>NC_084828.1:19910887-20264387 GCF_033115175.1 Lepus europaeus | reverse complement strand
TGCTTCCCATGTTGGAGTGTTCACACCTTTTTAAATTCTATTATTATTACCAAACACTTAATCCTATTTGTATGATCACCTTAACACTTAATTCTATCTATACGATCACTTTAATGCTTAATCCTATCGCTATGATCACTTTAACACTTAAGATGTCTTTTTGTTTTTAACCAACCTGCTTATGGGGATTTGGTGTTCCATGGCAAGTTTTCAAACTGTACCCTTAGAAGTGAGTCTATAGGAATGTATGGAGACCTCTACAGCTTTACAGTTATAAATTTAATACATTTCATAATACATTTCATAATTACAACTTTAGGAACATGGTGACTCAATTGTTTTGAATAACTTGAAAAGAATTGGAGTTAGTTCTTCTTTAAATGTCTGGGAGAATTTAGCTGTGAAGCCATCCGGTCCTGGGCTTTTCTTTGTTGGGAGGGCCTTTATCACTGATTCAACCCATCTTGGTTATGGATCTATTAGGTTTTCTATGTCTTCATGGCTCAATTTAGATGGGTAGATTCCTAGATACATACAACCTATTTCTTCCAGGTTTCCCAATTTGTTGGCATACACATTTTTGTAGTAATATGATGATTCTTTTTATTTCTCTGGTGTCTGTTGTTACATTTCCTTTCTTTTTTTTTTTTAACTTTTATTTAATGAATATAAATTTCCAGTGTACAGCTTATGGATTACAATGGCTTCCCCCCCCCCATAACTTCCCTCCCACCCGCAACCCTCCCCTCTCCCGCTCCCTCTCCCCTTCCATTTGCATCAAGATTCATTTTCAATTCTCTTTATATACAGAAGATCAATTTAGTATAAAGATTTCAACAGTTTGCACCCACATAGAAACACAAAGTGAAACATACTGTTTGAGTACTAGTTATAGCATTAAATCACAATGTACAGCACATTAAGGACAGAGATCCCACATGAGGAGCAAGTGCACAGTGGCTCCTGTTGTTGACCCAACAAATTGACACTCTAGTTTATGGTGCCAGTAACCACCCTAGGCTGTCGTCATGAGTTGCCAAGGCTATGGAAGCCTTCCAAGTTTGCCGACTCTGATCATATTTAGACAAGGTCATAAAAGACAGAGTGAGGATAGTAACCAATGATCCTAAGAGTGGCATTTACCAGGTTTGAACAATTATACAGCATTAAGTGGGGAAGAGGACCATCAGTACACACAGGTTGGGAGTAGAGCCATTGGTGGTAGAGTAGAGGTTATGATTACAAAGGAATGAGGCCCAAGTGCACTAGACAGGGCCTAGAACAAAGGACAGAGTCATTATTAGAGGAGCTAAGAAAGGTGCTGTCTAAGCTACAATTAAGTTTTCTGATTGAGAGGCAAATAGAACCTGATAGAAGGGGCTTGATAATAATCTGGTGGGCTTTAGGCCTTGTAAATTCAGAGGCCCAGACCTATCTATCTCTTCACATGGGGTATATCCTAAGGGAGGTGTGAACCTCCTAGGGGAAGGCACTCTGTTGACTTTCATTACTTGGCTGGCCTGGGAGGAGAGCTGGCCAGGTAAAGGCAGGGGGCATCTCTAACAAGAAATTTACAGTTCTGCCTGCAATGTTGCTGACCCTACTTGGCCGTCCCCTCAGCTGCAGTGGTCACTTTGGAAGTTGGGCTGAGTGAAGGGCTTTTCATCTTAGAGCCAATAAGATCTGTGGCTCTGACCTGGGCATCCTTCGACTCCAGGGCAGGTCCATTTCCAGTGATCCAACCCTTGGCAGAGCTGCCAGGGCTCTTCACAAGCTGACTTCTGCTGAAGCCCAGGCTTACCACATTGAAAGCCACTGCAGTGGACTGGCCTGTTGGGTCTCCTTGAGGGCAGATCACTGTACAGATCAGCCATTAATAGGCCTGCCACCCATTGCTTCTGATGCCTAGCTTTCTTTTCCTCCTGGTTTGTGTTAAAGCAGACCAGAGGATGCAAGTCAAGGGAGTGCCCAAGTCCCATCTCTAATCTTCGGTGGCCTGAACTACAAGTCTATAGTCACAGGCATGTTCTGTAGTAGTTTTTCTAAGGTAGACAATGCCCATGAGGAAAATTATATTCTCACTTTAGAACTTTCTTTCCCTTTGGTCTGAAAGGGAGGTTTGTTCTACTTACTGTATACTTCGCTGATGGCGAAGTGAATCTAGCTATGAGATTATTATTTGAGTTCTTATTTTGGCTATGCTATTGCAGAAAAATGTTAGCCATCTCTTTTATAAGATCTAAAGATTAAATTGTGCATCCTACAGATTCCTTCATAATAGAATTAGTTTCCTACCTTGAAGAGAATAGAGAAATGAAAGAACAAGTTGGGCTTAGAATAGAGAAATGAGGGAGCAAGTCCTAGATCGCTTGCTGACAATAGCAATATCACATGAATACTTAGCAAACCGTTTCAACCATTAGATAACAACTTAAGAAAACATTTACCAGAAGGTCCAATGCCTTCTATAAATTGTAAGAATCATGTATTTGAAAACACCTCTTAAATATCTAACATGGTGTAGTTTGTTTAACCAGTAAACTTAAGCACAACCATCTAAAATGTTTTTAGTTTCTTTCTACCAACAAGTCTAAAACATATGATACACAGATTCAGGTCCCACAAATTAAAATGTATCTTTGATTGATTTTAGCAGCTTAAATTTATGGACAATCTTATCTATAAGCCATTTAATATAAAACTCTTAATAAAATTTCCCCATGTGGACATACAATATGTACACACATATAATATAGCATAATAGACCAATATAGCAATTTTAATAATAGCTTTTAAAATCTTTAACTCTTTTTGTAGATTGCCAATTGATTTGAATTGCTTTTTCTTTTTAGTAACCTCAGTTAACCATACTTTCTCTCAGTTGGTACTGTTAATACATTATTGGCTTCATCTGTTTACAGAGCCATCCCAAAGTACTGAATACAATAAAAGTGGCTGGAAAAAGTCCATAGGAACCTATAGGAGGACAGCTAAACACACAACCAACAACGCTTTAGTTTTATGAGCAGCAGATCATATATAACTGTGGATGACAAAAGACTTTAAATCGCCATGTTTAAAATTATAAACTCATCAACCAACAAGAGGCACTTGCTTACTTCACAGTATTTTTGAAAGCACCTGTAGGATTTTACAAGTATTTATCCCTTTAAGCCTCTGGGGCTTTCTCATTAAGAAATGTCTAGTAACACAAGATCATTAGACTTTTTAATTCTCAAACATTTGTATTAATAGCATTTTCCATTATAGAAACTTAAAGTCTGGTACCACATCACATCTTGACAGTCCTTCTAATATACTCCAAATAGACTGATTAGTTGGTGTCTCTATAAGATGAGAGACATAGGTCCTTCGATTTTTTCAGTTGGGCCCAAACTGGAAAAACCAAAGTCCAGGATTTACTGGAAATTTTAGAGACCAGATTGTTTGAAACTTTGATTTTTTGAATGCCTGTCAAGAATGCCAAGAAGGCTCA
Source organism: Lepus europaeus (assembly GCF_033115175.1). Taxonomy (NCBI): domain Eukaryota; kingdom Metazoa; phylum Chordata; class Mammalia; order Lagomorpha; family Leporidae; genus Lepus; species Lepus europaeus. The sequence continues at coordinate 20,260,891 of NC_084828.1, read as the reverse complement.
AAATCCAAAATATCTGGTTGAAATAAGATTTCTTAAAATCATGACATAACATAGACCAAATTTGATCATTGTTACAAGGTGATTATTCAAATTTTTGAAAAAAGCACATATTTAAATAACCCATAGCTCTTAATAAAAATTCAGCTGTTTTTGAACAATTAGAATTTAACAGACATCAAGAGAACATAATAGATTACTTTAACACATTGCTTTAACAGAGCATCAGAGTTTAATTCTATGTCAAAGAGAAATTGAGCTTCCTGTGATCTTTTGCTGTGAGGTTTCCTTCCTTTACCTTCTTTCATATTGGTGACCATGTTTCTGTGTTTCTGTGTGTAAGACATCTTTAAGCATCTTTTGCAGGGCAGGATGAGTGGCAACAAATTCTTTCAGTTTCTGTTTGCTATGAAAAGTCTTAATTTCACCTTCATTCACAAATGAGAGTTTTGCAGGATATAGTATTCTGGGCTGGCAGTTTTTCTCTCTTAGTACCTGGGCTATGTCTCGCCATTCCCTTCTAGCTTGTAGGGTTTCTGATGAGAAGTCTGCTGTGAGTCTAATTGGAGATCCTCTAAGAGTGATCTGACGTTTCTCTCTTGCACCTTTTAGGATCTTTTCTTTATGTTTCACTGTGGTGAGTTTGATTACAACATGTCGTGGTGAGGATCTCTTTTGGTCATGTTTATTAGGGGTTCTATAAGCTTCCTGTACTAAGATGCCTCTGTCCTTCTCCAAACCTGGGAAATTTTCTGCTAGTATCTCACTGAAAATGCCTTCTAATCCTTTCTCCCTCTCCATGCCTTCAGGAACTCCTAGAACCCGAATGTTGGGTTTTTTAATAGTATCCTGTAGATTCCCGACAATATTTTTTAGATTTCTAATTTCTTCTTCTTTTCTTTGGTTTGCCTGTTTCCTTTCCTGTTCTCTGTCTTCTAAGTCTGATATTCTCTCTTCTGCTTCGCCCATTCTGTTTTTAAGGCTCTCTAATGTGTTTGTCATTTGATCTATTGAACTCTTCATTTCATTATGATTTCTAGTCACTATCAGAGTTTCTTGTTCCACTAGTTGTTTCATTTCATTTTGATTCCTCCTTAATATTTCACTTTCACGAGAGAGATTTTCTATCTTGTCCATTAAGGATTTCTGTAGTTCAAGAATTTGAGAACTTCTTAATGTTCTTATCAATTTTTTGAGATCCGCTTCTTGCATTTCTTCGATCTTATCATCTTCATAATCTTGAATTGGGGTGTCTTTTTCATTTGGGGGCGTCATAGTGTCTTCCTTGTTCTTGTTAGCTTGGTTTTTGCGTTTGTTGTTTGGCATGTTGGAGATATTTGGTTTCTTCACTGTGGTGTTTTTTCTTGTTACACTATGGCTCTATATTAAGTGGACTGTCTGCTTTCAGTGGAGCCTTAGAGGCTTGAGATGAGTGTGGACTGAGAGCTGTGTTTGGTTCCTCAGGGTTGAGGGTGTGTCAAGGATGACACTCCCAGGTTAGGTGTGGTAAATCTCTTTCTTTTTTTGATTTAAAAGGGAAGTAATTCTGCACAGCTGAACGTAATTGGAGGTAGTTAGCAGGCAAATGATATACCCACAGGAGCCAGATATCGGAAGCTCTTTCCCAAGGACCACACAGGGAATCTCTGCTGCCCTCAGTGTGGGCTCCAATTCTCCTGCAGTCTCCCACTGGGTTGCCAAGTTAGATGCTAATCTCCTGTTATTTCACCCCTCCCCACAGAGTCAGGTTTTTCTGCTAGGCTCAGGGCTGGTGCAGACCTGAGGTCGCCCTGCTTATGACGTATGTCCAAAATGGCGCCTGCTCTGTCTTGCTCGCCTTTGAGAGGTGAGCGGAGAGAGAGAAACTCGTGTCCGTATCAGTCGCTTTTTTTATTTTTTTTCTCTCTCTTCTAGTTAGCCTGGTGAACTTTTCCCCATGGAGTTTCAAGCCTCGTTCCCTCTAGCCTCCTCTTTCCGCTTGCCCGCTGGTATCTCGGGCTATGGAGGTTCGGCTCACCTCGCGTTCCAGCGCTGGTGCGTTGAGTCTGCCGCTGGTGTCCCGAACTTGGGCTCCCACGCTCTCCACGCAGGTCCACTGTGAATCACTAGTTCTGGAAGAGTTTCCTCTGCTGTTTCATCCCCTACTCTTCCTTGACCCTGCAGTATCTCCACTTATATTAAACTTTCTCTCCCCCCGGACTAAGTGTGCTCCCTGCCTATTCCGCCATCTTGCCGCCTCTACATTTCCTTTTTCATCTCTAAAACATTGATGGAGTCTTCTCTCTCCTTTTTTTGTTTAGTTGGGCCAATGGTGTGTCAGTTTTTTTTTTTTTTTCTTAAAAACCAGCTCTTCATTTTGCTGATATTTTGTATTGCTTTTTTGGACTCAATTTTGTTGATTTCTTTAATTTTAATTATGTAGAGAAAGGTCTTCCTTTGCCGTTGGTTCACCCTCCAATGGCTGCCGCAGCCAGCGCACTGCGGCCTGTGCACCATGCTGATCCGAAGCCAGGAGCCAGGTTCTTCTCCTGGTCTCCCATGGGGTGCAGGGCCCAAGCACTTGGGCCATCCTCCACTGCACTCCCTGGCCACAGCAGAGAGCTGGCCTGGAAGAGGGGCAACCGGGACAGAATCTGGTGCCCCAACTGGGACTAGAACCCGGTGTGCCGGTGCTGCAATGTGGAGGATTAGCCTATTCAGCCGTGGCGCCGGCCGCTCCAATTTCTTGATGTAGGCACCTATTACTATAAACTTTCCTCTTAACACTGCTTTTGCTGTGTCCCATAAGTTTTGCTATGTGGTGCTGTCATCTTCATTTGTTTCCAGAAATTTTTTGATTTCTCCTTTGACCCACTTTCATTCAGGAGTATGTTGTTCAGTCTCCATGGGTTTACACATGCTCTAGAGATTCTTGAGTTGTTGGTTTCCAGCTTTGTTCCATTGTGGTCTGGGAAGATGCACGGTATGATTTCGATTTTTTTGGATTTGCTGAGACTTGCTTTATGGCCTGGTATGTGGTCAACCCTAGAGAAAGTTCCATGCACTGTTGAAAAATGTGTATTCTGCAACTGTAGGATGAAAAGTTCAGTAGATAACCATTAGGTCCAATTGGTCTATAGTGTTGATTAACTCTGCTGTTTCCTTGTTGATTTTCTGTCTGGTTGATCTGTCTATTGCTGAAAGTGGAGTATTGAAGTCCCCCAATACTATTGTATTGGAGTCTAAGTCTCCCTTTAAATCCCTTAACATTTCTTTTAAATAGCCAGGAGCCCTATAACTAGGTGCATATATGTTTATAATAGTTACATTTTCCTGTTGAATTGATCTCTTAATAATTATATAGTGCCCCTCTTTGTCTCTTTTAACAGTTTTTGTGTTAAAGTCTACTTTGTCTGATATTAGGATGGCTACACCAGCTCTTTTTTGTTTGTTTCTATTGTTGTGGAATCTTTTTCAATCCTTTCACTTTGTCTGCTTGCATCTTTGGTGAGATGTGTTTCTTGTAGGCAGCAAATCAATGGGTTTTGTTTTTAATCCATTCAGCCAGTCTGTCTTTTAACTTGAGAGTTGAGGCCATTTACATTCAAGGTGACTTGTGCTGCCATTTTCCCAAAAATATTCCTCTTTTTTACTTTGAATTTCATTTGAGCTTTTACTTGAGTTTTCTTCCTTTACCTTCTTTCGACGTGATAACCATGGTTCTGTGTTTCTGTGTGGCACATCCTTAAGTATACTTTGTATGCCTGGATAGGTGGTAACAAATTCTTTCAATTTCTGTTTGTTATGGAATATATTTATTTCATCTTCATTAATAAATGAGAGTTTTGCAGGGTATAGCATTTTGGGTTATCAGTTTTTTTCTCTCAAGACTTTGAATATATCTCACCATTATCTCTTAGCCTATAGGGTTTCTGATGAGAAGTCTCTGTGGGTCTAATTGGAGATCCTTTGAAAGTAATCTGGTGTTTCTCTTGTGCACATTTTACAATCTTTTCTTTATATTTTACTGTGATGAGTTTGCTTACAATGGATCATGGTAAAGATCTTTCCTGGTTATGTCTATTGGGAGTTCCATGTGTTTTCTGTACATGGATGTCCCTTTCTTTCTCCAAATTAGGGAAGTTTTCTCTCCATGCCTTCAGGAACTCATATGTTGAGGCATTTGATAGTATCCTGTGGGTTCCCAACAGTGTTTTTTAGTTTTCTAATTTCCTCTTATTTTTGGTTTAACTGTATTATTTCCTTTGCTTGTCTTCTAAGTGAGATTTTCTTTCTTCAGCTTCACCAATTCTGTTAAGGCTTTCCAGTGCTTTTTTATATGTTCTACTGAATTCTTCATTTTGATTTCTCTTTAAGATCTCAATTTTGTGGGAGAAATTTTATTTCATGTCTTGTATGGATTTCAGTAGTTCATGCATTCGCTTCTGATTACTTTTATGTAATCTCATCAATTTTTTTGAATTCCATTTTTGGCATTTCTTCAATCTTCATATTCTGCTGTTGAAGTGTTGTGTTCTTTTGGGGACATCATGTATCTTCCTTATTTCTTGAATTGGTGTGTTTGTTATTTGGCATCTATGGTGATACTCTTTGGTTTCTTGTTTATTCATTGCAGGGTCACTTATCTTTGTACTATGCCTCTGTAGATAAGTGGAGTGTCTGCTTTCAGTGCTGTGGGTGTGACCAGGGAGCTCTCTGTGAGGAGTATATCTAAGGTGACACATCCAGGTTTGGCTTGGTAAATCTTTTTTTTTTTTTAATCAGAAAGGTGGTTTATTCTGCTCAGCTGAGTTCCTTTCCTCAAAGGAGACCAGTGCCTGAGTGCTAGTCCCAGTGGATATAATATACATCTGCTCTGCCCCAAGGACCACACAAAGGATCTGTGTTGTCTTCCGTGTAAGCCCAGATTCCCTAGCAATGTCCCTCACCAGGCAACCAGGAAGGCTTGAGTGTGTGGAGTCTTCCACAGTGACTTTCCAAAGTCCCAGATACACTGTGGGTCTTACCACACAGCCTCAGTTTTTTCCCAGTCTTGGCACACAAACCTCCCACAGTCATGAGCACCAACCCCCTATTAGTTCTCCCCACCAGAGTCAGGAGTCTCCACTCAGCTGGTTGCTGGGCATGGACACTATGTGACGTAGCTGTTATGATGTATGTCCAAAATGGCACCTGATCTATCAGCTTGTTTCAGTATGCCATTGTAAGGTGAACAGGGAGAAAGAAAAGTGTCCCTCCTCTTTTTTTTCCTCCTCTAGTTTGGGAGGTACACTATCCCCCACAGGGCCCCAAGCCTGGTTCCCTCCAGGCTCTTCCTGCAGCCTCATTGCCAGTGGCTTGGGCCGCTGCAGTCTGGTCTCACCTTACTCTCCAACACTGGTGCAGAGGCTCTCAGCTGCTGGGGTCCTTAGTTTTGGGCATCCATGCCCTCTATGTAGGTCCACTGTGTCCCTCTAATTTGCATAGTTTTCTCCCTAACTCTTCCCTGAGACTTCACTCCTTCCACTTCTTAAAAACTATCTTCTCCTGGAATAGTGCAATAAGCTTCCTCCCTAGTCTGACATTTTGGAAGCCTTAGTATGTCTTAATCTGGTATTATGATGCCTCCAGCTTTGTTTTTGTTTTATAACATTGCTTTAGCTATTCCTGGTCTCCTGTGTTTGGATTTCTTCTTTTGACTATTCCTCTGTGGCTTAATGGAGTGTCTGCTCTTTCATTGAATACACAGAATTATGTACTGGGTGTGACCAGTGAGGTCTGTTAGTGCTCAAGGGTGACAGGAGTGTCCAAGTTGTTACCCAATGTGGTTGTGATAAATGTCCTTTTTTTTTCCATCAGAGGAGAGATTTGTTCAGCTCTGTTGGGATAGTCTCATGCTCGCCTCCTCTCCTCCAAGGAGACCAATGCCTGGATGCTAGTCCCAGTGGGTACAATATTCATCTGCACTGCCATAAGATCCAAACAAAGGATCAGTGCAGTCCTCAGTGTGAGCATGGATCACACAGCAATGATCCTCACCAGGGGATCAGAGAGCCCTGAGCACGTAGAGCTGCCTGCAGTGATCGCCCAAAGACCCAGTCACACACTGAGCCTTACCATGCAGCCACAGTGGTTTCACAGTCCCAGTGCATAAGCCTCCCACAATCATAAGCACCCAGTCACCTGTTAATTCTCCCAGCCAGACTCAGGTGTCTTGTCTTGGCTATTTTCTGGTCACAGACATGAGCTGGTGCTAATGTCCAAAATGGCACCTGCCATCTAGCTAGTTACAGGAAGCCAGTGCTGAGTGGTCAGGGAGAGAGAAACACGCCCCCTATTTTCTTCCTCTAGTTCAGCAAGTACACTGTTCCCCAGAGGACCCCAAGCCCAACTCATGCCAGGCTCTTCCTGCAGCCTTATCACCAGTGGCTTGCACTGCTGCAATCTGGTCTCACCTCACCTCTCAAAGCTAGTGCTGAGGCTCTCAGTTGCTGGGGTCCTGAGTTGTGCGCATCTGCACCCTCCACATAGGTCCACAATGTTCCTCTAATTTGGACTTTCCTCTGTGGTTTTATCCTTAACTCTTCCCTGAGATTGTGCACACTCCACTTTTTTTTTTTTTTTAAAGCTATCTTCCTCTAGACTAGAGCAGTAAGCTCCTTCCCTATTCTGCCATCTTGGAAGCCAGCAACATTTTTTTTTTAAATTTATTTTTCATTTACCTGAAAGGCAGTGTTAGAAAAGAGAACCTTCCACCTGCTGGTTCATTCCCCAAATGACTGCAACAGCCAGCGCTGGGCCAGGCCAAAGCTGGGAGCCCAGAGTTTCTCCCAGGTCTCCCAGATGGGAGCAGAGACCCAAGGACTTGGGCCATATCAGATGGCTCTTCCAGGCTCTTTAGCAGGGAGCTGGATCAGAAATAGAGCAGCCAAGTTTTCAGCTGGTGCTCATATGGACTGCTGGCATTGCAGGCATTGGCTTAACCTGCTATGCCACAACACTGGCCTCATCAATATTTTCTAACCTTAAATCATACTGCTGGTAATCTAGTAGGAGGTAAAGACTTAAATATTTCCTAAGGTCCTTGATCTGAGATTAGAGATGGTTATTTCTTTACGCAGACATCAAGCAGATATGTTCAACTGAAAGAGGAATTCTTAAACAGTAGAAAATCCTGTGTGATAGTTCTTCCCAGCTCGCTCGCTCTCTTTCTCTGGATTTACCCTGTGCCTGTGATTTGTTACTTTCTGATGGAGACAGGGGTGTGTGTTGCTGTTGCTGCTTCTGATGTGTAAGAAGTTGTTCTCTAGTGATTAGGAGCTAAAAACTACACACATGGGTAGAAATCATGTGAAACCAAATTTTCTTATGTGGAAGTGGAGCTTGTCTATGAAGGTGGAATTCAGCCCAGACCATGTTGTATCTCCTGTTTGTGGGGTCATAGGTATTTACTTATTTACTTATTTCAAGGAAACAGAGATGGAGAGAGGAGACAGATAAACAGAAATTATAACTGGTGATTCACTCCCTAAATCCCAAAATGGCTGGGTCTAGACCAGGCTCTTGTCTGAAGAGCTTGGAGAACTGTGGCATCCATTGACAGTAAAATTGCTTGTGTATTGCATTGAAATGACTTTCTGTAACCACTGAACCTTTAGTAAAGTCTGATTAAGGACTGCAAACTGTCTCTGCTATGCTGTGAGTAATAATAGAGTGGATTCCATACTTGGCCCTTGTATGAAGGATTTACAATCTTTAGACAAGGTAATACACTCATTCTGATGTTATTGAAAACTTCTATATTCAGTTTATTATGAGTTTTTCATTAATTTAAAAATGTTGCATTGAAATATTCTTTACCTTCAATCACTGAATATTTTGGTGCCTCTGTAAATTTTGTGCTTCATTATCAGTCCTGATTCTTTAAAATTCCAGGGTCTATTTTACAATGAGGCAGGGAGTTTTAAGTTTCCATGCTCACAGAAAATGAAACGAGAGCTCCAGCAATATGGTTTTATATTGCAGTAGGAATAAGTTTAACAAACACATAAAAGTATTTCATGACCCTGAGAGCTGTCAGCATATATATAAAATGTTCTCAGTAAAAGATATTTCAACACTGGGTATGGAAGAAAAAAAGGAGGGGGAAAGGATAACTATAGCTTTTGGGGTGGGAACAGCTTCTAAATGTGACAATCTCATCACATCAGTGGCACCATGAAGGTCTCTGCCTAACATTGTGCATTCTGATATGATGTATTTGTACTTATTTTTGGATACAGTACTAGGACAAGTTGAAAATATTTCTACCCACACTTGGGATAAATCCTTACTATGGGAATATTATGTCACCTTTGCAGCATTTTCTTGAGCTTGGAAGAATATAAGAATTAAAATCAATAGCTGGGATTTCTGGTATAAGCTCTAACATGCAGAGTTTAGAAGATGTTCCTGCTATCCTTACAGGAACAAAAAAAAACTGAACAAACTGAAAATTGATGACTTTTCCAAGAACTGTCACATAATTGAAGTTATAGGAAACAATACCACCCCAAATCTGAGAGGCCAGGTGAGTGTATCTAGAAAGCCACGGCCAATTGTAGCTCAACTCACGGAAGCTGGTATAGCCGTCAATTGGTAGGAACACTTCACTAGCGATTCTAATGAGCTGTTGCATTCTGCATGTGGACTAACTGAAAATTCCTGGGGCCCAGTCCAAGGGGGATTCTCCCACACTTTCATAGGTTTTACCTCCAGGAACTTGGTTCATCAGGTTCTCATGATGAGGACCCAGCAAAGATAGCCCCTGCCTCTTCCCTGACTCCACCCACTTAGAAGGAGAGAGGGAGCTTTGCCAAACATGCCCACAGCCTGCTCCCATACAAAGGAGATGGAAGGTGGAAAAATACTTATTCCAGCCTTGCCTCAGCTAGGAAAGGAGTCTGCTTAGCCTCCTTCCCTAAGAATGCAGAAGGTAAACACTTGTACCCTGGGACACAGGCCCACTAAAATACTGGGATATAATCATAAGATTACAGAACTCCTCCTTCCCTTTTCCACCTTACCACCACACCACAGCCTCTAATACAATAACAGTGAGTTGCTGTTAACAGTGGTTTTGAATCCTAACATCTACTTTTGATTCTTCTTTGGGAAAAACAAATGATCTGCGAGCTGCAGGTTCTACCTCAGGAGTTCTCAGGGAAGCCCAAAGTCAGCAGAGGAGGTTAAAAATAACAGAAGAATTTGAATCTACTGCTACTACAGATATAGAAAATATTAAATCCAGCCCAATTTCTAGTCAGATAAACATCAAAACTCGCTCTAAAGCCCTACTGTCTTAGTTCCTAATACCTTATTCATGACAGATACTTTTCAACACAAAATTTACTGGACATGCTTAAAGGCAAAGACAAAATAAGAAATAAAGGAGAAAAGCAAACCTCAGACTCAGATTTAGATATGACACGGACTTAATTATCAGCCAGAGACTTTAAAATAACCGATATGATGCGGGCTGTAATGGAAAAAGTAGACAGCATGTAGTAACAGCTGGGTAATATAAGCAGGGAGATGGATACTATAAGAACAATCAATAGTAGATGCTAGGAATAAAAACCACCATAAAAATGTAGCATGCCTTTGATGGGCTTCTTAGTAGACTGGCTACAACCAGGGAAAGATTCAATGAGCTTGAAGACTTCGTCAGTAGAAACATTCTAAACTGAAATACTGACAGGAAAGAAACAGTTTTGTGGCGTGGTGGGTAAAAGCCGCTGCCTGCAATGCCAGCATACCTTGTTGGCACCAGTTTAGATCCTGGCTGCTCTACTTCTGATCCAGCTCATTGCTAATGGCCTGAGAAAGCAGCAGAAAGTGCCTCAACTGCTTGGGCTGCTGCACCCACGTGGGAGACCTGGAATAAAGTTCGTGGCTCCTGGGTTTGGCCTGGCCTAGCCCCCACTATTGCAGCATTCCAGGGGAGTGAACCAGTGGATAACATCTCTCTTCTGTCTCTCCCTCTCTCTGTAAATCTCTCAAATCTTTAAAAAATGAATAAAATGTAACAGAGTATCTAACAACTGTGGGGCAATTTCAAAAGGTACAACTTTCAAATAGCTGGATTACCAGAGGGGAAAAAAGGATGAAATGGGAGAGATACTGGAAATAATATAGTATTGTTGAGAATTTTATAAAATTAATGCCCCCAAACCACTGACCCAGGAAACTCTGAAAACTTCAGCTGGTTAAAAACCAAAGAATTATGCACATGAATGTGATATTCAGAAAACCAAAGAGAAAATCTTGAAATGAGTCCTATTGAAAAAAGTTCTTACCTATACAGGAATATGGACAAGAATTGCTGTGGATTTTGAGTAAAACCTTCAATTTACTTAGAATAAAAAAACCTCTAGTAATCCAGTATTTCAATCCTATAACATTATCTTTTAGATATGATATAGTACGGGCAAGTATTATGACACAGTGGGTTATGTTGCCACTTTGGATATATCAGCCCATATTGGAGTTCCTGGAATCGAGTCCCATCTCCACTTCTGATGTAGCTTCCCGCTAATGTGCTCCCTAGGAGGCAGCAGACAGTGGTCCAAGTACTTGGGTCCCTGCTACTCATGTGCAGACCCAGACTCGGTTCTAGGCCGCTGTATTTGGCCTGGCTCAGTTTTTGCTGTTAAAGGCATTTGGGGAGTGAAACAGCAGATGGAAGGTCTCTCCCTTTCTCCCTTCCCCCTCAATTCCCTCCTCCTCCTGAGAGAGACCGATTTTTCCATCCAATGGTTTAGTCTTCAAGTGCCTACAACAGTTGGGGCTATTCCAGGCAGAAGCCAAGGATCAGGAACTCCATCCAGGTCTCCCACTTGGGCCATTATCTGCTGCATTTCAGAAATAGTAGCAGGGAGTTGGATCAGAAGCAGAGGTTGGACTCCATCCCAGGCACTCTGATTATTGGGATGTGGGTATCTGAAGCAAGGGCTTCACCTGCTGTATCACAATGCCCACCCACAAGAAACGCATTTTAAATGCAAAATTAAAGTCAGATGATGAAAAATATGTTGACTTTAATTTAAAAGACAGGAGTCATATTAATTTTAGACAAAGCAGATAGCAGAGCAAAGGAAATCATCTGTGATAAGAACATGCAGTGCCTTTCTTTATCAAAATAGCATGGTACTGGTACAGAAACAGATGGATAGACCAATGGAACAGAATAGAAACGCTAGAAATCAATCCAAACATCTACAGCCAACTTATATTTGATCAAAGATCCAAAACCAATCCCTGGAATAAGGATAGTCTATTCAATAAATGGTGCTGGGAAATTTGGATTTCCACGTGCAGAAGCATGAAACAAGACCCCTACCTTTCACCTTACACAAAAATTCACTCAACGTGGATTAAAGACTTAAATCTACGGCCCGAAACCATCAAATTATTAGAGAGCATTGGAGAAACCCTGCAAGATATAGGTTCTGGCAAAGACTTCTTGGAAAAGACCCCAGGAGCACAGGCAGTCAAAACCAAAATTAACATTTGGGATTGCATCAAATTGAGAAGTTTCTGTACTTCGAAAGAAACAGTCAGGAAAGTGAAGAGGCAACCGACAGAATGGGAAAAAATATTTGCAAACTGCTATAGATAAAGGGTTGATAACCAGAATCTACAAAGAAATCGAGAAACTCCACAACAAACAACCCACTTAGGAGATGGGCCAAGGACCTCAATAGACATTTTTCAAAAGAGGAAATCCAAATGGCCAACAGACACATGAAAAAATGTTCAAGATCACTAGCCATCAGGGAAATGCAAATCAAAACCACAATGAGGTTTCACCTCACCCCGGTGAGAATGGCTCACATCCAGAAATCTACCAACAATACATGCTGGAGAGGATGTGGGGAAAAAGGGACACTAACCCACTGTTGGTGGGAATGCAAACTGGTTAAGCCACTATGGAAGTCAGTCTGGAGATTCCTCAGAAACCTGAACATAACCCTACCATACAACCCAGCCATCCCACTCCTTGGAATTTACCCAAAGGAAATTAATTTGGCTAATACAAAAGCCATCTGCACATTAATGTTTATTGCAGCTCAATTCACAATAGCTAAGACCTGGAACCAACCCAAATGCCCATCAACAGTAGACTGGATAAAGAAATTATGGGACATGTACTCCATAGAATACTATACAGCAGTAAGGAACAATGAAATCCAGTCATTTGCAACAAGATGGAGGAATCTGGAAAACATCATGCTGAGTGAATTAAGCCAGTCCCAAAGAGACAAATATCATTTGTTTTCCATGATCAGTAACAACTAACTGAGCACCAAAGGGAAACCTGTTGAAGTGAAATGGACACTATAAGAAACAATGACCTGATCAGCGTTTGTCCTGACTGTTGATGTACAATGTAATACTTTATCCTTTTTAGTATTTTTGTTGTTGTTGTTGTTCTAGTACTAGTGGTTGAACTCTGTAATTAACACACAATTATTCTTAGGTGTTTAAATTTAACTGAAAAGTTAAATATAAGAGTTAAATATAAGAGTGGGAAAGAGAGGGAGGAGATGTACAATTTGGGACATGCTCAATCGGACTTGCCCCAAATGGTGGAGTTAGAAATGTGCCAAGGGATTCCAATACAATCCCATCAAGGTGGCATGTACCAATGCCATATCACTAGTCCAAGTGATCAATTTCAGTTCACAATTGATCATAGTGATAGGTCTAAGAGTCAAAGGGATCACACAAACAAGAGTAGTGTCTGCTAATACTAACTGATAGAATCAAAAAGGGAGAGAACGATCCATTATGGGAAGCGGGATACATAGCAGACTCATAGAATAGCAGATGTCCTAAATAGCACTCTGGCCTCAGAATCAGCCCTTAAGGCATTCGGGATCTGGCTGAAGAGCCCATGAGAGTATTGTAGGCATGGAAAGTCAAGACATTCTGGCAAAAAAAAAACAAAAAACAAACAGCTAAATGAAAGATCTCTGCGAGTGAGATCCCAGTGGAAAGAACGGGGCCATCAAAGGAGGCGGTACCTTTCTCTGAAGGGAGGAGAGAACTTCCACTTGGACTATGACCCTGTCAGAATAAGATTGAAGTTGGCGAACCCTAAAGGCTTCCATAGCTCAGCAACTCATGACTAGAGCCTAGGGAGATTACTGATGCCATAAACAAGAGTGTCAAATTGTTAAGTCAGCAACAGGAGTCACTGTGTACTTTCGTGTCATGTGGGATCTGTCCTTAATGTGTTGTCTAATGTGAAGTAATGCTATAGCTAGTACTCAAACAGTATTTTATACTTTGTGTTTCTGCATGGGTGCAAACTGATGAAATCTTTACTTAGTATATACTGAATCGATCTTCTGTATATAAAGAGAATTGAAAATGAAAAAAAACCTTGGTTTTAAATTGGAAATTGCATAGAAAATTCATTCTTTAAAAAATATTAGGTAGGATCTCTGTCCTTAATGTGCTGTACATTGTGATTTAATGCTATAACTAGTACTCAAACAGTATTTTTCACTTTGTGTTGCTATATGGGGACAAACTGTTAATCTTTAATATATGCTAAACTGATCTTCTGTATATAAAGAGAATTGAAAATGAATCTTGATGTGAATGGAATGGGAGAGGGAGCAGGAAAGGGGAGGGTTGCGGGTGGGAGGGAAGTTATGGGGGGGAAGCCATTGTAATCCATAAGCTGTACTTTGGAAATTTATATTCATTAAATAAAAGTTTAAAAATAAAAGATGAATTCTTAACAGATACTAAAGATATTTGAACTGAATGTAAATCAAGATACAAGACATCAAAACATGTGGGTTACAGTGAAATCCGGGCTTTGAAGGAAATTTATAGCATTGAGTGTAAAGGAAATATCTGAAGTCAATAATCCAAGCCTCCACTTTAGGCAACTAGAGAAAGAGGAATAATTTAAATCTGAAGCAAATAGGGGAAAATAATAAAATTAGAGCAGAAATTGTTGACAATGAAAACAGGAGCTCAAGAGAGAACATGAACAAAAGCATAAAGCTGGACTTTAGTTAACTATGCTGTGTCCGTGTGGTTCAATAATTATGACAAATACACTAATGTAAAATGTTAATAGGAGCAACTGGGTGTGAAGCATATCTGGTTCTTTAAAGTCTATGCATTAAGTTGGCAAATTTTCCCTAAATACAACACTGCTATAAAATGTTTGTTTTTTAATAATTGGACTTGAGGGGGTAGATTCATTAATAGCAAGTTGACAGTGCCTACTTTTTTTTTTCTTTTCTTTTCTTTTTTTTTTTTTTTTACAGCTTTGAGAATAACATTAACAACCGTGCTGTGTAGGATGGCTTAGATTGGACATGACCAAGACTTAGCCAAAGGTTCACTGAGCATAAAATTGTCTAAGATCTTCAAGCAATTGTCTCCCATGCATTTCCAAATGGGGCAAGATATAAATACATTTATGGATTTTAAAAGATCATGTGTAAAAGGGATACAAAAGCAAGGTCATGGAGAAAAAGGCAGAAAGGTACCTCTGGAAATAGCATTTAAAAGTGAAAGTTCAGCATGACTGGAGACTAGCAGAAACTGCTTAGGTTGACAAGAGGCTTTTTTTTTTTTTAAAATCTTGACAGAAAGTTAAGAGGCACATAGATGCATAAGGTTGCCTTTTGAAAAGGTAGGTTCTGGCATTGCTCTATTATCTAGCCGTAGCTTCTAGGAACAGGAACAGGGCTCAAACGGATAGAAAACTCATTTCACCCTCATAAATTTGGAGACAGATTGACCAGGGCTTGGTTTCTTCATCCATGAATGAGAGGACAACAGTTCCAGGGGTTTTTGAAAAGTCCACGGGAAATGCATATTAGGAAAAAATGATACATGGTTTCAACCTTTTGTTTGTACCCAAATAAATTTATCTGTTCTGCTTTCTACTAATTTCTTGAAGTCCCCTCTACTTGACTCCAGGCTGTTGTGATGATGATCACATTTTAACTCTTATGATGCATCATTTAACTCTTACTAGATGTTAAGTAGGGAATGAATGGACTGGTCATAAACGTGAAGGACCAAAGCAAGCTCAATGCCTAGGGACAGAATTTAACTCTCGCGGGGTACTGGGTTTAAATCGTGTCCTGCAATACTGGTAGTAGATACAAGGGGTCTGTTCACTTGGGATGTCGCCAAATAATCAGCTTCAGAGGAAAGTTTTATTTGTGACAAGTAAAGGAGATAGTGGGAAAGGTCTGGTTCACTAAAGAAACTGGCTACCTGCAAAGCATTTTACCAGAGTCCTTATAGCAAGGGTTAGTTAGCGCCTGTCCAGGATACAGAAAAGAGGGTGAGGCAACAGGGCCCTTCTTGCTTAAGCAACACACAGTTTTACACATTCTGAGTCTGACTCAGACTGTCTCTGTGGTGGTCTGGCCACTTGGATCACAAAGCTGTAAGATAAGCTTTGCTGGAACATATGAGCAAACTGTTTAAGATTCTTCATGTTCCTGTGTCTGCCTGTTGCCTAAATCCTGCACTCTTGGCTGCAATACTAGGTAAGAGTTAAAAGCAAAATAATTTGGGATATGAGTCTGGGAAGTACCATGAGTGACCCCTGAGCTGTGGCAGAGGGCAGACCACTGATTAATGTTTGTATCGGTTTCATCTTCCAAAAACTTTGGAGTATATATTTCGGGTCATAGGTCTGTCTTGATCTTCAGCATGCCTTAAGTGTCTATCATCCTTGGTGTTTGAAGAGATGTGCAAATGCCAAGTTCTGGGGGCGACTGCATTAAGAACTGCTCTCTAGATGTGTTAAATCTGAGGTTCATTTCTAGAGTTACTAAAAGGTATGCCTTGCTAAGGTTATTAAAGTGATACAACCTTTAACAGTTTGTTGACATGTTCTCTCTCTTAATATTCTGTTTAAGGGATATTGGGACAGGCCAGCTCCGCGGCTCACTAGGCTAATCCTCCGCCTTGCGGCGCCGGCACACTGGGTTCTAGTCCTGGTTGGGGCGCTGGATTCTGTCCTGGTTGCCCTTCTTCCAGGCCAGCTCTCTGCTGTGGCCCGGGAAGGCAGTGGAGGATGGCCCAAGTGCTTGGGCCCTGCACCCCATGGGAGACCAGGAGAAGTACCTGGCTCCTGCCATCGGATCAGCGCGGTGCGCCGGCCGCAGCGCGCCAGCCACGGCGGCCATTGGAGGGTGAACCAACGGCAAAGGAAGACCTTTATCTCTGTCTCTCTCTCTCTCTCACTGTCCACTCTACCTGTCAAAAAATAAAAAAATAAGGGGTATTGGGACAATTGCTCCTCTCCCAGTACCAAGTCGGAGCATGTGGATTGAGAAGTGATAATCTGCAGGAGGTTGTTGTGGCTCACATCATGGGGATCTTGAGAATAGTTCATTGTTCACTGAAAAAACTTCACGCCGGGTACCCACCAGCTAGAGCCAAATTGCATCAGATAGTATGGTTTTTTTAAATAGGAAGATAGAAGCCCATGTGTCTTTGTCTATCTGGCTTACATTGCACGAAGCTTGCTTTGAAACATTGTTTTCCCATCTATATATCTTCATTTTGTCTAATTCTAAAAGCATCACTCTTCTAGTTTTGTGGCTATGTTATGGCCAGAGCATTAACATCAAACAAGTTTCCAGGCTGGGAATCACATTCCCTTTAGAGGTGAATGTGAAAAGAAGTTCACTAAGTCCCCAACTTTATGATGTGCATCAGTGACAATGACACTGTCCAAGCTAGGTCTACCTGGATCCCTTACCACAAACTTCCTCCTTGAAGTGCCACTGTAATTTGGCTTTCTGTAGAAAACACTTGTAAAATTCTCTGTTCCTCTTTATGCCAGGCAAGCAGCTCTATAGCTTGTTTTGCATAACTAGCAATGCTTAGCTAAATACAAGTACATTTTATTCTATTTAGTGCACTGATATTATTTTTTTATTTATATAAGGTGAACAAATTTCATGTATTTCATATATGCAGATTTGGGAGCATAGTGATACACACCACCCTAACCTCCCTTCTGGCAGTGGACTCTACCCTGCCTTCTTCCTTTCTTCTTTATTTCTTTTAATTTCTACAATGATATACTTTGTTTATATTACAAGTTTGACTCGACTAAGTAAAGAATTCAACAAATAATAAGAAGCAAAAAAACTGTTCTCAACAGTAGAGATAAGTGCTGTAACCAATCAAATATCAAAATATCAATTTTGCTCAAATGTATTATTTTTTTATACTCTATTAGTTACCACATATCAGTGAAAACATAGGATATCTGTCTTTTTGGGAATGACCTATTTCACTAAGATAATGGTTTCCAGTTACATCAATTTTATTGTGAAAAACAGGATTTCATTTTAGTGGCTAAGTAGTATTCCATATTGTATATATACCACATTTTGTTTATCCAGTCATAAGTTGACGGATATGTGGGTTTGTGTCATATCTTGGTTATTGTGAATTGAGCTGCAATAAACATGGGGGTGCAAATAACTTTCATCCCCGATTTAATTTCATTTGGGTAAATTGCCAGGAGTGGGATGGCTGTGTCATATGGTATATCTATTTTCAGATTTCTGAAAAATCTCTGTACTGTCTTCCACAATGGCTGTCCCAATTTACATTCCCACCAACAGTGTATTAGGGTATGCTTTTACTTGCATCCTTGCCAACAATTGTAGTTTATTGATTTCTGTGTGAGAGTCATTCTAACTGGGGTAAGCTGAAACCTTATTGTGGTTTTGGTTTGCATTTCCCTGATGGCTAGTGATCTTTACTATTTTTTCAAGTGTCTTTTGGCCATTTGAATTTCTTCTCTTGAAAAATGCCTTGCCCATTTCTTAACTGGATTTTTTGTTTTGTTGTCATTGTTTCTTAAGCTCTTTATAGATTCTAAATACTAATCCTTTATCAGTTTCATTGTATAAAAATTTGTTCTCCCATTATTGTTTGCCTCTTCACTTTGTCGAGTGTTTCCTTTGTGGTACAGAAGCTTCTTAGCTTGATATGATCTCATTTTTCAATTTTGGCTTTGATTGCCGGTGCTTCTGGGGCCTTTTCCAAGGAGTCTTTGCTTATACCAATGTCTTGTAGAATTTCTGTGATGTTTTCCTCTTTCAGTTTGATGCTATCAAGTTGTAGACTTAGATCCTTGATCTATTGAGTTGATTTTTGTATAAGGTGTAAAGTAGAGGTCCTATTTCATACTTCTGCATGCAAATGTCTAATTTTCCCAACACCATTTGTTGAAGAATCTGGCCTTCCTATAAGGATTGACTTTGGCTCATTTGTCAAAGATTAGTTGGTTGTAGATGCATGGATTGACTTCTGGGGTTTCTATTCTGTTACATCAGTCTACATGTCTGTTTTTGTGCCAGTACCAGGCTGTTTTGATTACAGCTGCCCTGTGGTATGTCTTGAAATTTGGTATCGTGATGCCTCCAGCTTTGTTTCTGTTGCTTAATATTACTTCAGCTATTCGGGTCTCTTGTGTTTCCATATGAATTTTAGCATTTTTCTTAGATCTGAAAAGAATGTTGTTGGTATTTTGCTTTGGATTACATTGATTCTGTAAAATGTTCTTGGTAATATGGACATTTTGATGATATTCTTCCATTCCAGGAACATGGAAGATTTTTTTCTGTCTTCTATTTATTTATTTGATATTTTATAATTTTCATTATAGAGATCTATCACCTCCTTGGTTAAATTTATTTCAAGATATATAGGTATGTAAATTTTTTATAGCTATTTTGAATGGGACTAATTTTATTATTTCTCAGCCATGGCATTATCTGTGTATACAAAGACTATTGATTTTTGTGAGTTGATTTTTATATCCTTCAACTTTATCAAAATATCTTTTTGAGTTACAGTAGTTTCTTAGTGGAGTCTTTTAGTTCCCCTGTGTGTAGAATCACGTTGTCTGCAAACAGGGGTAATTTGACTTCCTCCTTTACAATTGTATCCCTTTGATTTATTTTCCATGGCTCTGGATAAAACTTTCAAAACTTTATTGACTAGCAATGGTGAAAGTGGTTATCTCTGTCTGATTACAGATCTTGGTGGAAATGCTTCCAAATTTTCCCATTCTAGATGATGCTGGCTGTGGGTTTGTTATAAATTGCCTTGATTGTGTTGAGGATGTTCCTTCTATACCCAATGTGCTTAAGATTTTTATCATGAAAGGATGTTATATTTTATCAAATGCTTTCTCTGCATCTATTGAGGTAATCATAGTTTTTGTTCATCAATTTGTTAATATGATGTATCACACTTACTGATTTTCGTATGTTGAACTATCTCTACATACCAGAAATAAGTACAACTTGGTCCAATTGAATGATCTTCCTATGTATTGTTGGATTTGATAAGCTAGTATTTTGTTGAGGAGATTTACATCTATGCTCATCAGGGATTTTGGTCTATAGTTCTTCTCTGTTGTATCTTTCTGGTTTAGGAATCAAGGTGATGTTGGCCTCAGAGTTTTGAAGGATTCCCTCCTTTTCAATTGTTTTGAATGGTTTGAGAAGAATTGGAATTAGTTTTCTTTAAATGTCTGGTAAAATTCAGCAGTGAAGCCATCTGGCAAATAGGGACATTTAAAAAAATCTGTAAGTGGTGCCTATGGGAATGGAGATTTAGGATGTTCATTTATAGAGCTCAGTCCATGTTTGTGCTGTGGATGCATGTGCTTATGTATCTACATTTACACTCAGAGATGTGCACACTACTCCCACAAAACCCCATTTGAAAAATGCCAAAGTTCCTTCTAACTGGCAACATATAGAAACATATGGATTGCTGTTTACCAAAGAAATAAAACTCTTAAACCTAACTACAAGAAAGTAAGAGCTTAAAAATATCAACTTTTTGAAAAGTGGAATAAAAAGTCATGTATTGAATTTAGTCATCATTCTTTGACTCCTATTAACTGAATGGTAACTTGTCTTTTATAGTTAGACTAAAGGTACTCCATCACCATTGTTGATGATGCAAATAAACTAGAAATACATATGGTGAATCCAAGCCTGTAAACCTCTCCAGTAAAAGGTTTTGAGTTATTATCAAGGTATTTATATGGTATTAGATTTTTTTTAAGATTTACTTATTTGAAAGTCAGAGTTACAATAAGAGATCTTACATCTGTTGGTTTACTGCCCAAATGGCTGCAATGACCAGCACTGGGCCAGATGAAAGCCAGGAGATTCATCTGGGTTCTTCCATGGGGATGCAGGGGTCAAAGTTTGGGCCATCCTCTACTGCTCTCCTAGGCTCATTAGCAGGGAGCTAGTTCAGAAGTGGAGCCCCCAGGACTCAAACCAGTTCCAATATGGGATGCCAGCACCGCAGATAGTGGCTTAATCTGCTGCACCACAGCACCAGCCCTGGCATATGATATTGTTTTAAAATTTATAATCTTAACTTTTCATTTCTTACATTAAAGTTAATGAATACCTTGAGAAAAGCTTCCAGAGACTGGCATTTGGCCTAACAGGTAAGATACCTATGTCCCATAGCAAAGTACCCAGTTTCCAAACCTGGCTCTAGCCCTTGACTACAGCTTCCTGCCATGCAGAACCTGGGAAGCAGCATTGATGGCTCAAGTAATTTCTGCCACCTCTATAAGAGACCTGGATTACATTCCTGGATGCTAGTTTTAACTGTGGCTCAGGGCAAGCCATTGTGAGCTTCGGGGAGTAAAGCAACAGACAGAAACTCCATCTCTCTGGGTCTTTCTTTCTCACTCTCATAAATAAATACAAATTTTTAAAACAAGAAACAAATGCTTTCACATCATAGATTTTGTTGAAGAAAATGTAGAGACATCATATCCAGAGATTTTGAAAATAGTATGAATCTAAAACCAAAAATGTTTTTGAGAAAAACTTCTCTGTAGTACAGAGTTTTTCCTTCCCACAACCAAGAGCTGTGAATAAATGAGTCCTTTCTTTTCTTCCACAATCCTCGAGCAGTAAGATAATTCATCTAACGGGAATGAAACTAGGATAACGTCACTCTTTGCCTTCTGATATCCTATTTTTTGATGCCTTCTGTACCTGCCATCACTAGTTTACCCTTTGAGGTTTTAACTTTCCCTGTTTCCCTTTGTGAGAAAGTGACAAGCCTGTAACTTTGGACATACATTGGGAATATGCCAGTTTTCACAAAGAAGAAAAATCACATGGCATTAAATAAAATGCTTCATTGGCTGTTTATATATATATATTTTTTGACAGAGTGGATAGTGAGAGAAAGAGACAGAGAAAGGTCTTCCTTTTTGCCATTGGTTCACCCTCCAATGGCCGCTGTGACTGGCGCATCTCGCTGATCTGAAGCCAGGAGCCAGGTGCTTCTCCTGGTCTCCCATGGTGTGCAGGGCCCAAGCACTTGGGCCATCCTCCACTGCATTCCCGGGCCATAGCAGAGAGCTTGCCTAGAAGAGGGGCAACCGGGATAGAATCCGGTGCCCCAACCGGGACTAGAACCCGGTGTGCCAGTGCCGAAAGGCGGAGGATTAGCCTGTTAAGCCACGGCGCCGGCCCTGGCTGTTTCTATATAGCATCCTTGAAAGTACCACCTATTAGCCAGTGAACACAGGGTTGCTACAAACTCTCACTGATCAGAGGACAGAGTTGCTATGCCCTCCAGGTATCACACTTGAAAAACTGCAATCAAACATTTCAACCACTAAAACCACATTTTTCCCTTTAATTCTTTTGGTACTGAATTAATAATCTCCTCTGTTTAAGTGCCCACAAAGTTCATTTTTTGAGACATTCCTTCTGTTGCAAATATACAGCAAAGTTAAAAATGAAAGATGGTGCTGCTTAAGAACAAAATAAGGATGAATGGTAGACGAGGAACCAGCAACATAAATAGAAGTTGAGTGAGTTCAAGACTTGGGACTGCTGTTCCCAAACTGAGTAGAGAGTCCTGGGAGTTTGGCTCCGGTGGCAAAACTGCTCCAAAGATTAGAAGATTAGAGGGCTCTCACTGCTGAAGCAAAGACTGGTGTGGTTCCTCTGCTCCTGAAATACCATTCAGAATTTCTGCTACTGACTGCTGCCTTCTATGACACTGGGAACTTAAGAAGGCTCAGACTCTTGAAGCAGGAGCTACGCGCAACAGGCCCCCTATTGGCACATGACTGAACTGCAATGTTTAGGGCAGCATCTCTAAACAGTGCCTTGGTTCTACACTGGAACCTCTAGAAATGGGTGGGAGCAAACTGCAAACCATTTGACAGTAGGAAGGAAAACCGAAACCAAAACAGAAGAGCCTGCCAATCAAATATTCAGAATGCATGCAGACAGTACTATACGTTGGATCTCAAAGTTAATGGATAATGTGTATTAAAAAAATAATTTTGAGGCCGGCGCCGTGGCTCACTAGGCTAATCCTCCGCCTTGCGGCGCCGGCACTCCGGGTTCTAGTCCCGGTCGGGGCACCGATCCTGTCCCGGTTGCCCCTCTTCCAGGCCAGCTCTCTGCTGTGGCCAGGGAGTGCAGTGGAGGATGGCCCAAGTCCTTGGGCCCTGCACCCCATGGGAGACCAGGAGAAGCACCTGGCTCCTGCCATCGGATCAGCGCGGTGCGCCGGCCGCAGTGCACCGGCAGTGGCAGCCATTGGAGGGTGAACCAACAGCAAAGGAAGACCTTTCTCTCTGTCTCTCTCTCACTGTCCACTCTGCCTGTCAAAAAAAAAAATTTGAAACCCTTGCATAGATTTTCATAACTTTTATTTAATGAATATAAATTTCAAAAGTACAGCTTATGGATTACAATGGCTTTCCCTCCCATAACTTCCCTCCCACCCGCAACCCTCCCCTCTCCTGCTCCCTCTTCCCTTCCATTTGCATCAAGATTCATTTTCAATTCTCTTTATATACAGAAGATCAATTTAGTATAAAGATTTCAACAGTTTGCACCCACATAGAAACACAAAATGAAACATACTGTTTGAGTACTAGTTATAGCATTAAATCACAATGTACAGCACGTTAAGGACGGAGATCCTACATGAGGAGTAAATGCACAATGACTCCTGTTGTTGACTTAACAAATTGACACTCTTGTTTATGGCAACAGTCATCATCCTAGGCTCTTGTCATGAGTTGCCAAGGCTATGGAAGCCTTTTGAGTTCACCGACTCTGATCATATCAAAATTATTTTTGAATTCACCTCTTATTTCAATTCTCCCATGAACTTTTTGTGGTACCCTCATAATACCAAGTAAGAAAACTGGAAAATTTTTTTAAAAAAAGATTTATTTATTTGAAAGGCAGTGCTGCAGAGAGGCAGAGGCGGAGAGAGAAAGAGGGAAAGTTCTTCTATCTGCTGGTTTACTCCCCAGATGGCCGCAATGACCAGAGCTGAGCCGATCCGAAGCCGGGAGCTTCTTCCAGGTTTCCCACACAGGTACAGGGGCCCAAGGACTTGGGCCATCTTGCACTGCATTCCCAGGCTGTAGCAGAGAGCTGGATTGAAAATGGAGCAGTTGGGCCTTGAACTGACCCCCATATGGGAAGCTGGCACTGTAGACCGAGGCTTTAACCTGCTGCACCACAGCGCCGGCCCCCAAAACTGGAAACTTCATCATAAAGTAAATGTAGTTCAGATAACTTTAAAATAAAAGGACAATCAGAAGACTTTAAAATCTTTTTATACTTAAAACTTCTCAAAAAGTAAAAGGGTGTACATTAGCAGGAAGTTGGAATTTGAAGTGGACCCGGGACTCAAACCCAGAAACTCCAATATGAGATTCGGGTGTTTTGACTGCTAGGCCAAATGCTCACCCCAGTCTAGAGTTTTATATCCAGAAAATGAAGGATTTTCTAAGATTTTGTTGATCACACTTGTATTTTCAATTAAAAGCAACAGTAAAAAAAAAAGTACTACTAAAATATCAAAATATATAGTATAGCAGGCAGAAATTTGAACCTAGAGAGAAGGCATCGAGATATAAAAAATATTAGATATTCAAACAGGGGCTGGCACTGTGGCATAGTGGGTAAAGCCGCCACCTGCAGTGCCAGCATCCCATATGGGTGCCAGTTTGAGTCCTGGCTGTTTCATTTCTGATCCAGCTCCCTGCTATGGCCTGGAAAAACAGTAGAAGATGGCCCAAGTCCTTGAGGCCCTGCACCCACGTGGGAGACCCAGAAGAAGCTCCTGGTTTCAGATTGGCACAGCTCTGGCCGTTGCAGCCAACTGGGGAGTGAACCAGTGGAAGGAAGGTCTCTTTCTCTCTCTCTCTCTCTCTCTCTCTTTCTCTCTCTCTCTCTCTCTTTCTCTGTGTAACTGACTTTCAAATAAATATTTTTTTAAAAAAGAGATAAAATATTTTGGTCAGAATAATATAGACTAAATGTAGAGTTATCTCTAAGCAACAAAAAAATGAAATGGCAAGGAAAGAGTAAAGAGGAAACAAAAGGTTGATAAGTGTTGGGAAGTGTGTTTTTTTTTTTTCTCCTTAAGACTGAATTAAATACATGGAATAATAAAATCCAATCTATAATTTGCTTACAAAAGGCAGAATTATAAAAATAAAGGGAGGTTTAGTTATGCAAGATATGAACATTGAAGGACATGGAGCAAATGTGCATGGAATCTCCCTATTGATATTTTGTTGTTGCTAGTTTTTGTGAATATACAGTTTCAAAATAGGGAGTTTTTTCAAAATAGGGAGAGGGGAGAAAGGACATACAGTCAATAATCAAAAGAAAATGCTGTCAGTATCTAAACTCTAATGCTAATTGTACCACTTATTCACAATAGCCAAGACATGGAATCAATCCAGGTATCCATCAATGGATAAAGAAATTGTGCTGTATTTACACAATACCAGAATACTATTAAGCCACAGAAATAAAGAATGTAGTACTGAGATTCGTGACAACGTGGCTGAAACTGGAGAACGTGATGGCACAGAGAAATGCTGCATATTCTCATTTATGGAAGTTAAAAAGTTGATCTTACAGCAGTAGGGAGTAGAATAGCAGTCACAAGAAGGCTAGGAGAAGGAAGATACAGGTTGGCTACCAGTACCAAAGTAATGTTAAGAGGAATTAGTTCTGGGGCTGGCGCTGTGCTGTAGTGGGTAAGGCCGCTGCCTGCTGTGCTAGCATCCCATATGGGTGCCGGTTCGGGTCCCAGCAGTTCCACTTCCGATCCAGCTCTCTGCTATGGCCTGGGAAAGCAGTAGAAGATGGCCAAGTCGTTGGGCCCCTGTACCCATGTGGGAAACATGGAAGAAGCTCCTGGCTTCAGATTGGTGCAGCTCCAGCCATTGCAGCCAATTGGGAAGTGAACCAGCGGAAGGAAGACCTCTCTCTCTCTCTCTCTGCCTCTCTCCTATCTGTGTAACTCTTTCAAATAAATAACTGAATGTCTAAAAAAAAATCAGTTGAAATATTCTATAGCACACTAGGGTAAGTGTAGTCTACAACATTTCTTATATATTTCAAAAGAGCAAGAAGAGTTCAAAGTTTCCCATCATATAGAAATGATAATGTTGGAAGAAATGGAAATGCCAGTTACCCTAATTTGATTGTTATATATTGTATACCTATATCGAGATATATTGAATTATACTGTACCCTATAAATATGTTAAACTAAAAATCCTACAAAATCAAATATAAGGCAAACTTATAGAAAGGATCAATTCATAATAATTGAAGGAACAAAATGTAGAGAGTTTAATAGTTATGAAGCTGAATTTATTACAACACACGGAGTTGTATGAGGCGCTCTGATAGAATTACCAGGGAAAGTCTGTGGCCATAACCACCTGAATGCATCTGATCTCAGAAGCTAAGCAAGGGAGGGCGTGGCTGGTACTGGGGACAGGGGAATTACCAGGAAAGGTGAAGAAAACCACATGGTGCAAGTTTCAATGTATGCCTGTCATCATCCAATCCATTAAGCCAAAATTAATAAAGGCCAGCAGCTTTACAAATTTAAATAGTAGAGAGCGTCAAAAACTAGAGCTAGGTCAAATAAAAGAACATATAAAAATCATGAGTGAGTACTCTGAGAAATTTCATACCAATAAATTTAAAAATCACACACCATTTATAATTAGAAAAATATATTAAAACTAGCTCAAGAAAAATAGAAAAGCAAATAATTTATAAGCACTTTAAAACCCCTGATATGGAAAAGCCTTCCCTGATAGGGATTAAATGGTGTCGAATATGAGTTTTAAAAGTCATAATGGCTGATGGTAGAATCAGATAGTGAATGGAGACAGTCAGTTAGCAGGTGGATGAGTCTGTATGGTTTGTTCCACAGGAAAGAAGTAAAGATTTTTCATTCAAACAATAGCAAATTATTTTCTGGTCCATCCTGAGGAGTGTGGTTTGCTGTAACTAAGGCTGAGCAGCATTTTCTTGGTAAACAACCTTTGCTGCAGTATTATCTCCTTTGGGAGAGATTCTTGGCTGTGGAATTTCTAGGTTGAAAGTTTATCCCTTCACTCCCAAAACTCTTGCTGGTTGAAAAAGCACCTTCCCAGGCAGCAGCTCCCAAGGTAGCAAGTGTGGGTGTGGTCACCCCAAGACCCCTACCACCACCACCATGAAGCTAGAACAGATGTACCCTCAGGACTAATCTCACCACATCATACAACCTTGCACATTCAGCCACTGCCAGGAGGATAAACTTCATCAGTCAACCTTCACGTCTAGTGAGATCACAGAATTTACTGCCTGAACCTGGACATACATCTAACTGCCTGTCAGTGTGACCGATACAAATAGGGATGCTCTTGGGAAAACTGGGGATATGTTGTCACCTGGATTGTGACCCAAACTCTTCAAAACACCCGACTCAATAAATCTAACTTCTATGTTCCTTACCACCTCCCGTATCCATAATTTTCACTGAGCCTCTAAAGCCTGCAATCCTCTTAGCTTTAGTCTCTTTGCCAAGTTTCTTTCACTTCCTGAATTCAACTGAAATGTGACTTTCCCTTGTGAATGGTCTTCTCCCTTCAGCCCTGGGATAGTTAACCCAGTCAAATTAGCAAGCAAAGTTAAGGGAAGCTCATAGACATTACTTCTGGCTTTATCTAGGGATTAGAATTTGCATTGGCAGACTGAGTAACACCCTGACCACTATGTGTGAATCATCTAATTTGTTGAGTGCTGGGATGGAACTAAGAGGCCACTGAAGGGCAAATTTGTGTTCCTTTTGTGAGCTGGGACATCCATCTTCTCTTGTCCTCAGACATGGGAACTTCTGGTCTGGAACCTTCGTACTCTGAGACCTACACCAGTGGCTACCCTAGTTTCCCAGCCTTCTGCCTCAGCCTGAGAGACAGACCATTGGCTCTCCCAATTCCCAGGCCTTTGGACTCTGACGCAGTTACATTAGCTTTCCTGGGTCTCAGCTTGCAAGTGGAAGATCGAGGGATTTCTCAGCCTCCATAATCATATCCAAGTCTTGTAATAAAGTATCATTTTACTGGGTCTACTCATCCATCTATCCATCCATCCATCACACATTCACTCTGTTTCTCTGGAGAACTCTAATATTCAACTGAAGCTGTTTTTTCCTTTTATGCTCTTTGTAAATCAGGGTGAGCCTTGAAGTTTTCCTTTTTGCTTCTCGTAGTCATTTTGAAACCACTTCTCCCTCTTTGCTAGGGGTGGGGAGGGAGGACAGATTTCATCTGAATCTTTGGGGTTTGGGCTACCTGACTTGGAAAGTCCTCCTCCTGTGTTGCTGTCATTCTTCCCATACCCTGAGTTTAGAGATGATTAATGATATCTGTCATAATGTTCAACAACTTTAACAGTGAACATAACTGATTGGATATTTGATATTATGTAATTATCACATCTGAAGCAACAGTGATAATGTGGTGTGGGTCTGTTTTTTAAAAAAATCCTCATTTTTGACAGGTACATTCTGATACATTTATTTAAATAAGATTAATTTATTTGATAGCACAGAGGAAGAGAGGGAGCAAGAGATCTTCCATTTGCTGGTTTACTCCCTGGATGGACACAATGGCCATAGTTGGACCAGGTTGAAGCCAGGATCCAGGAACTTCATCCAGGTCTCCCATGTGGGTGGCAGAGGCGCAAACACATGGGCCACCTTCTGCCTTTTCCAGACAATTATCAGGGAGCTGGATCAGAGGTGGAGCAGCCGGGACCTGAACCGGTGCCCGTATGTGGTGCAGGAATCACTGGTGCTGGCTTTATCCTCTGTGCCACAATGCTGGTACTAACATTCTGATGTACTTTACCATATAAAGATGTGGTATCTGGGTTTGTTTCCAATGGTAAATAATGATCAGCCATGAATTGGTAATTATTAAGGTAGGAATATGTATGTAGAGTTGTGTGATTATTTCTACTTTCATGTATGTTTATGATTTGGCATTACAAAATATTAAATGAAATCTCTGTGTGAGCATGCCAGCCAACAATCTGGCCTCTCAGTTCCTTGACTTCTGTATGAGTGCCACTCAGTGCCATGGTCATCTTTAACCTTGTATCTAGAAATTACCACCTGTAGAATCCCCACTGAAACCTCTTGCTCTCTTACCAGCTCTGCCTATATTTCAAGATCATTTATTCTAGTAAATTTCATCATTCTCAATCTCATTATTTCACTGATCCAACAACCACATTCTCACCTGTCCACCAGTCCCTTTCTATTTTCTCTTCCCTCCTTGTCTAGCTTAACTGACATTGTAAAAACTCCTTGCAATGTCCTCAACTCCCTTGTTGTTCCTTTCTGACACATTTGACTAATGAAATATCAGCCCTGTCTGAAATCTACCATCTGCCATCTTTGTTATAGTCCTTGAGTAGCTGAACAGTGTTAGAAAAAGTTCACCCTCACAAGGTAACTAATTTCACATTGAATCCTTATTTTACAATATTCAAACAGGTGTCATCTTCCATATTACTTCCTTCTTCCAAATGCCAATGATTTCATATGTAAGTCTTGGAATAATTTGGCTTCCCAGGGATTTGGCTCCTTTGTTGGACCACCTTCTCTCTGCATTATTAATCTATTATTTAATACTAGGTCATTGCAATCAGTACAGAATCAGGATCCAGGCTAGTTGGTATTTTCAAATTGAAATTTTCATATGAATAATCATCTGTAGGTCTTGTTAAAATGCAACTTATGAGTTGGTTGATCTGGGTTGGGGACGCAATTCTGTATTTCTTACAATCTTCAAGGAAATAAGCTGGTCCATTTCCTTGAATAGCATGACTTTTTAGAATCCCAGGATTAGGTTTTCATATGGTAGAGGTAAAATCAGGGGTGATAATAAAAATATCAAACCTTCAAAATGTCACAACCAAAATCATATTGAATGGGGAAAATCTGAAATCTGAAACTGGAGAAAGATGTCCATTCTTACAACTTTCATTCAATATAGAATATAGTTCCCCCAACCCCTGCCAAAGAAACCTTTTATTTCAGGGAAACAAACTAGTATTAAAAAAAACCTGTTCCTCAATAGTCAAGACAAGGGCTGTTCAAGTCATTGCTTCTCAAAGTGGCAATTTCACTTCTACAGATTGCCTTTTAGGTGCTCTATTAGTTACCACAGGTTAGGGAGAGCATTTGGTATTTGTCCCTTTGGGGCTGGCTTATTTCACTAAGTAGGATGTTTTCCAGATTCATCCATTTTGTTGCAAATGACAGGATTTTGTGTTTTTTAATTTTTTTTTTTTTACTGCTGTGTAGTACTGCATGGAATACATATCCCATAGTTTCTTTATCCAGTCTTCAGTTAATGGGCATTTGGGTTGATTTCATGCCTTAGCTATTGTGAATTGAGCTGCAATAAACATGGAGGTATAGGTAACTCTTTCATATGCTGATTTCATTTCCCATGGGTAAATTCCCAGGAATGGCTGGGTCATATGGTCTATATTCAGATTTCTGAGGTATCTCCATACTGTCTTCCATAGACATAGACTGTCTGAGGTATCTCCATACTGTCTCCATAGACTTTACAAGTTTACATTCCCACCAAGAGTGGACTAGGGTAACTTTTTTCCCATATCCTCACAAGCATTTGTTGTTTGTTGATTTCTGTATGAAAGCCATTTTAACTGTGGTGAGGTGAAACCTCATTGTGCTTTTGATTTGCATTTCCCTATGGCCAGTGATCCTGAACATTTTTTCATGTGCCTGTTGGCCATTTGGATTTCCTCTTTTGAAAAATATCTACTTAAATCCTTTGCCCATTTCTTAACTAAGTTGTTTTATTGTTTTTGAGTTTCTTGATCTCTTTATATAAATGCCACATGGCATTTATATAAAATGTGATACTTTTTATCAATAAAAAGGAAAATTATTGATACATACAATATGGCTTATTTTTAACTTTTTAATGGAAGGTTTGAAAACTCTTATTTACATTTTATTTGAAAGACAGGCACAGAATAGGATCTTCCATCCACTGGTTCACTCCCCAATTACTTGCAGAAGCTGGAGCCGGACCAGCCCTAAGCCAGGAGGCAAGAATTCAATCTGAGTTTCTCATGGGAGTGAGGGACCCAAGTGCTCTGACATCTCAGGGTGCACATTAACAGGCAATTAGAGTCAGAAATGGAGGCAGGACTTGAACCCAGGAACTCTAATTTGGGATGTGGATATTTTCTCTGCTGTGCCAAATGCCTGTCTCTGAATGATTTCTTTAAAACATTCTGAGGGAAAGAATTGTAACAAAAGGTATAATATGATTTCATTTATATGACATTCTAGGCCAAGCTAGTCCATTAAAGTGAAAAACGGATCAGTTTAAAGGGAAGGGCAGAAAATTGACCATAAAGGAGAGTGAAGATGTGTCCAGCATGTTAAGCTGCTGTTCTGGACACCTGCCTCTCATGTTGGAGTGGTGGGCTTGAGTCCCAGTTTTTCTGCTTCTGTTCTGATTTCCTGATGCATGTTGGGAGGCAGCTGATGATGGCTCAAAGTGCTTGAGTTGGTGCCACCCATGCGGGAGACCTGGACAGAGTTCCTGGCTCCTGGCTTCAGCCTGGCCTAGTGGCTGCCTGTTGTGGGCCTCTGGGGAGTAAACCAGCAGATGGAAGAAATTTCTGTGTCATGGCTCTGGCTTTCAAATGAAAATACATAAACATCAAACAATGGAGAGGAACAAGGAAACCGGAGTCATGGAAATGTTCTATACCTTAATTGTGCTCGTGACTATATCTGCAGTAGCACTGTGGGAAGCAATGTTCTTTCTCAGCTAAACAAATGAAGGCCAACTTCCCAGACTCTGATAAAGGCAGCGTGAGATACCTCGTAGGAAGCTTTCTTCTGAATGTGTGGCTTTCTGTAACAACCCTGATTTGTCCTCTGACGTGGCCAATGAGTTCCTTGGAGAACTCGCACGGAAGCTATTCACAAATAGGAAATGGCACAGTTTGCTGCATGGCCTTCCTACGCACTGTTTGTCAACATCTTCCCCAAATCGTGCTGTCGTATTCCAACATGACGCTGATGTTCTCAGTAATCCTCAGGTCTTTTCTCTCTCTTCCCTTAACTTCCTATCGGTTCCAAACCTTGTGTGCCTACCTCTGTCTTTGATCCAACTTCTGGATTCAGAATGACAGAGTATTGCACAGGCCACCCCCAAAGCCGTGTCTGCTGAAATTCCTGTTGCCTGGCTTCAGGTTCATCTTTCTGCATTTTGATTCATCTCTTCCGATTCCCAGTCACTGCCCATGGGGCGATTGTGTCAAACACCCTCCACTTTCCCTTTCCCACAAATTCTGCCTGCCAGTGACTTTGCTGTCAACATTACTGAGAAGATAAAGCCGTCTGCTGTGAATCCCTCAGTCACATATGGTAATCAACCCCTCATGTTTTTTTTTTTTTTTTTTTTTTTTGCTTCTGCAGACCTGACTTTGCCAGCAGCTCACCCTGGGTGGGTGCCTCTCCTCTTAGTGCATCCCTGCCCCGTGGTTGCCAGTGTGGTCTGTTCCACATATATTCTGTTATCATTGAGGCTTTCAGCTTTCCCTTTTAAAAACCTGATACCATACAAAGATTGATAGCCCCTTCCCTGAACTAATGCAGGAGTTTAGTCCACAAAGTCTAATGAGAGTGCTATTAAGAGGTGGAAACTTAATCTGAGTGTGGGATTTAGAAATGAGGCATTTGGGGAAGTGATTACATTAGGTCATTCGGGTGGAGGCCCCATGACTGGGTCCTGATGGCCTTATATGAAGAGGGAGAGAGACCACAGAGATGCATGTGTTCCTACTGTGATACGATGAGGTCAAGGGGGACTCTCAGAAGAGCCAGTGCTGTGTTTCGACTTGGGACCTCCAGGACCAGGAGCCAAGATAAACTTTATCTTTACAAAGCAGTCTGCCTCTGGCATTTCATCATAGTAATGAAAAACTAGTACTCCAGAACTTTTATATAAACCAGTATCCAATTAATTGATTATGTTAATTGTACCAATTCTATCAACTTGCTTACCCTCCAACAGTACATAAGAGGGCATTCACTGTCCCCACAGGACTCAGATTCAGTAAAAACACTGTGATTAAGAGCATGGGCATGAAGCCAGACTAGTTTTCTTAGTCTGGCCCCACTAATTAATAGCCATACCACCTTGGTTAAACCACTTAAATTTCTGTGCTTCAGCTGACTTTCATAAAGCGTGGGTAATAGTAGTACCTACTGATATTGAGTTGCATAGATCATATAGTTAGCAAATGTAAAGCCCTCAGAATCATGCTATGTAGTAGTGCTTAGTGGGGTGGGTGCTTGGCATAGTGGTTAAGATCTTATTTGGGATGCCCACATCCCATATCAGAATACCTGGGTTTGAGTCATGGCTCACTTTTGAACACCACTTCCTGCTAATGTATACACATGGGAGTCAGCAGGAGATGGCTCAAGAATTTGGGTCCCTGCCACCCAAGAAGAGACCTAGAATGAGTTCCAGGGTCCTGGCTTTGGCACAGTCTGGCCCTGGCTGTTGCAGGCGTTGTGTGAGTGTACTAGCAGATGGGAGCTCTGTCTCTCTGCATTTCAAATAACTAATTAACTAAATAGTGCTTATTAAATGCTGTCCACATATTAAATCTGTACCTGTTGATACCTGAAAGTGGCTTCTATTGTGGATTTCATTCATAATTAATAACATTTTTGGTCATTTGTTCTCTTTTAGGTAATGCCCCTTCAAGTCTTTTGCCAATATATAAATTACCCATCAATATTTCCTCAGTGATTTGCAAGCTGTTTATGAACGAAGACTGTTAAGTTTTCTGTTCTTTGGTTTATTCTTTGAAAGCATCTTTTTAGTCTTTCATTAGCTTTTTAGTTTGTTGATAGCATCTTACATAGTTCTCTTCTATGCATAGAAAATTACTCTACATTTTTGTACTGGTTGAAGTTTGAATTTTCCGTATTTTCTCCTTTCTCCCACCACCAATCTGAATCTGTTTTGGTGAGTAATTTAAAGTGCTTTGTACTCTTCAGAGGAGATTACAGTCTGAAGAGTACTCATTTTTCTTTTTCTTTTTAAAGATTGATTTATTTATTTGAAAGACAGAGTTAGAGGGAGAGGGGACTTTCTGCTGATTCACTCCGCATATGGCCGCAACAGCAAGTACTTGGCCAGGCTGAAGCCAGGCGTTTCATCTGGGTCTTCCACGTTGGTGGCAGGGGCCCAAGCACTTGGGCCATCCTCTGCTGCTTTCCCAGGCGCATTAACAGGGAAATGGATTGGAAGTGGAGCAGCCAGGACTCTAATCAATGCCCATATGGGATGCTGGCGTTGCAGGTGATGGCTTAACATGTTGTGCCGTAACGCCGCCCTAAGTACACATTTTTTTTTTTTAACTAGGGGTTGTTTAATAAATAATAATAACGTTTCTGAAGGGAGAGCTTGGTGTGATACTTGTGAATCAAGGAATTTGTCTTGCAGTCTCCTTAAAGAGGAAAGATATTACTAAAAATGCAATTGGCTGAAAAGAATGTGAATTTGAAAAGCCACACATGGTGCATGTTCACAAGGAAGACTACTTCCAGAGATGGGATCCTGTTTTAGGTAGACTTCCCATGTGAAATCAGCCTCCAGGGATTGCTGCTGTTTGTTGCTTTTGCTTCTCTGGCTGACAGCATAGCTCGGTGGGCCTCCTGTGTGGAGCCTAAGGCCCCTCTTGACAGAAGCTTCCTTGTTGCCTGCCTGCCCTGTTGCAGACCTGTGCCTGGAGGCAGACACACTGCCCGCATTTCCTCCAGGCTCTTCTGCGGGTGTCTTACAGAAGTCATGAAGATCTGGAATGTTCTCAGCAGGCAGCTCTCAGTCTTGGACCCCTGCCTTGACCCTCAGCAGACTGGCAGTGTAGAAAAACCTGTTATGGAAGAAGTCTGGGGGAGTTGCTATCTAGTTGGGATCATTTGACATTTGGAAAATAAGCCAAGAGTTAGCCAAGCTGTTTTTTATCTAAAAATCATTTCTGGCTTTTAATTCTGCTCCCTGAAGACTCTAAAAATGGTAAAACCTGACAAATTATGTTTCTGTTGTAGTCTGCTCTCTTTTAATCGGCAGAGTAGTTCTGACTCCACGTGAGGCTTATTCTCTGCAGCTGCGACCTTCACTGCTGTTGTAACTCTGTGTTTGATACAGAATCCTGTTCTTAAGCTGCTTTGCCATGACAGGTGTTCATCTTGCCCAGGACTTCTTACTCAGTTCAGGTGAACATCGGGCAGAAACTCTGCTCTTTTCAAAAAGAAAAGGAAGAGTAGTATAAATTTAAGGAAAGCCATCTTCCAGAGCCTTTTAGATAAAAGTATTCTTTTGTGTTGGTGTGAGCTGTGACCTTGAGAGGAGTGACTTGGATATAGAACAGATTACTCAGGTTTCCTTTGTTTCCAAATTAATAGTTTGCTAAAGGAATGCTCCCAAAGCCCTAGTTCCTAGTTGTCTTTAGATTATAAGTGTTACTCTACTTATCAGTCTAGCAGATTTTAACAAATGGCTTGAATAGTGCCCCTCCAACATTTATGTTCACTCAGACTGCTGATTATGACCCTACTTGGAAAGAAGGTCTTTGTAGATGTTATTGAGGTAAAGATTGAGATGAGTTTATACTGGGTTACATAAATCTAATACTGGATTAGATAAATCCAAGATTGCCCTTGTTAGACACAGAAAATAATAGACACAGAAGAGAATCCACATAGTACATGGAGGTAAAGATTAGAATTACACTGCAACAAGCAAGGAGGGGGCAGAGCCACCATAAACTGGGAAAATCCAGGAAGGATATTTTTTCTAGAACCTTCTGAGGGAGCATGGCTATGCTGACATATTTGTTTCAGATTTCTGGCCTCCCCAAGGGGAGAGTGACTTGTACATTTCTGTTGTTTTAAGCCACTTGGTTCCTGATAGTTTTTGCAGCAGCCCTGGAAACTAATATAAAGCGTTTGATTTTGTGGATTCATTTTCAAGCTTAAATTCCTTTAAACAATGTAAACTGCAGTTTAAATATCTGATTATCTTTTAAACAAAACCAGTAGATTTCTTTTTTTTTATGTGAACGAGAATGAGAGAGCGGACATTCACAAGAGTTTCCTGAAAAAGGATGAAAACAGAACTCACTAAATCAAGTCGTCCTGACCAGATATGCGTCCATCTTCAGCTCGAAACCAATCAGGAGCCAAGAGCTTCCAAATCCTACCTGCAAAAGCAAGCCGCCTGCTCCCTTGTTAAGGAATTTTCAACCTGCACACATACCCAGAATAGTCCAATGTGACCAGCAGGTGACTTTGCTGAAGTACCAGTATGAGCAACTGCCATTTTGAGTGTGTTGCAAGAAAACCCGACAGTGCCTGCAGAACATTGAGCCAGGTGCAAACCAAAGATGTAAATCAAAATGCCATGAACCAAGGGGGAATTGCCAAATCACCCAACCCTATAACAGCATCTGTCCAGCTCCAGTCAGTCACTTGGCAGAAACTCTTCCCTGGCATAAGCCCCCAAAACCTTGTGCAGGTTATACATTGGCTTCTTGCCAATTTCTGTTTGCAAATGAACCAAAGAACCTGGACTTGATAACACTTCCATTCATTTGTTCACTGCCTAAATGTCTGCAATATCCAAGGTTGTACAGGGTCCAAAGTCAGGACCCAGGAACTCCAGTTCTCTCTTGTGAGTGGCCAAAACATACTTGAGCCATTGTTGCTTCCTCCCGGGATCTGCATTGTCAGGAGCCAGAAAATGAACACTGGCACTCAACTGTGGGACATGGGCCTGCTAACTGCTAGGCTAAGTGCACACTCTTAGTTATCTTTGAAGACTGCTATTTAAAGTCTTGTTCTAATGTTGATTTCCTGATTATAATAGATGTACCATGGTTACACACTATGGTTATGTAAGGTGTTAGTGTCGAGGGAAGCTAGGTGAAGGGTATGTAGAAATTCTCTGTACTATTTTTTGCACTTCCACAATGCTATGGTTATTTAAAAAATAGAATATTTTAAAAATATGATTATGACACAAACTGAGAAATTAAATGGAATATATTCTTGTGGAGTTTGTATCTCACTAGAAATGTATGATGATTAAGTAGCTTATAGAAAAGCATGGTGATCCTTTATAGCACACATCAGAATCACCAGGAGGTCTTTTTAAAACAGATTACTTGACCTCTCTCCAGAGGTTCTTTATTAACTTTTTTAAAGAGCTGACAATTTTATTTTCACGTTTCACAATACAAATGAAAACTACACTTTTTAAAATCCTGCTGCTTCCCTCCAGTATGACTCTCTCATTCTGATAGAAAGGGGGAGAAAGTCTTAGAAAAATCCCAGAGTCCCAGCACCATGATCTCCTGGTGAAGCAGGATAAGTGATGCAGAATTCCTGAGAAGAGGCCGCCTCTCTATCCTTGTTTGGCTGTCATTCCTGGATGAGTGGGCACCAAAGTGGGATGGACAAGAGGTCTCGCCACTGGCATGTGGCCTCCCTTAGGTGACCTCATTACAGAAGGTTCCATTGGCATCATCCTAGGAGGGGGAGGACCCGTTATTGGCATCATGAGAGGTCCTCCAATATGGGCTGCTGGCAACATACAGGGGTGAGGAGGACTTGGGAGACTGGCAGGTGGTGGGATCATCACTCCTGCAGGAGGAGGAACAGACGATGGGGTAGGAGGTCTCTTTCCTGGTCTAAATGCAGCCATTATTCAGTCAGGCTCTTTCATCCATTTCTGATAGTAGTTTTTCACATTCTCTTTGTTCTTCCTATCACTGCTCTCTCTCTCTTGTAGATGGAGAGTCCTAGGTGAGGTATGTATGGCAATAGTCACAATAAAACTTGAGCATGTTGCTCTGTAGGCCATTTGCCACTCTACAGACTTGATTCTGCAGATCTATAAGTGGAGCCTGAAAAGTGTTTCTGGTTAGATTTCGGGTGATGCTGCTGCTGCTGGTGGTTGAGAGACTACACTCAGAACCACTGGAGTATCTTTAACTATCAGCATCAGTTGTGTAGATAGGAATGAGACAGAGACTCAGAACTGCTCATTCCTTGGGGTTTTTCTAGCTGGGTCAGGTTTTGACTAGGATGAGTAGGTAGCATAGCACCCATATCCTCAGGTTCTCTAACACACGTGGCTCCAAACTGAATGACTGGCACTGAAGCCACCTGAGGGTACAAGGACATCTTGACAAGATCTGTGTTACCAAGAATATATTATATCTTTAAGAAAAAATATTTAAAAAATTATTCCAAACAATTGACTGTGCATGTCTTATTTTTTTGAATATTTATTTTTAGTTATTTTCATTTTAAAGGTAGAGAGACAGTGACAGAAATGTTCCATTTGGTATTTTACTCCCCAACTGGCTGTAACAGTAAGGGTTGGGCCAGTTCAAAGCCAAGAGTCCAGAATTCCCCTGATTCTCTCAGGTAGGTGGAGGGACACAAATCCTTAAGTCATCATCTGTTATCTCCCAAGGCTTGCATTAGCAGGAAGCTGGATTAGAGGTGGAATGGCTGAGACTTGAACACAGGCACTCTGATATGGGACGCAGGTGTCACAAGCAGCATCTTAACAGCTCAACCAAATGCCCATCCCAGCTGTGCAAATATTATTGTTATGTCACCACTGATTTTCTGTGCTCTAGGGTTATGCGGATTATTATTATTTAGTATTTCCATTTTGATGAGGGAGGATGTGATTACTCCAGATTTATA
The DNA here is from genome assembly GCF_033115175.1 of Lepus europaeus. Classification (NCBI taxonomy): domain Eukaryota; kingdom Metazoa; phylum Chordata; class Mammalia; order Lagomorpha; family Leporidae; genus Lepus; species Lepus europaeus. Next base: position 20,222,666 of record NC_084828.1, on the reverse strand, counting down.
CCTCCAGTGATGGTATAATGACTCAAACTTCTTATTTTTCTTATTCTTCATGAATTTTTTATTTTTAATTAATAGAACAAATATCATGTGGTTCATAGACATAATTAGAAGAATATAATGATACTTCCATCCCTTCCTCCCTACACCCCTATTCTTCCTTCCTTTTTTTTTTTTATTTGTGGATAAAGTTTTTTAGTTTACTTCATGGTCAACGGCTTAGTGATCCACTAACTACAGTTCAACAAGTAAAAGTAGAAGGATCACTGTTCAGCAGGACTATAGACAAGGACTATAAGCCATAACCAAATCCAGAGATATCAGTGATATCAATTTCACTCATATACATTAAATTTTTTAGTACTCTAGTTTTCTGATTTATGATAGTAAATATATAATCTTTTTGAGTCTGACTTATTTCACTAAGCATAATTATCTCTATTTGCATACATTTTGTTGCAAAAGTCAGGATTTCATCCTTTTTTATGGTTGAGTAGTAATCCATTGTCTATACTACATTTTCTTTTTTTTTTTTTTTTTGACAGGCAGAGTGGATAGTGAGAGAGAGAGAGACAGAGAGAAAGGTCTTCCTTTTGCAGTTGGTTCACCCTCCAATGGCTGCTGCGGCTGGCACATCGTGCTGATCCGAAGCCAGGAGCCATGTGGTTCTCCCATGTGGGTGCAGGGCCCAAGCACTTGGGCCATCCTCCACTGCCTTCCAGGGCCATAGCAGAGAGCTGGCCTGGAAGAGGGGCAACCGGGATAGAATCCGGTACCCCAACTGGGACTAGAACCCGGTGTGCTGGCGCCGCAAGGCGGAGGATTAGCCTGTTAAGCCATGGCGCAGGCCAATACTACATTTTCTTTATCTAGTCATCAGTTGATGTACATCTGGGTTGATTCTATATTTTAGCTATTGTGAATTGAGCTGCTATAAACATGGAGTACAGGTAACTCCTTTGTATGCTGATTTCATTTCCTTTTGTATATTATCAGGAGCAGGATGGCTGGATCTATTCTCAGATTTCTGAGGAATCTCTATACTATCTTTCTTTCTTTCTTTTTTTTTTTTTTTAACAGGCAGAGTGGACAGTGAAAGAGAGAGAGAGGTCTTCCTTTTTCCTGTTGGTTTACCCCCCAAATGGCCGCTATGGCCAGTGCATTGCGGCTGGTGCACCATGCTGATCCGAAGCCAGGATCCAGGTGCTTCTCTTGGTCTCCATGCAGGTGCAGGGCCCAAGCACTTGGGTCATCCTCCACTCCACTCCCGGGCCACAGCAGAGAGCTGGACTGGAAGAGGAGCAACCAGGACAGAATCCGGCACCCTGACTGGGACTAGAACCCGGGGTGCCAGTGCCACAGGCGGAGGATTAGCCTATTGAGCTGCGGCGCTGGCCCTATACTGTCTTTCATAATTGTTATACAAGTTTATGTTCCCACCAACAGTGTATTAGGGTACCTTTTTCTTCACATCCTCACCAGCATTTATTATTTTTTGATATCTGTATGGTAGCCATTTTAACTGGGGTAAGGTGAAAACTTATGGTTTTTATTTGCACTTCCCTGATGGATGGCGATCTTGACCATTTTTTTCATATTTCTGTTGGCCATTTGTATTTCATCCTTTGAAAATGCATGTTCATTTCCTTTGCCCATATCTTACCTGAATTTCTTGTTTTATTATTGAGTTTCTTATATATCTTGGATATTCATTCTTTATAAGATGCATAGATTGCAAATATTTTTTCCCATTCTTCAGTTGCCTTTTCACTTTGTTGATTGTTTCCTTTGCTGTGCCGAAGCTTCTTAGCTTATCATAATCCCTTTTCTCTCTTTGCTTTTATTACCTGTGATTTGGGGTCTTATCCAAGAAGTCTTTGCCTTGGACAGTGTATTACAGTATTTCTCCCATGTTTTCCTCTAGTAATTTGATTGTTTAGGTTCTTAGTCTTAGGTATATAATCCATCATGAGTTGATTTTTGTATAGGGTGTAAGGTGGGGATCTTGTTTCATAGTTTTGCATGTGGAGTTCCAATTTTACCAATACCATTTGCTGAGGAGACTATCCTTTCTCGAAGAAATGATTTTAGATTTTAGCTCATTTGTCAAGATTATTTGATTACAGATAAATGTAGTAATTTCTGGGGTTTCTGTTGTGTCTGTTTAGCCAATATGTCTATTTTTGTGCCAGTTTTGTTTGATTATAACAGACCTGTAGTATGCCTTGAGATCTGGTGTCATGATACTTCAGATTTATTAAGATTGCTTTGGATATTTGGGGTATTTTGTGTTTCCAAGTGAATTTTAGAATTTTTTTCCCTATACCTTAGAAGAATGTCATTGGTATTTTCATTGGGATCACATTGGGTCTGTAAATTGTTTTGGGTAGTATGGACATTCTGAGGACATTAATTCTTCCAATCCATGAACATGTGTGTCATCTTCTAGTTCTTTCATTAATCTTTTCTAACTTTCATTGTAGAGATTTTTCACATCCTTGGTTAAATTTAGTTCAAGGTATTTCAGATTTTTTGCAGCTATCATGAATGGGATTGATCTTACAAGTTCTTTCTCAGCCAGAGCATTGTTGATGCATATGAATTCTCTTAATTTTTCTGTGTTGATTTTTTTCTTTTTTTCTTCTTTTTTTGACAGGCAGAGTGGATAGTGAGAGAGAAAGACTGTGAGAAAGGTCTTCCTTTTGCCATTGGTTCACCCTCAAATGGCCGCTGTGGCCGGAGCATCGTGCTGATCCGAAGCCAGGAGCCAGGTGCTTCTCCTGGTCTCCCATGCGTGTGCAGGGCCCAAGCACTTGGGCAATCCTCCACTGCCTTCCTGGGCCATAGTAGAGAGCTGGCCTGGAAGAGGGGCAACCGGGATAGAATCTGGTGCCCCAACCGGGACTAGAACCTGGTGTGCCGGTGCCACAAGGCGGAGGATTAGCCTGTTAAGCCACGGTGCCAGCCTGTGTTGATTTAATATACTGCAATTTTGCTGATTTCTCTTCTGAGTTTCAGTAGTCTTTTAGTGAAACCTCTTGTTTCCCTTACATAAAGGATCATGTCATCTGCAAACAGGGAAATTTGACTTCTTCCTTTCTAGTTTGTATCAGTTGATTTATTTTTCTTACCTGATGACTCTGGCTAAAACTTCTAGGACAATAAATTGAATAGTAATGGTGAGAGTAGGCATCATTGTCTGGTTCTGGATCTTAGTGGAAATGGTTTCAACTTCCTTCCATTCAATATAATATTGTTTATGTGTTTGTAATGTATTGCCTGGATTATATTGAGGTATATTCCTGCTATAACTGATTAAGCTTTTTATTTTTTATTGGTTTTTAAAAATTTTACTTAAGTTATACATAGTGATCCTTCCCTCCTTACCCTCTCACCTGCCCATTCTCCAAAGCTTCATCCTCCTCCCTCTCCTATTCCCACTAGTAATTTTTACAAAGATCTATTTTTGGTTTACTTGATATTTGTAAGGTTAACCCTACACCAAGTAAAGAGCTCAACAAATAGTATGAAGAAAAAAAAAAACACACTGTTCATCATCAGGTGAGACAAGGGCTATAAACAATCATTGAATCTCAGAATGTCCATTTCTCTCCACATTACATATTAGGTACTCTATTAGTTACTCCAGACCAAGGGAAACATATGTTGTCTTTTTGGGATTCGCTTATTTCACTAAGTATAATGGTTTCCAGTTGCATCCATTTTGTTGCCAAAGACAGGATTTATCTCTCTTTCTATCTTTCTGTCTCTTATTTTTTACAGCTGAGTAGTACTCCATAATGTATATAAACCATGATTGTTTTATCCAGTCATCAGTTGATAGACATCTGGTTAGATTCCATATTTTAGCTAATATGAATTGAGCTGCAATGAACATGGCAGTATAGATCACTCATTTATATGCTGAATTCTTTTCGTTTGGGTAAATTCCCCGGAGTGGGATGGCTGGTTAATATGGTTGGTCTGTATTCAGATTTCTGAGGTATCACCTTACTGTCTTTCACAGTGGCTACACCAGTTTACATTCCCACCAACAGTGGATTAGGGTACATTTTCCCCCACAATCTTAACCAGCAATTGTAGTTTGTTGATTTCTGTATGAGATCCATTCTAACTGTGGTCAGGTGAAACCTCATTGTGATTTTGATTTGCCTTTCCTTGATGGCTAGTGATCCTGAGCATTTTTTTCATGTGTCTGGCCATTTGAATTTCCCCTTTGAAAAATGCCTGTTTTGATTATAACTTCCCTGTAGTATATATACAAAACTGGTTTTGTGATGCTTCTGGCTTATTTTTGTTGTAAAATTGCTTTAGATGTTCAGGGTCTCTTGTATTTCCACATGAAATTTTTTAAAAAGATTTATTTATTTACTTTAAAGGCAAAGTTACAGAGAGACAAAGGCAGAGAGAAAGATCATCCACTGGTTCACTTCCTAAATGGCCACAATGGTCAGAGCTGGACTGATCTGAAGCCAGGAGCCAGGAGCTTCTTCCAGGTCTCCCATGTGGGTATAGGGGCCCAAGCATTTGGACCATCTTCGACTGCTTTCCCAGGCCATAGCAAAGAGCTGTATTGTAAGTGGAGCAGCTGGGACTCAAACCAGCATACATAAGGGATGCTAGCACTGCAGGAGGTGGCTTCACGCACTGTGCCACAGCACTGGCTCCTCTATATGAATTTTAGCATCATTTTTTCTAGATCTGAGAAGAATGTCCTTGGAATTTTTATTAGGATCACATTCAATCTGTCTTCTTCTTTTTTTTTTTTTGACAGAGTGGACAATGAGAGAGAGAGACAGAGAGAAAGGTCTTCCTTTGCCGTTGGTTCACCCTCCAATGGCTGCTGTGGCTGGTGCACTGTGGCTGGTGCACCGTGCTGATCCAAAGGCAGGAGCCGGGTGCTTCTCCTGGTCTCCCTTGCGGGTGCAGGGCCCAAGCACTTGGGCCATCCTCCACTGCACTCCCGGGCCACAGCAGAGAGCTGGCCTGGAAGAGGGGCAACCGGGACAGAATCCGGCGCCCCGACTGGGACTAGAACCTGGAGTGCTGGTGCCGCAAGGTGGAGGATTAGGCTATTGAGCCATGGTGCCGGCCTGTCTTCTATTTCTTTTTAAAATGTTTTATAATTTTCATTGTAAAGACTTTTGAGATCCTTGATTAAATTTGTTCCAAAGTATTTAATTCTTTTTATAGCTGTTGTGAGTGGGATTGATCTAAAAAGTTCTTTCTCAGCCATGACATTGTCTGTGTATGCAAAGGCTATTGATTTTTGTGTTGATTTTATATCTGCCACTTTACCAAGCTCTTTTAGGAGTTTCAATAATCTCTCAGAGTTTTTTGATCCTCTATATATAGAATCATGTCATTTGCAAATAGGGATAGTTTGAGTTCCTCATTTCCAATTTGTATCCCTTTGATTTCTTTTTCTTGCCTAATGACTCCAAGGTGTTGTTTTTTAAATCATTAAGGGATGTTGTACTTTATCAAATGCTTTCTCTGCATCTATGGAAATAAATAATCATTTTACTTTTTACTTTGTTAATGTAAAACATTACATTTGTTGATTTGCTTATGTTGAACCATCCCTGCACCCTATGATAAGTCTTCTTGGTCCAAGTAGATGATGTTTTTGATGTGTTACTAGATTTGATTAGCTAATATTTTGTTAAGGATTTTTGCATCTGTGTTCATCAGCCATATTGGTCTTTATTTACCTCTTTTTTGGGGGTCATTCTCTGGTTTTGGAATTAAGGTAATATTTGTGTCATAGAAAGAATTTGAGAGGATTCCCCTCTTTCAGTTGTATTGAATAGCTTAAGAATAATTTGAATTGGGAGATCCAAGATGGCTGAATAGGGTATAGTCTAACTTAAGCTGCCCTGGGATATGAAAAGAAAGGAAGCACTATGTTTACAGGGGTCTAACCAAGTGAAATCGTTGATGAAGGAGTAAAAAAAAAAAAACAATGAAGACTCCATGAGACAAGAGGAGAGAAGACAAATACTGTTGTAGCTACCCATGTGGTGGAGTCAGCTGCTGGCTGGGAGCTACTGTATTACCATGTCAATGTAGGAAGAAATTGTCATGGACCTTTCTTCACTGGCAGGTTTAGTTGAGAGGGAGTTCCATAGTTACCTACTATCTTTAATGTCAGCCTGGAGAGCTGACTGGGATCTGAGCAACTGATAGGCTTGGAACAGTGAAGCCATCTTGTTTCTTTCCTCTCCCCAACTCACACAGAGCACCCTACTCAGCAGTGAAAAGCTGTGCAGTGCAACTCTGTTCTTCTACCAGCATCATAGAGTTAAGTAACATGTGCAACAAAGGACAGACCCCTTGCATCCTGAAGCTATAGTAGTTTGGGGGCATTAGCCCCACAGCTAGGCTCATATATTCTATATGAGCAAGGGGGATTCACTATAGATTTTGGGGCTAACCAACAGACTAGGGTTGTTGATATTATAAGCCCCAGCACCATTTGGACTTTCCTATCAGGACCTGAAGAAGGGTCCAGCCATATAATATGGTCCTAGAGCCCCAGCATTTGGTACCATAAGCCCTAGAATCACTCAGGCTTGCCAGTAGAACAAGGGGGCAACTACCCTTATCTCCATCAGCACTAAGAACATGGGCCTGGCTATCACATTTTCCAGAGAGACTGACACTGAACTCTCTGTGGACCAAACATTCACACCCAAGAAAATCCTTATTCATCTTAAAGCCACACTTCTAACTTTATGAACTGCAGATAACTAGATCACCGTGTCACTTATAGATACAGTTTACATTGATTAAAATCAAAGAAACCACTGAGACATCACACCAGGGCTCACCTAGACTCAAAGCCAAAGCAACAAGCCAAGTGATACTATGTATTCTAGCTAAACTATAAACTCTTTTCCAATAAAACCTACTCTAAAAAGAAGAATGGATGAATACAGCAGTTGGGCATACATCAACGTAGGGACACAGGTGACATGATGAAGTATGATGCCTCCAAAGGAACACAATATTTTTTCGGAATTAGATCCTGAACTGAAGGAAATTTTTGAAATGATATAGAATAATGATTTTAAGGAAATTCAATGAGATTCAAGAGAGAACAGATAGATAAAAAGAAATGAGGAAATGAATGAAAAACATAAGGAGATACAGCTAATTAAAAAGAATCAAATAGAAATTTTGGACATGAAATCTTCAATGAAATAAAAAATACAATTGAGAGCCATAACAGCAGACTAGACTAATTGGAGGAAATAATTTCTGACCTTGAGGACAAGAATTTTGAAAAACCCAATCAGACAAAAATAAAGAGAAAAGAATTTAAAAGAAGGAAGAAGTCAATGCGAAATAAGAGTCCTTAAACAACCGAATATTTGTATTATAGGTATTCCTGAAGGAGGAGAAAAGGAAAAAGGCATTGAGAACCTACTAAATGAAATAGTTGAAAATTTTCCAGGTTTGAAAGAGACATGGGCATCCAGATCCAAGAAGCTCAAAGAACCCCAAGCAGATTCAACCAAAAAAGGTCTTCTCCAAGCATACTGCCATCATATTTTCAAAAGTTAAAGACAAGGAGAGATTTCTAAAGAGTGAGAGAAAAACTTCAAGTTACATATAAAAGAAAACCAATCAGATTAACATCAGACTTCTCAGCCAAAACCCAACAATGAGGAAGAGAGTGGGATGATATATTCAAAGTCTTAAAAGAATAATTCCAACCAAGACGGTTACATCCAGCAAAGCTATCCTTTAAAAGTGAAGGAGAAATAAAACATTTTCCAGATAAGCAAAAACTTAGAAAATTCACCACCACCAGACCAGCCTTACAAGAAATTCTGAAAGGTGTCCTCCATTAGGAGTAAACATGAAAACATGTTGCCACCAACTTGGCTAACAGAGCAGGTAGAATCATTATTCAGTCAGCAAAATGACAGTTCTTAGTTCTTGTCTAGCAATACTAACCTTGAATGTAAATAGGTTATATTCTCCAACCAAAAGACTTAGGTTGGATGAATGGATTAAAAAAAAAAAAAACAACCCCACTATATGCTGCCTACAATAATCTCAATTCACAAACAGTGATACACACAGGTTGAAAATGAAAGGCTAGAAAACAATATACCAGGCAAATGGAAACGAAAAGCGGGCAAGTATAACTTCTGTTATCAAATAAAACAGACTTTAAGTCAAAAGCTGTAAAAAGAGATAAAGACATTATGTTTTTTTTTATTTTTGATAGAGTTAGAGACAGAAAGGTCTTCCTTCCGTTGGTTCACCCCCAAAGTGGCCGCTACGGCTGATGCTGTACCGATCCGAAACCAGGAGCTCATATGGGATGCCGGCACCGCAGGCAGAGGATTAACCAAGCGAGCCACAGTGCAGGCCCAAGACATTATGTTTTAAAAAAAGGTTCAGGCAGGTGCCACGGCTCACTAGGCTAATCCTCCTCCTGCAGAGCCAGCATCCTGGGTTCTAGTCCCGGTTGGGGCTCTGGTTCTGTCCCAGTTGCTCCTCTTCCAGTCCAGCTCTCTGCTGTGGCCTGGGAAGGCAGTGGAGGATGGCCCAAGTGCTTGGGCCCTGCACCTGCATGGGAGACCAGGAGAAAGCTCCTGGCTTCGGATCAGCACAGCACGCTGGCCATAACAGCCATTTGGGGGGTGAACCAGTGGAAGGAAGACCTTTCTCTCTCTCTTTCACTAACTCTGCCTGTCAAAAAGTTTAAAAAGAGGTTCAATTCAGCAAGATGGCATAACAATCATAAATATATATGTACCCAACACAAGACCATCTAGAAATATACAGAAAATACTACTAGACCCAAAGGCAGAGATAGACTTTAGTACAATAATAAGGAGATACAGCTAATTAAAAAGAATCAAATAGAAATTTTGGACATGAAATAGTGGGTGACTTCAACCCACCACTCTCATCAATGGACAAATCATCTAGATGGACAAATCATCTAGACCAAAAAAAAATCAGTTAAAATACACCAGAGTTGAAAAAAACTATCAAGCAAATGGACTTAACAGATGTTTACAGAACATTTTATGCAACAGCTGAGGGATACACATTCTTCTCGTCACCACATGAAACTTTTTTCTTTTTTAAAAAAATTTATTTGAAAGTCAGAGTTACATACAGAGAGGGAGAGGGAGAAGAGAGAGAGAGATCTTGTTCCAGATTTCCCACATGGATGTAGGGGCCCAAGCACTTGGGTCATCTTCTGATGCTTTCCCTGTCACATTAGCAGGGAGCTGGGTCAGAAGTGGAGTAGCCAGGTGTAGAACCAGTACCCCTACAGGGTGCTGGTGTCATAGATAGCTGCTTTACCCACTATACCACAACAGCAGCCCCATATGGAACATTTTCTAGGATAGACCACATGTTAGACCATAAGTCAAGTCTCACCAAATTTAAAAGATTGAAATCATATCATGTATCTTCTCAGACCATAAAGGAATAAAACTGGATATCAACAATAAGAACAATATAACATTCACAAATGCTTGGAAATTAAAGGACATAAAACTGAATGATCAATGGGTCATTGAAGAAAGTACAAAATTATCAAGGAACTCATCCATGACCCAATGGTATAACACTATGAATCACCAGGGTTACATTCTTTGAGAGCCCTCAGATAGGCTTGAAATTATATATGCAGTAATGACATTGTGCTTACTATTTTATTTTTAAACTTTTTTTTTTTGACAGGAAGAGTGGACAGTAGAGGGAGACAGAGAGAAAGGTCTTCCTTTTTGCTGTTGGTTCACCCTCCAATGGCCGCCGCGGTAGGCGCGCTGCGGCCGACGCACTGCGCTGTTCCGATGGCAGGAGCCAGGTGCTTCTCCTGGTCTCCCATGGGGTGCAGGGCCCAAGCACTTAGGCCATCCTCCACTGTACTCCCTGGCCACAGCAGAGAGCTGGCCTGGAAGAGGGGCAACCGGGACAGGATCGGTGCCCCGACCAGGAATAGAACCCGGTGTGCCAGCGACGCAAGGCGGAGGATTAGCCTGTTAAGCCACGGCGCCGGCCTATTTTTAAACTTTTAATATATTCATTTGAGAAAGAGAGTGGGAGATAGAGAATTAGAGCAAGAGTGAGAGAGCGAGCGAGTGCACACAATTGTTCTCTTTCAATGGTTTTCTCCTCAAATATGCAAGAAAGCCAGCCCTGGATTGGACTGAGATCAGGAGTTAGGAATTCAAAGATGGGTCTCCCATGTGGGTGGCAAGGAACCTAATTACTTGAGCTATCAACTGCTTCCTCTGAGCAGCTACATTAATGTGAAGCTGCAGCTAGGAACTGGGGCTAAAAATTGTAAAAATTGAAGCCAAGCACTCTGGGTTGTTGGTGTCCCAACCACTAGGTTAAATGGCTGCCCCTGTGATTATTATTTTAAGTTTATTCCACAGATTCCTTATCTCTAAAATGGAGACAATGTTGCTGCTTTATAGGATTAATTACATGAGTTTACTATGAAAAACCACTTAGATGAGGTTTTAATGCAGAAGCACTAAATAGATAATGGCTACAAGTTGAGATTTGTAATCTGAAAATCCAAAATCTGAAATGCACCAAAATTTGAAACTTTTTGAATACCAATGCAATGTTGCAAATGAAAAATATTCCACACCTGGCTTCACGTGATGGATCCAAACAAAAACATAGGCACACAAAAAATACTACTCAAAAATACTTTCAAACTCTATACGTAAGGTGAATATAAATCATAAGTGAATTTTCTATTTGGGCTTGGGTCTCAATCCCAAGACATCTCACTATAAATATGCAAATATTCTTAACTTGGAAAAAGTTTGAAATCTGAAATACTTTTTATCACAAGGTTTTCAGCTAAGAGATGCTCAACATGTACTACTACTAGTTTAGCCTTTTCACAGGGAGCATATCTTTTTTTGTGTGTCAGTGTATTGTCAGTGCCAAGCATCAGTACTTGATCAGTGGTGGGTGGTATATGTATTGTGAATGACTTATTAGTACCGTAATGAATGCATTGTGACTCATTTTGCTCTGTTTACTTCTTTTCCTTTAAGTCTGTAATTTAGGGATTAAGAGCAGCTGCAGATTGTACTTATATACTTATAACTCAAACAGAAAAAGAGCTCAGCAAGTCCTAGACTCAGCAATGTCTTGTGACCACCACAGCTTAGATGGTGGAAGTTTATTTCCACATTAGCTTAACTTCTATAACTGAAGAATAAAGATAAAAATAGCAATATATCCATAGTATATAGAATAGTCTCTGCATTTGGAAAATCTCCAGCCCAGGAATTCAATTCATTTGTTATAATAACTTAAACTCCCCTTCTTAGAGTTGACATCTTGATATTGCAAGGCAAATGTACTTGCCACATGAGGATGGACTGATCAGGGGTTGGGCTCACATCCTGGTCCTGCCAACTGGATTCCAAAAGCGCAGCTACAGTGTGGTGACTTAACTGAAGGTGCATCTTCCTTGGGAGACAGTGTTAAGCATTATGTTCCACAAGCAGCCCAAGAAATTTCTATTAATCTTCCTACCCACAATAGGTAATTGGCTATGGATAGCACTAGAAAATCCCATCAGTGCTTGTATTGGTCTTCATATGGGATGTTTTTAGACTCTCAAGTGTAGGGATCCAGAAATGCACCTTTCTCAAAAGTGGTATTGGACTAGAGTTCTCTTCACTCTCCAACTTCTTCCTTTGAAAATGATGACAATGTTTTGAATGAGTGGCACAGCTCCCAAGTCTTCTCTTGTATTGGAGTGCGTGGGTTTGAATGCTATCTGCTTCCAGCTTGAGCCTGGTCCAGCTCTGGCCATTGTGGGCATTTGAGGAGTGAGCCAGTGGATGGGAGATACCATCCCCTTCTCTTCTCCCCCTCTACTTCACTCTCCTTCTCTCTGCAAATAAATAAGTGATGAAACTTCCAGACTCCATGTAAGTAAGAGCTAGCTATTCAGTACAAAGTATAACAGGGAATTGGGGGTGGGGGCCCGAAGGCCCAGAACCAACAGCAACCTCCATCACTCTACCTACAGCAGGCTATGAACTCTGCTGTTGCTATCCTTTATTTCCAATTGGAGCAGCATCTTATTAAATGATAAGTTTCTGGGAGATTTGTGTATCCTTGTCATCACTGCCTGACCACCATGTCTGTCACATACCAAGGGCTACATAATTGTCAAAATGAAATCCCTTCAGTTTCTAACCTTTCTCTCCTCATTAAGGAGAATTATATAACTTGATAGTTTCTTCCCCACTTCTCTTGTCACTCAAGTAAGAACTCGGCTTTTCTGACATATCTTGTGAATTTCATTGCAAAAAGTGAGATAAAAATAGGGCATCAATTTCCACCTAGAGTCTGTAGGGAAAGATAACAGGCCATGTAGCTGACAGGTAAGACGCAGGCTGTGGTTCAGTGTGCTGGCCTGTGTGAACCACAGCCCCTAAAAAAGGGATAGCAGTTTTACCCAGTGATTTCCCCCAGCCTGTGATGGATTGGACTACAGACCAGCCAATCATCTGACTCTGGTGAAGATTTGTTAGGTTTGCAATGTACCCCAGCATCAGACTGTGCCCTTTCAATATGGCTCATCTGAGATTCTTCTGCAACTTTTCACTCACCATCCCAATTCTTACATTTTTATTTGAGCTAGCCTGACTAGCACTCTATTTCTGGAGATCAAAAAAACTTGACCAAGAGAGTGGAGCTAGGCCTTTAAGAACAAAAAAAACTCTATCTTTTGCATTTCAGAGTAGAAATCCCACAGGCCTTTGCATGAGCAGAAAAGGAGAACAGGGCTCTGAAATCTGTAGATACCTTCATGACATCGGGCACAGTAGTATATGCTGGTGAGCTGGCTCTGTGTAATGGGGAAGGAAAGCCCGGATTTGAATGTTAGCCAATTTTTGAAGTATAAATAGTCCTACCGGGCTGATTTAAAGTCACTAATAGTTTAGCAACCAACTTCAAAAATTCTTGTAAATTTAATAAGAGGTTCTTTCATGTAAGCCAATCAGAGCTTGCTCTAGCATGCAACACGTGGGCTAAGGGTTAGGGAGAGAAATATCCTCTGGGATTTTCTCTCTCCTCTCCCCGTCTTGACCTAGCTGGTGAGATGTTGGGTCTTATCAGATGGGTTTACTCTCAGATAGAGTAAATCAAGTTATCTAGAAAGCAGTGAGAAGGAGAGAGATCTGTGTGATCACTGCTAATGGACAATGGCCATGTCCCATCACCAACAAAGTCAAGACAAGTGTTCATTCACAGTAGAAAAGATTAGTGGCGTAGTCTGAACAGCTGCATTCGAGGCTGGCCCTTTATTTTATTCCTGGTAGACTCACTTGGGAAACAAGCATTGAACCCCAGTGGCCCCTGCTGATGGCATCCGTCTTTATTCTACATTTTGCTTAATAGATGCTTAATTAGGATGATATCTACTTGTGATATGCAAATAGTCCAGCAGTTAGAACAAGTCCAGAAATACACTGTGTTCAGTTGGAATGATTTTCTTTCACACATAGTGCAAGTAAACCTCTCTGGGATTATACAACACAGGGGCCTTGAATGAAATATGTAGAAGAATTAAGCTTTCTAGTTATACACACCTTGATGGCAATCATTTGATCAATGCTTTCATTTGAATGATTTTAACCTGTGTGGAATGAAGTTTCAATTGATGGACTAAATAGGAGGCTTTTAGGGTAATGCCAAGAAAACTGGTATAGATCAGTTTTGCTCTGTCTTGGCTCCAGTTTTTAAAAACTTTTAAAGCTTTTTATTTTAGAAGAGGTTTAGATCTATAGAATAGTGAATAAGTAGTACAGAGAATTGCAATATAGTCCACATCCAGGTTCCCCTGAAAGCAGCAACTTACATTAATATGAATATGGTACGTTTGCCACAATTAATCAATGTTAATACGTTGTTAAAGTCCACATTTTCTCTAGTTCTTACTTTTCTTTTTTCTCCAGGGTCCCATCTAGGAAATCACATCACATTCAGCTATCAAGTCTATAAGCTCTTGATTGTGACAGTTTCTCAAGCGTTCCTTGTTTTTGATGACCTTGACAGCTTTGAGGATTATTAACCAGGTATTTTGTAGAATGTTCCTCGTTTGGTATTTGTCTAATACTTCCCTTGAATTACAGTAGGCTTACGGATTTCTGAAGGAAGACAACACAGGTAAGATGCTATTCCCATCACATCATGTCAAGATGATACACATCATTTACTTACATCAGTGTTGATGTTAACCTTGGTCACCTGGCTGGGAAAATGTTAGGTTTCTCCTATGTGAAGTTACCCTTTATTTTGACTCCTATTTTTTTATTCTGGGGAACTATGACTAAGAGGGTAATCACATGTTTATAGGAATGGTTTCACGGATATATTGAAGCTCCTTTACACTAGTTATGGTTCCTAAGCTTGCTGGCCATGTAAATCACTTTGGAAGCATTAAAAATGCTTGTCTCTGGGTTCACATTGAAGATTCTTATTCACTTCAACAAGGGAGTTTCTAGGCAGGAACCTACATTTGTAAGAAGCATGGTCTATTCTAGTCAGAGGATGTAGACTACATATTCTCTGAGAAAACGGACCTAAATGGTAAAGGGAAATTAAGAAATTCTTGATACTAAAAATTTGCTATTTCCATTTATGTGATGCTGTAGCAGAGGGGACTTTTATTGTGAGTTGTCTTTTTGGCGTCACCCCAGGACAAAACATGCAATTAGTATATAAATATTTTCTCTTATAAATGTTCATTTCCTTTTAAATTTATTCAATGACCTATTTATCATCCAGTAGCATGTTCTTTAATTTCTAATTATTTATGAGTGTTCTATCATTCTTGTTGATTTCTAGTTTTATTCTGTTATGGTCTGAGAAGATACATGATAGGATTTCAATCTTTTAAATTTGCTGAGATTTGATTTGTGGCCTAAAATGTGGTCTCTCCTAGAAAACGTTCCATGTGCTGATTAGAAGAATGTGTATTCTGTAGCTGTTGAGTGAAATGTCCAGTAAACATCTGTTAGGTACATCTGCTTGATAGCATGTTTCAATTCTGATGTGTCTTTACTGATTTTTTTTAATCTGGATGATCTGCTGTTTGAGGATAATGGGGTGTTGAAGTCACTCACTATTACTGTATTAGAGTCTGGTAGTATTTGTTGTATTTATCTGGGATGTATTGTGTTGGTGTATGTATATTTATAATATGTCTTTTTGCTGGAATTGAACCTTTTATCAAAATATAATGTCATTTTTTTTTACAATTTTTTTTATTTAAAGTCTGTTTTACCCGATATCAGAATAGCCATGTCTCCTTGCATTTGGTTTCCATTTGCTTGGTATATCTTTTTCTAGCCCATTGTTTTCAGTCTGTGTGTACTTTGTGAGGGGAGTTTCTTTAGGCAGTTTATAGTGGTGGTTTTTTTTTTTTTAAATCAATTTAGCCAACCTAAGTCTTTTGGTTATTCAATTTAATCCATTTACATTCAAGGTTAGTATTGATAGATAAGAACTAAGACCTGTCATTTTGTTGATTTGTTAATAAAAATGAAAACATAATTTTTAAAAACCTGTGGGATGGGGGGGTGCAGGTGGGAGGGAAATTATGAGGGGGGGGAGCCATTGTAATCCATAAACTGTACTTTGGAAATTTATATTTACTAAATAAAAAAATTTAAATTAAAAAAATAAAATAAATTTAATGGAATTTAAAAAAAAAACCTGTGGGATACAGCAAAAACAATATTAAGAGGGAATTTTATAATGGCAAGTGCTTCATTTAAAAAAGAGAAATATCTCAAATTAAAGATCTAATGATGTACCTTGAAGACTTAGAAAAGCAAGAATTAATCAAATCCCAATCACCAGGAGGTGAGAAATAATAAGGATCAGAACAGAAATAAATGAAACTAAAAAAAATTTACAAAAGATCAACAATACCAAAAGTTGGTTTTCTGAGAAGATAAACAAAGTACATAAACCTCTAGCCAGGCTAACAAAACAAGAGAAAAACTCCAATAAATAAAATTAGGGATGAAAAAGGAAACATTACAACTTTTACCACTGAAATACAAAGGATTGTAAGAAACTACTATGAAGAGCTATACTAATAAACTGGAAAACCTTGAATAAATGGATAAAATCCTGGGTCTGTATAACCTACCAAGATTAAATCAAGAAGATGTAGACCCATAGCAAGCAATGTGATTGAAGCAGTAATCAAGTCTTCCATCAAGGAAAAGTCCCAGGACCCAATGGCTTTATTACTGAATTCTACAAAACATTCAAAGAGGAAGTAATTATAATATTCTTCAAACTATTCCAAAATACTGAACAGGATGGACCTCTGCAAAACTTTTTATGAAGCCAGTATTACTTTCATACCAAAACCAAACAAGGACATGACACACACACAAAAACTACAGATCTATATCCTTAATACAGATCCAAAGACTCTCAAAAAAATACTATCAAATTGAATAAAAAACCACATCAAAAAGATCATATATCACAATCAAGCGGTATTTATCTCAGAATTGCAAGGATGTTTCAACACTCAGAAATCAATAAATGTCATAAATCACATCAATTGAATGAAAAATTCATATGGTCATCTCAATAGATGTAGAGAAAGCATTTGATAAGATTCAACACCACTTCATAATGAAAAACCCTCCACAAATTAGGAGAGACAGAGAGAGAGAGGGAGAGCGAGCAAGCGAGCTTCCATTCTGCTGGTTCACTCCCCAAGTGACTATAATGGTTAGAGCTGAGCTGATCAGGAGCCAGGAGCTTCCTCCAGGTCTCCCACTTGGGTGCAGAGGCCCAAGGACGTGGGTCATCTTCTACTGCTTTCCCAGGCATACCAGAGACCTGGCTCAGAGGAGGAGCAGCTAGGATATGAACCAGTACCCATATGGGATGCTAGCACTGCAGGCTGGGGCTTTAACCAGCTGTGCCACAGTGCCATCTCCAATACATCCTTTTTTTTTTTTTTTTTTTTTTTTTTTTACAAAAAGTATTCTATAAGACTATAGTAATTAAAACAGCATGATATTGGCCGGCGCCGCGGCTCACTAGGCTAATCCTCCACCTTGCGGCGCCGGCACACCGGGTTCTAGTCCCGGTCGGGGCACCGATCCTGTCCCGGTTGCCCCTCTTCCAGGCCAGCTCTCTGCTGTGGCTAGGGAGTGCAGTGGAGGATGGCCCAAGTCCTTGGGTCCTGCACCCCATGGGAGACCAGGAGAAGCACCTGGCTCCTGCCATCGGAACAGCGCGGTGCGCCGGCCGCAGCGCGCTACCGCGGCGGCCATTGGAGGGTGAACCAACGGCGAAAGGAAGACCTTTCTCTCTGTCTCTCTCTCTCTCACTGTCCACTCTGCCTGTCAAAAAAAAAAAATAAATAAAAATAAAAATAAAAATAAAAATAAAAAATTAAAAAAAAAAACAGCATGATACTGGCATTAAGACCAATACATAGATCAATGGAACAAAATAGCCCAGAAATTAACCTATGAACATACAGTCAACTGATTTTTGACAAAAGTACTCAGATCATACAATGGGGTAAGGATAATCTCAACAAATGGTGCTGCCAAAACTGGATTTCCTTATGTAGAAAAATGAAATCAGATCTATACCTCTCGTCATATATAAAAATCAGCTCAAAATAGATTCAAGATCTAATTTTAAGACCCAAGAAAGTGAAGTTGCTGGAAAAAAAAAAAAAAAAAACAGGGGAAAACGCTCCAAGACATTGGTGTAGGGGATGGCTTCTTGGACAAGAGCCCAAAAGAACAGGCAACAAAAGTCAAACTAAACAAGTGGGAATATATGAAACTCAGAAGCTTTTGTACTGCAAAGGGAATGATCAATAGAGTGAAGAGACATCCAACAAATTAAAAAAAATTTGCAAACCACCTATTAAGGATTAATATCCCAAATGTATCAACAACTTGAAAAACTCAACAAAAAACCACAACTACTCCAGGTGAGAAATAGGAAAAAGACTTCAATAGATCTCAAAAGAAGAAATACAAATGGCCAACGAATAGATGAAAAAGCATCATTAGCCATTAGGGAACTGCAAATCAAAACCATGATGAGATATTACCTCACCACTGTCAGAATGGCTGAAGTCCAAAACACAGAGTAACAAATGCTGCTAAGGATATGGAAAAAGAGGAATACTTATACCCTGTTAACGGAAATACAAATTAGTGCAGCCACTGTGGAACACAGCATGGACATTTCTTTAAAAACTAGAAATAGGGGGCTGGTGCTGTGGCAAAGCCAGTAAAGCAACTCCACTTCTGATATAGCTCTCTTCTATGGCCTGGAAAAGCAGTAGAAGATGGCCTAAGTCCTTGGGCCCCTGTGCTCATGTGGGAGACCCAGAAGAAGCCCCTGGTTCTGGAGTAGCCCAGCTCTGGCCATTACAGCCATTTGGGGAGTGAACCATTGGATGGAAGACTCTGACTCTCTCTCTCTCTCTCTCTCTCTCTCTCTGCCTTTGCCTCTCTGTAACTGTTACAGATAAATAAATCTTAAAAAAAAAAAAAACTAGAAATGACTTGCGATTTGATCCAGCAATCCCACTACTAGGTATATACCCAGAAGATTTGAACATAATGTATCAAAGCAATTCTGGCACCGTTATGTTTATAGCAGCACTGTCATAATAGCCAAAATTTTAAATCAGTCAGGGTGTCTTTCATCAGATGAATTGGTAAAGAAAATGTATATATACACATGGTATATTATTCAGATATAAAATTGATATTCCACCATTTGTAGCAAAATGGAGGCAAATGGAGGACAACATGTTGAGTGAAATAAGACAAATACTGCATGTTCTCCCTCACATATGGGAGCTCAAATTTAAAAAATGCACACAAAGAAAAAGAAATGTCTGTGTGTATCAACATTGCTGAAATATAGTTTTGTAAATTTTTTTTATCCTTTGTCAAGCCAATGGTTAAGAATGTTATATTACTATAGTTTTTTTTAAAATCGATTTTTTTTTTCATTTGAAAGGGAGAGAAACAAATAGGAGGGCTTCCATCTGCTGGTTCACTCCTCAAATATCTACAACAGCTGGAGCTGGGCCTATTTGAAGCTAGGAGCCTCCTCTGGGTCTCCTACCTGGGTGCAGGTGCCCAAGCACCTGGGCCATTCTCTGCTCCTCTTCCAGGCACATTAACAGGATTGGAAGTAGAGCAGCCAGGACTTGAACCAGCACTCCTTTGGGATGCTGATGCTGCAGATGGTGGCTTTACCCACCACACCAAAGCACCAGCCCCTATACTGTTATAGTGTTAGTGATCTGTGATTACTTTAAAATTTACTATATATGGCTTATATGGTCATTTTCCCATTCAATTATTATTTATAGCTGTTTATATTCTGACTAAACTTGCTTTTTACTTGTTAAACATCTTATTTGGTGAAATATTAAGCCTTTTTATTGCAACATAAATTTTAAAATATGTTATCTCAAAAATTACAAAAAAAAAAGGCAGAAGGAAGGAGGATGGGAGGGAGAGAGGCTGCTGGAGGGGGAAGAAGGGAATATCATTACGTTCTTAGAATTATATCTATAAGGGGTCAGCATTGTGGTGTAGTGGGCTAAGCCTCTGCCTGAGGCACCAGCTTCCCATGTAGGCACCAGTTCATGTACCGGCTGCTGCAATTCCAATCTGACTCCACCATGGCCTGGGAAAGCAGGAGAAGATGGCCCTTGTCCCAACTGTTGACGAATTGTGTGTGTGTGTGTGTGTGTAAATTGTTGAACTCTTTACTTGGTATAGAGCTGGTCTTCTGTATATAAAGTTAATCAAAAATGGATCTTAGTGGAGAATAGGAGAGGGAGGAGGCAGATTGGGGGGAGGGTGAGTGGGAGGTCAGGTATGGTGGGAAGAATCATTATATTCCTAAAGTTGTACTTACTGGGCCTTTGGTTATAAAACAAAAAGGATTGGATTTGCCTGGGTTAAAGAGAAAGTAACAAGAGGAACAGGTAAACTGCTGTTCATGAAAACTCCAAATGGTGTCCTTCCTGGGAATGGATGGAATGATATGAGATGAAAAGCACTGGTGTGATTTCTTTTACTAGGTTCCAAGTTCCTGGAACTCAAGAAGACAGGGAGGGGATGAGTTGAAGTAATGTGATGGAAGGTTGAGGCAACAAAGAAGAGATAACCAGAGAGGGTCTTTGAGTCAAGCAATGGTGGATCAACTTTAGTGTCACTGCTGTCTGATTTCTGTTTGTAGCAGGTTATTCCCTGGTATCCAAGTATTTCATATACAATAGCTTTGTGTTGGTGGCTGCTACGATTTGAATGAGATTCTGGTCCCAAACTGATATAGGATTTTAAACCCCAAAGTCATAAGTTAATGGCACCAACAGGGTAGAAACTTAATCTATTTATGGTATTTAGGAGGTGGACCTAATGGCAGGTCCTTAAGTCATTGGCAGTGTGGCCTTGGAAAGTGATTCTCATGACAGGATTGCTTGTAAAAGTTGGAGTTGGGTCCAGCCACACTCTGTTATCAATGTGGTTATGGGATCCTCCCACCACCTGTATTGCACACTCCGCCACTGCTACCCTTGGGCATCTGATCTTGGACTTGAATCTGCAGAACTGTAAAGCATCTTTCATTCATAAGGGGCCTGGGTCAGGTATTTTGCTCTTGTAATAAACTTTGACTAATCCAATGGGTCATATTTTGAAGCACGAGAGCAACACAGACTGGAGGGTCCTAGAGCAGAATCATAAGTTAGAGGGTCTGAATGGTGGAGGAGGGCTTGGAGCAGGTGCCTGGTGTGTGGCTACTCCGGGTTCTATGTGAGTGTGCTGAAATTCCCATATTTTGGTGAGTGGCACTTTGTTATTTGTTTTGGAGCTGTTAACAGTAAGTAGAAAGACTTAAGGGCTTTGGGTTCTGTTGGGAAGATGTCAACCGAAGATTCTGTAGACTGCCTACAAGTCTTTAAGAAGAATCATGAAGGAAATTTTGACAGCAAATGGGTATCTCCCCTAAAGTTTCCTCCATGATTAGGTTTTCATAGTTCTGTGTGATTCTTATTGTCAGCACAGTGTTGAATTTTCACATAAACTCCTGCTGATGAAGCTGGTAGCATTTTATCATTCATGACTTTTTTCAACTTCATCTAGTCTATGCACAAAGTGTATAGAAGTTGTGTGCCATTTTCCCATTGCTGACAGCAAAATTCTCTTGCATGACTGTATTTTCCTTACACAAAGGATGTTGAGCAAGGCATGGTAGTTTAAGTGTGCTGTGGTTAAGGAGGGTGGATATAATGACTACTGCAGCATAAGAAACTAAAATGTCAAGACAGAAGAAACTAATATACAACACAGTAAAAATAATATATAAACATGAAAATAGAAAAGATATTTCTTGTTCTAACTTCACTGCTGAATATTATTTGAAAATAGTAAACCATAGGAGTAGAAAATTTGTTTTTAATCCTCTGGGAAAGATTAATAGGGTATTTCTCTGCTTTGTGTGTTGGAGGAGAAGGGAAAATGGACAAAGGGGAGTATCCCATTGGAATCATTTCTCACCGGCTAGGAGCTCTATTATATCTGGATTCTGACAGCTGGCATGGAGGCTGGTAAGAGGCTTTGATGGTGAAAAGTTTTATGGATGTCAACATCTTCAAAATCAGTGTTTTCATCACTGTTCTAGTGCTTATTTCTTTGGGTTGTAAATTCATTTCCTGTTACTGCAGGGACAGATGAAACTTGTTGGATTCAAACAAAGTTATCATTCTAACCTCTTCTAGAGGTTAGAAGCATGGCATGGGTCACCCAGGGCATAAAACCAAGATGTCTGCCGGTCTCCATTCCCTTCTGGAGATTGTAGGGGAGAATGTTTCCTCTGATCTCCTCAGATTCCTTGGTTCATGGCCCCTTTCTCCACTCTCAGACGTTTGTATGGCATCATTTGATCCTTCTGGCTTCAGCAAAGATTGTCTGCCTTAAGAACACACAAGATTAGATTGGGCTTTCTGGAATAGTACAGAATAATCTTCCCATCACAAGGCCAGTAACCTAATCATATCTCTAACATCACCCTACCAGATAAGGTAACAATAATGAGCTCTGGGGATTACAGTATAGACACCTTTATTTGGGAATGCAAATTATTATTCTACCTGCTACAAATTGGCTGTAGGTTTCATGTCCAAACTCATCTAATATTTTATTGGAGCCACTGAAGAAATTTTTAAAGTCATAAAGAGGGCTGTGGTACAATTAGAATTTCATGGTTCCTAATCTCCAATGAAAAAAATGCTAAGAGTCAAGTAAAAGATCAAATTAAATTAGAGTCCCAACTTCACTGTTATTCAAATTGGCTCATTTGTTGCCTCAGGGTGCAACTATTGATGTTGAATAATTTGATCCCTAGTTTCATCTTTTCCTTGACTTTATGATTTCTTTGTGTGCTGTTAACTACCCCAGGCTGAAATATATTGTGATCACAGCAGGTTTCTTGTGAAAAGAATTTGGGTTATTTTTTCAGCTAGCACTGGAAGATGCATTTTTTGGGGTTATCAGATTATGGGATGCTCTTCTGGTAAAATCTGCCCAGATTTAGAAAACCAGGACCATCAACATTCTGCAGAGAGAAGTTGACTCACAGCCATGTGAGCAGGACTTTCTTTAGAGAAAGAAAGGATCATTCAGCAGTCAAGAGCAATGCGATCCATTGGAAATATGGTACAAGCCCACACAAGACGTAAAACTCTTCAGCAGCCACATTAATGGAGTACAAAGAAACAGGTGAAGTAGTTTTATAGTATATCCAAACTATCATCATCTCAATATGTAATGAGCCTAACAAATTGCTAATATACTTAGAATTCTTTCTTTATACTATAAATTTAGATATACTTGTAGCACACCTTAACTCAGTGTAGCCACACTTTTTTAAAAGTTTTATTTCTTCCCAAAGAAACCTTTTATTTAAGGAATACAAACTTCATGTATTTTATAAATACAACTTTAGGAACATAGTGATTCTTCCCACTGTACCCATCCTTCCACCCATACTCCCATCCCTCTTCATACTCCCTCTCAAATACTCAGTCTTATTTTTTTACTAAGATCTGTTTTGAATTAATTTATTCACAAAAATTAACTCTATACTAAGTAAAGGGTTCAACAAATTGAAAAAAAAAACTTTCTTAGCAGTTGAGACAATGGCTGTTCATTGCATCTCAAAGCCAATTTCACTCTTTTAAACATTCTTTTTTTTTTTCTTTTGAGAAATTTAATTTTAAAACTTTGGACCAGCGCCCTGGCTCAACAGGCTAATCCTCCGCCTTGCGGCACCGGCACACCGGATTCTAGTCCTGGTCGGGGTGCCGGATTCTGTCCCGGTTGCCCCTCTTCCAGGCCAGCTCTCTGCTATGGCCCGGGAGTGCAGTGCCCAAGTCCTTAGCCCCTGCACCCACATGGGAGACCAGAAGAAGCACCTGGCTCCTGCCATTGGATCAACGTGGTGCGCCGGCCGCAGAGCGCTGGCCGCGGCGGCCATTGGAGGGTGAACCAACGGCAAAGGAAGACCTTTCTCTCTGTCTCTCTCTCTCTCACTGTCCACTGTGCCTGTCAAAAATAAATAAATGAACTTAACTTTAAAGAAGAACCCAAGAATGAAACATCTTTTGCCAGCACTTAGACATAACTATAACTTTCAGACATAAGAATATCCTCCACGTACTATACTAACATGAAGTAAATCTTTGAGAAAAAATTTTACTATTAACTGTCATAATACAACTCTTTGAGGACAGAGGTCCTGCATGGGAAGTTAGTGCACAGTGACTCCTGTTAATTTTTTTTATTTAACTTTTATTTAATAAATATAAGTTTCCAAAGTACAGTTTATAGATTATAATGGCTTCCCCCCCCATAACTTCCCTCCCACCCGCAACCCTCCCATCTCCTGCTCCCTCGCCCATTCCATTCACATCAAGATTCATTTTCAATTCTCTTTATATACAGAAGATCATTTTAGTATATATTAAGTAAAGATTTCAACAGTTTGCACCCACACAGAAACACAAAGTGTAAAATACTGTTTGAGTACTAGTTATAGCGTTAATTCACATTGTACAACCCATTAAGGACAGAGATCCTACGTGAGGAGGAAGTGCACAGTGACTCCTGTTGTTGACTTAGCAAATTGACACTCTTGTTTATGGCATCAGTAATCACCCTAGGCTCTTGTCATGAGTTGCCAAGGCTATGGAAGCCTTTTGAGTTCACCGACTCTGATCTTATTTAGACAAGATAATAGTCAAAGTGGAAGTTCTTTCCTCCCTTCAGAGTAAGGCACCTCCTTCTTTGATGGCCCTGTTCTTTCCACTGGGATCTCACTTGCAGAGATCTTTCATTTAGTTGTGTTTGTTTGGTGGTTTTTTTTTTTTTTTTTTGCCAGAGTGTCTTGGCTTTCCATGCCTAAAATACTCTCATGGGCTCTTCAGCCAGATCTGAATGCCCTAAGGGTTAATTCTGAAGCAAGAGTGCTGTTTAGGGCATCTGCCATTCTATGAGTCTGCTGTGTATCCTGCTTCCCATGTTGGATCATTCTCTCCTTCTTAATTCTATCAGATAGTATTAGCAGACACTAGTCTTATGTGATCTCTTTGACTCTTAGACCTATCATTATGATCAATTGTGAACTGAAATTGATCACTTGGACTAATGAGATGACATTGGTACATGCCACTTTGATGGGATTGAATTGAAATCCCCTGGCACATTTCTAACTCTACCGTTTGGGGCAAGTCAGTTTGAGCATGTCCCAAATTGTACATCTCCTCCCTCTTATTCCCACTCTTTTATTTAACAGGGATCACTTTTCAGTTAAATTTAAACACCTAAGAATAATTGTGTGTTAATTACAGAGTTCAACCAATAGTATTAAGTAGAACAAAAAAAATACTAGAAGGGATAAAGTATTAAGTTGTTTATCAACAGTCAGGGCAAGGGCTGATCAAGTCACTTTCTCATAGTGTCCATTTCACTTTACTCCTGTTGTTAATTTAACAATTAACACTTGTGTGATGTCAGTGATCACTTGAGGCCCATGACATGAGCTGCTTAGGCTATGGAAGCCTTTTGAATATACAAACTCATTCAGGGTTTAGACAAGGCCATAAGCAGAGTGGAAGTTCTCTCCTCCCTTCAGAGAAAAGTACCTCCTTTGATGACCACTTCTTTCCACTGGGTCTCACCCACAGAGGTTCTTCATTTAGGACACTTTTTGCAGCAGTATATTGGCATTCCATGCCTGAAATGTTCCTGTAGGCTTTTCAGCCAGACCACAGGGGCTGATTCTGAGGTCAGAGTGCTATTTAAAGTGATTGCCATTCTATGAGTCTGCTATATAGACCTCTTCCCATGTTGGAGCAATCACTCCTTTTTAATTCTATTATTACCAGACACTTATCCTTTCCATATATTATATTAACACTTAAGATGGTAATATTACCAACCTGCTTAAGGGGATTTGAGCTCCCATGGCAAGTTTTTAAATTGTACCCTTAGAAGTAAGTCCATAGGAATGAATGTAGAACTATACACTTTACAGTTAAAAACCTTATACATTTCATAATTACAACTTTAGAAACATGGTGATTCTTCCCACCATGCCTGCCCTCCCACCCATACTCTCACCTCTTTCCTCCTCCTTCTCTTATTCCCACTCTTATTTTTTACTAAGATCTATTTTCAATTAACTTCACACACATATGATTAACTCTCTTAAATAGAGTTCAACAAATATTAAAAAAAAGAAACCTGTTCCTCAACAGACAAGACAAGGGCTGTCAAAGTTATTGCTTCTCAATGTGTCAATTTCACTCCTACAGATTGCCTTTTAGGTGCTCTATTAGTTATCACAGGTCAGGGTCAACATTTGATATTAGTCTCTTTGGGACTGGCTTATTTCACTAAGTAAAACATTTTCCAGTTTCATCCATTTTTGTATCAAATGATTGCATTTTGTTTTTGTTTTGTGTGGTATTCCATAGTGTAATATCCCATAATTTTTTTATCCAGTCTTCAGACGATGGGCATTTGGGTTGATTCCATGGCTTAGCTATTACAAATTGAGCTGCAATAAACATGGGAGGTATAGGTAACTATTTCATGTGCTGATTTCATTTCCCATGGGTAAATTCCCAGCAGTGGGATGGATGGGTCATATGGTAGGTCTATATTCATATTTCTGAAGTATCTTCATACTGTCTTCTAAGGTGGCTTTACCAGTTTAAATTCCCACCAACAGTGGATTGGGGTACTTTCTATCCCTAAATCCTTACCAACATTGTTAGAATGGCTTTCATACAGAAATCAACAAAAGGGGTTGAGGTGAAACCTCATTGTGGTTTTGATTTGCATTTCCCCAATTGCTGGTGATCCTGAGCATTTTTTCACGTCTGTTGGCCATTTGGATTTCCTCTTTTGATAAATGTTTAAGCCCTTTGCCCATTTAATAACTGGGCAGTTGGATTTGTTGTTGAGTTTCTTGAACTCTTTGTAGATTCTGGTTATTAATCCTTAATCAGTTGCATGATTTGCAAATATTTCTCTCATTCTGTCAGTTGCCTCTTCATTTTGCTGAGTGTTTTTTTACAGTAAAGAAGCTTCTCAATTTGTGCTTTTGGGGTATTTTCCAAAAGTCTTTGCCTATGCCAATGTATTGCAGGGTTTCCCCAATGTTCTCTAATAATTTGATGGTACTGGGTTGTAGATTTATGTCATTAACCCATTTTGAGTGGATTTTTGTGTAAGGCATAAATGGGGGACTTGCTTCATACTTCTGCATGTAGAGATCCAGTTTTCCCAGCACCTTTTGTTGAAGAGACTCTCCTTCCTCCAGGGATTGCTTTTAGCTCCTTTGTGAAAGATAAATTGGTTATAGATGTGTGGGTAGATTTCTGGTGTTTATTCTATTCCATTGTTCGATTCATCTGTTTTTGTGCCAGTACCATGCTGTTTTGATTATAGCTGACCTGTAGTATATCTTGAAATCTGGTATTATGATACCTCTCACTTTCTTTTTTGTTGTGTAAGATTGCTTTAGCTCTTTGGGGTCTCGTGTCTTTCCATATGAATTTCAGCATCATTTTTTCTATATCTGAGAATGTCTTTCATATTTTGATTGGTATTTCATTGAATCTGTAAATTTCTATGGTAGTATGGACATTTTGATGATATTCAATCTTCCAATCCATGAACATTTTTTTGTATCTTCTTCTATTTCATTCTTAAATATTTTGTAATTCTCATCATAGAGATCTTTGACATTCTTGGTTAATTTTATTCCAAGGTATTTGATTTCTGCAGCTATTGTGAGTGGGATTGATCTTAGAAGTTCTTTTCAGCTGTGAAGTTGTCTGTGTATATGAAGGCTATTTGATTTTTGTGTGTTGATTTTATATATTGCTATGTTACCATACTCTTCAATGAGTTCCATTAGTCTCCTAGTGGAGTATTTTGGATTCCCTACATATAGAATCATGTCATTTGCAAATAGGGGTAATTTGACCTCCTGATTCCCAATTTATATCCCTTTGATTTATTTTTCTTGCCTAATGGCTCTGGCTAAAACTTCTAGAACTGTATTGAATAGCAATGGTGAGAGTGGGCATCCTTGTCTGGTTCTGGATCTCAGTGGGAATGCTTCCAACTTGTCAATAAGATGCTGGCTATGGGTTTGTCATAAATTGTCTTGGTTGTGTTGGTGAATATTCCTTCTATACCTAATTTGCTTAGAATTTTCATCATGAATGGATGCTGTATTTGATCAGATGCTTTCTCTGAATTTATTGAGATAATTATATGGTTTTTGTTCTTCTATTCGTTAATGTGATGTATCACATTGATTTGCAAATGTTGAACCATTCCTGCATACCAGGGATAAATCCCACTTGGTCTGGATAAATGGTCCTTCTGATGTGTTGTTGGATTTGATTGGCTAGAATTTTGTTGAGGATTTTTGTGACTATGTTCATCAGAGAAATGGGTCTGTAATCTCTTTCTCTGTTGCATATTTTTCAGGTTTAGGAATTAAGGTGATGCTAGCTTAGTAGAAAGAATTTGTGAGGATTCCCTCTCTTTGAATTGTTTTGAATAGCTTGAGAAGAATTGGAGTTAGTTCTTTAAACATCTAGTAGACTTCAGCCATGAAGCCATCCGGTCCTGGACTTCTCTTTGTTTGGAGTTCCTTTATTACTGATTCAATTTCCATCTTGGTTATGGGTCTGTTTAGGTTTTCTGTGTCTTCATGGCTCAATTTAGGTAGCTTCTATATGTACAGGAATCTATTCATTTCTTCTAGGTTTCCCAGTTGTTTTTTTTTTTTTAACATACAGTTCTTTGTAGTAATTTCTGATGATTCTTTTTATTTCTGTGGTGTCTATTACATTTTCTTTTTCATCTCTAATTTTATTAATTGGGGTTTTCACTCTCCTTTTTTTGATTGGGCCAATGGTGTGTCAATCTGGTTTTTTTTTTTTTTTTAAAAAAAAACCAGCCCTTTGTTTTGCTTATCTTTTTATTTTTTGTTTCAATTTTGTTGATTTCTTCTCTAATTTTTTTTGACAGACAGAGTGGACAGTAGAGGGAGACAGAGAGAAAGGTCTTCCTGCCATTGGTTCACCCTCCAATGGCCGCCGCGGTAGGCACGCTGCGACTGGCGCACCGCGCTGTTCCGATGGCAGGAGCCAGGTGCTTATCCTGGTCTCCCATGGGGTGTAGGGCCCAAGCACTTGGTCCATCCTCCACTGCACTCCCTGGCCACAGCAGAGAGCTGGCCTGGAAGAGGGGCAACCGGGACAGGATCAGTGCCCCGACCGGGACTAGAACCCGGTGTGCCGGCGCCGCAAGGCGGAGGATTAGCCTACTGAGCCACGGCGCCAGCCGATTTCTTCTCTAATTTTAATTATTTCTTTTCTCCTTCTAGTTTTGGGTTTGGTTTGCTATTGTTTTGCTAGGTCCTTGAAATGCTTTGATAGCTCATTTATTTGGTGCCTTTCCAATTTCTAGATGTGGGCACCAATTGCTAGAAACTTTCCTTTTAATACTACTTTTTCTGTATTCCATAAATTTTGATATTTTGTGTTGTCATCTTCATTTGTTTCCAGAAATCTTTTTATTTCTCTTGATTTCTTCTATGACCCAATGTTCATTCAGGAGCATGTGGCTCAGTCTCCATGCATTTGCACATGCTCTAGAGATTCCTGAGTTGCTGATTTCCAGCTTCATTCTATTATGGTCCAAGAAGATGCATGGTTGTTATTTCGATTTTTTTTGAATTTGCTGAGATTTGTTTTATGGCCTATAATACAAGCAATGCTAGAGAAATTTCCATGTACTTATGAGAAGAATCTGTATTTTGTGGCTATGGGATGGAAAATTCTGTAACTATCTGTTAGGTCCATTTGGTCTATAGTGTCGATTAACTATGTTGTTTCCTTGCTGATTTTATGTCTGGTTGATCAGTCCATTGCTGAAAATGGGGTTTTCAAGTCTCCCATTACTATTGTATTGGAGTCAACCTCTCCCCTTAACAATCCTTAACAATCTCTCCCTTGCCAATCCTTTTAAATAGCCAGTTGCCCTGTAATTAGGTGTATATATGTTTATAATAGTCACATTTTCCTGTTGAATTGATCCCTTAATCATTATATAGTGCCCTTCTTTGTCTCTTTTAACAGTTTTTGTGTTAACGTCTATCTTGTTTGATATTAGGATGAGTACACCAGCTTTCTTTTTGTTTCTGCTAGCATGGGATATCTTTTTCCATCCTTTCACTTTCTTTGTTGGTGAGATGTGTTCCTTATAAGCAGCAAATAGATGAGTCATCTTTTTTAATCCATTCAGCCAGTCTGTGTCTTTTAACTGGAGAGTTGAAGCCATTTAAATTCAAGGTGACTATTGATAACTGACAGCTTGGCTCTGCCATTTTCCATAAATATTCCTATTGTTTACTTTGAATTTTAGTTGTACTTTTACTGGTAGATTTTCTGTCTTCAGCTTTTGTAGTGATGAACATGTTTCTGTGTTTCTGTGTGCAGCACATCCTTAAGTATCTTTTATAATGCTGGAAGAGTTATGATGAATTCTTTCAATTTCTGTTATAGAAGGTCTTTATTTTGCTTTTATTCATAAATGAGAGCTTTTCAGGGTACAGTATCCTTGGTGACAGTTTTTTTCCTCAAGACTTGGAATATATCTCACCATTCTCTCCTAGTCTATAGGGTTTCTAATAAGAAGTCTGAGTCTAATTGTAGATTCTATGAAAATAATCTGGTGTATCTCATGCACATTTTACAATCTTTTTTGTTTAACTGTAGAGAGTTTGACTATAGTGTGTCATGCTGAATATCTGTTCTATTCATGTCCATTAGGAATTTCTTGGATGTCCTTTGCTTTTTCCAAATCAGGGAAGTTTTCTGCTATTTTACTGAAAAGGCCTTCTAATTCTTTCTCTTTCCATGCCTTCAGGAACTTCTAAGACCTGTATGTAGGGTCATTTGATAGTATTCTGTAGATTGCCAACAGTGTTTTTTAATTTTGTAATTTCTTCTTGTTTTTGATCTGACTGTAAAATTTCCAGAGACTTGTCTCCTAACTTGGATGTTCTTTCTTCTGCTTCACTGATACTGTTGTTAAGACTTTCCACTGCATTTTTCATTTGTTCTTCTTAATTCTTCATTTCCAAGATTTCATTTTGATTTCTCTTTAAGATCTCAATTTCATTGGAGAAATTTTATTTCATTCATATATGAATTTCATTAGTTCATGGATTTGCTTCTGATTCTTTTTAAGTAATCATACAATCAATTTTTTGAATTCAATTCCTGGCATTCCTTCAATCTATTCATCTTCCCATTCTAGTATTGAAATGTTATATTCTTTTAGGGGTATCATGTTGTCTTCCTTATTCTTGTTTCTTGAATTGGTGCATTTATTATTCAGCATTTGTGGAGATACTCGATTCTCTTCCTTCCCTTTCTCTTCCCTTTCCCTTTCCCCTTCCCTTTCCCCTTCCCTTTCCCCTTCCCTTCCTTTCCCTTCCTTTCTTTACTTTTCCTTCCTTCCTCCCTCCCCCCTCTCTCTTTTTCTTTCTCTTTCTTTTTCTTTCTCTCTTTTTCTTTCTCTTTCTCTCTTTCTTTCTCTTTCTCTCTCTCTTTTTCTCTCCCTTTCTCTCTTTCTCTTTTTCTCTCTTTCTCTTACTCTTTCTCTCTCTCTTTCTCTTTCTCTCCCTTTCTCTCTCTCTCTCTCTCCCTTCCTTCCTTCCTTCCTTCCTTCCTTCCTTCCTTCCTTCCTTCCTTCCTTCCTTCCTTCCTTCCTTCCTTCCTTCCTCTCTGTGGTGCCTTTTGAGTTGATGGAGTGTCTGCTTTCAGGGAATACCTAGAAGCATGTGGTAGGTGTGGCCAGGGAGCTCTGTTCAGTGCTCCAGGGTGAAGTGGTGAGTGTCCCAGGTGCCACCCAGATTGGGCATGATAATTCATTCTCTCTCTTTCTCTCTCTCTTTCTCTCTCTCTCTCTCTCTCTCTCTCTCTCTCTCTCTCTCTCATCAGAGGGGAGGTTTGTTCAGCTATATTGGAATAGTCTTAGCTCACCTCTTATCCTCAAAGGAGACTAGTACCTGGGCTCTACCCCCAGTGTGATAATATTCATCCGCACTTCCACAAGGACCACACAAAGGATCTACGCAGTCCTCTGTATAAGCAGATTCTCCATCAATGACTCTCACAAGGGAATCAGGGATCCCTGAGAATGTGGAGCCTTCCACAGTGACTACCCAAAATCCAAGCCATACCCTGAGCCTACCCGTGCAGTCAGAGTGGTTTCACTGTCCTGTTACACAATCCTCCCACAGTCACAAGCACCCAGCCCCCTGTCAGTTCTCCCCATCAGACATCTCCACTTGGGTGGTTGCTGGGCGTGAATACATGAGCTAGCACAGCCATTAGGTATATCCAAAATGGCACCTGCCCTCTATTTGCTTGTTACAGGACACCATTCGCAGGGTGGCCAGGGAGAGCCCCCCCCTCTTCTTTTACTCTAGTTTGGCAGGTACGCTGTCCTCCCACAGGACTCCAATCCAGATTCCCACCAGGTTCTTGCTGCAGCTTTATCACCAGTGGCTTGTGCTGCTGTACTCTGATCTCATCTTACTCCAGAGCTGGTACTGAGGTTTCTGGCTGCTGGGTTTCTGAGTTGTGCATGTCCACACCCTCTACATAGGTTCACAGTGTTCCTCTACTTTGTGTGGAGCTTCCTCTGCTAGTTTGCCCCTAACTCTCCCTGAGACTGCACTTTCTCCACTTCTTAAAAACTATCTTCTCCTAGATTAGATTAGTAAACTCTCCCTATTCCGCCATCTCAATCCTCCACCAAAATTAATTTTTTTAAAGATTTACTTTAGTTATTTGAAAGAATTACAGAGAGAAGTAAATACATAGAGAGAGGAGAGAGAGAGAGACAGAGAGGTTTTCCATCTGCTGGTTCACTCCAAAAATGACTGCAATGGCTGGAGTTGAGTTGATCCAAAACCAGAAGCCAGGAGCTTCTTCTGGGTCTCTGATTTGGGTGCAGGTGCCCAAAGACTTAGGCCATCTTCTGCTGCTTTCCCAATCACATTAGCAGGGAGCTGGATCAGAAGTGGAGCAGCCAGGACTTCAACCAGTGCTTCTGTGGAATGCTGGCACTGCAGGCTGGGGCTGTAACCTTCTGCACCACAGTGTCAGCCCCTGAGTTTTATTTTATTCATTTGAAAGGCAGAGTGACAGAGAATGAAGGGGAGACAGTGAAACAGATCTTGCATTTCCTGACTCACTTTCCAAATGGCTGCAATGGCCTTGGGTGGGCCAGGCCAAAGCCAGGATCCTGGAACTGTATCCAGGTCTCCCACATTGGTGGAAGGCACACAAATATCTGGACTGTCTTCCTTTTTTTTTTCTTTTTTTTATTTAGTAAATATAAATTTCCAAAGTACAGTTTATGGATTACATTGGCTTCCCCCCCAATAATTTCCCTCCCACTCTCACCCCTCCCATCTCCCGCTCCCTCTCCCATTCCATTCACATCAAGATTCATTTTCAATTATCTTTATATACAGAAGATCGATTCAGTATATACTAAGTAAAGGTTTCATCAGTTTGCACCCACACAGAAACAAAGTGTAAAAATACTGTTTCAGTACTAGTTATAGCATTACTTCTGGACTGTCTTCCATTACCTTAGCAGGGAGCTGTGTTGGAAGTAGAGCAGCCAGGAAGCTAAACCCACTGCACCACAACACTAGTTCTGGTGTAGCCACACTTTAACTGTTCAGTAGCCACATATGGTTGCTACGGTCTACTGCATTGGACAGAGCCAAGCAGGTGTGTGTGTGTGTGTGTGTGTTTGTTCAAGGAGTGTGTTTTAATAAACTTGTTCATTGAGTCATTTGCTGCATTCTCTACTATCCAAATAGGTTCAAAAACTAGATCTCCTTATATCATATAGTAGCCTTTACTGTCTACCTCAATGTGAATGTCCCACCCACTTCTCCCTTGCCAATGTCCAGTTGAAAATCAGGGGGAGTTGGCACTGACCTCTCTAGTCTTTTTGCGGCAAGTTGGGCATATGACACAGTTGTGACTAGTTCATATTCAGCGGAACTGTGATTAAGGGTGTTTGAATTCTTCCTTCCTTCTCAGTGTTCACAAAATGACTCATGGGACTACAGCAGCCCAGAGAATTTCAATGACACACATAGACACCATTGAATAACTGAATCTGTGCCAACAGCTACTTGCCCCTAATATGTCTGGATAAAAACAACACACAAACAAAAACTCTTATTTACTTAAGCCATCCATCATCAGTAGATTCTTCTTTGGCGTGTGTTTTATTTCATCTCTCAGTGTTGCTGTCTGGATACTGCACATCCCCTTTGGTATCCTGGCCAGTTCTGAGCACTGGCACTGGAGGCCGATTGGCACTAGAGGGAGATTGAGAAGTGGGAGAGGGGAGAGAGATTCCCATTTTCCTTTTTGGCCCTGAAATAGCCTGGGTGGGTTCCATTTCATGAATGGACCCTGACTGATAAATCTGCTGCAGCTTTTCTCCACATGGCAAGGCAAAGAAGAGTTGTTTCTAAAGATATATTTATTTGACAGCTGGGAGAGAGAGAGAGTGCTCTAATTTGCCAGTTCACTTCCCAAATGCCCCCAACAGCCAGAGCTGGACTGGGGATTGGGAAGATACAGGAGCCAGGAGTGCAATCCAAGACTCACACATGGGGCAGGAACCCAGCTATGTGGGACATCATCATTGCCTCCCAGAATCTGCATTGTTAGAAACCTGCATTCAGGAGTTGGAGCCAGGAATTGAACCCATGCATGCTGATGTGGGATGTAGGTGTCTTAACTACTGAACTAAACATACACTTCTACAAAATAGTACAATTTAAGTCATCTTATATCTACAGTCACTTCTGATTGTATAAAATCCAAAGTCCCTATTGCATTCTACAAATTCTTGCCTCATACAAGCGTCATGTTCCTGTTTTGACCTTTCCTCCTCCCCCTACTCCCATACTTCCTCTGTTCCAACCACACAAAACTCCTTGCTGTTCCTGGTATGTCCTCACCTTAGGGATTCTGCATGGGCATCATCTGACTGCTCCTGGATACTCACCTGGCTCCAACCTTCGCTTGTTCCTGCTTTCTCTTCAGGTATCGCCTCACCCACAAAGGCACCCCTAACCTCCAATTTAAAGCACACCAATCGCTCTCCATGCTTTTCCTTTCCCCCAGCACTTTCCCCACCTGTTATGTAATGCCTAATAGTTTGTTTATTACTCATCTCCTCTGACTAAAATAAAACTCCACAAGGGTAGGAGCTTTGACTCATTCATTGCCTTATCTCCATTAACTTGGGCCAGATCCTGAGCTAGGACTCACAAGAAAAAGATCAGGTGGGAAGTAGAAAGAGATGACATCAGTTTGAAGCATGGTGATTTTTGAGTTGCACGTTGGATCTTCCTGTAGATGTGCCCAGCTGGCAGCTGGAGACACATGTCTGGAGCTAATGGGAAAGATGTAGTTAGATGAATTAGATTTGATTAAAGCTGTGGATTTAGAAGAGAGAATTGAAGAGTTTATGGAAAGAGGAGAGTCGGGATGAAATCACACAAGCTGCAATATCAAGGAGAAATCCAGGAGGGGGCATTGCAAGGAGATTCTGAGTGACAGGAGAGAAGTGGTACCCAAGATACCACAAGAGGAAGAAGTGCCCAGGGGAAAGTTAAGTGCCCAGAGAGGTCAAGGGAGGTCAGGAATCAACACTGCCTTTTTGGTTTGGCAACTCGAGATGCTTTGTTAGAGCTGGTGAGAGCATTGTGGAAGGATGGATGGGGAGTGTTTTTGGAAAGCCAAGATGACCATGGATTGAGGGTAAAATGAGAAGCGGGGGAGTATAAGTTTCTCTTTTAAAATGAGTCTCCTTGAGCAGAGATTTTATAACTGCAGGAGAACTTGAGTCAAAACATTACTGGTTTTTGCTTTTTTTGTATAAAAGATCCCTGGATGTGCCACACAGCATGGGGAATGAGCAACTGTGCAGAGAGGTCAGGGTGGACTTGGGAGGCCTCTGTCCTCTATGTGGGGACCATTTCCAGACTCACTGTGGAGAAAATATGGACCGACAGAGGTGTCTCTGCTGAGTCACTGGCACCAATGTGGTTAGGAAAAGCCTTTTTTAAACAGATTTATTTATTTATTTGAAAGGTAGGGTTGCATAGAGGCAGAGGCATAGAGAGAGGTCTGCCATCTGCTGGCTCCCTCCCCAAATGACCTCAACTGACAGAGCTGTGCTGATCCAAATCCAGGAGCCAGGAGCTTCTTCTGAGTCTCTCACATGGGTGCAGTGGCCCAAGGACTTGGGCCATCTTCTACTGCTTTCTCAGGCCACAGCAGAGAGATGCATAGGAAGTAGAGCAGTTGGAACTTGAACCAGTGTGCATATGAGATACTGGCACTGCAGGTGGTGGCTTTACCCACTATAGCACAGCACCAGCCCCTAGGGAAAGCCTTTTGAGGAAGTTGTCTTTTGAGGCACGGTTTCAAAGTGCCACAGAATTGATGGTCTTGAAGAAAGGGCCAGTCCTGGCTCCCTTGTTGTCTCTCTTAGCTTTGCAGATTTGGTATCTTAACAGCTTGCAAAAATGCATGCATTCCTCTTTTCATGTTTTCCCTATAGGCTTCAGGGATGCCCGAACCTTGGAACAGATTAATATAGTTCCAAGTTCCCTAAGATAAACATGCAAGCCATGTTCTCATAATACCTGAGGGAGGGTAAATGAAAAATCTTACAATAGTGAACTTGTTTTGTTTTAAAATATTGGATACTCGAGTGAGAAATCTGAGCTTTGGTGACTGTCTTAATCCTTTCTTGTGAATGTTGATGATTTGCCTTGATATGTGGTATACATGAGTATATAATAACTTCATAAATCTGATTGTGGAAAATGTCTCTAATGTGCTGTGTACTGGTGATCAGTGGTGGGAGGATTTGTGCATGTGGTAGAACTGTCTTTGGGCTCTTGCAGCTGTATCCTGTGTGTGTTGGCATAAGAACAAAGAGTATGTATTCATGACCTTATGGGTTTGCGGACAATTACGTAAGAGAGATCTACTTTCACCGAGCATAATAAAAATAATAATTTCTTCTGAGAACTTTTCTGGCAATGAAAACCAGCTTTAAGCAAAACATAATCTAATTTTGAAGCAATATCTAGCAGAAGGTGTATTAGTTTCCTAGGGCTGTCACGACAAATGACTGGAAAGTGGGAGACTTCACACAACAGTGCTATTTTCTCGTATATAGAGAGGATAGAAGTCCAAAATCAAGGTGTTGGCAAAGTTTGTTCAGTCTGGATGTTCTGGGGGAGAATCTGTTTGAAGCCTCTCTCCTGGATTCTGGAGGCAGCCAACAGTTCTGGGTGTTCCTTGAGCAACAGCTGCATCTCCCAACTTCTTTGCCTTCATTACATTCCATGCATGTCATTGTCCCTATGTGTCTCTGTGTTCTTGTGCCCTTGTATGACCTTCATATGACGTGAGTCTTAGGATTAGGATCTGCCCTAATCCAGTATAATCGCATCTTAATTACATCTGCAAAGACTCTATTTCCAAATAAATTCTGGTTCATGCACTTGTACCAGAAGTGAGGACTTGAACAATTTTTTCGGGGGGAAGGGCAATTTTCAACCAGTAGAAGGCTATTATGGAATAGGTGTTTGGAAGAGCACATCAGAAGTGTTCACATGGAGAGGACTTGGCATGCTGAGCAGCAAATCCCAACTTTTGTGTATTCAAGCTTGGTTTAAAGCTGAGATCTCTGGGAAGATTTTAAAATCTCAAAGGTGTCAATATATCTTGACATCTTTGGTAGTGGAAAGCAGATTGACCTACTCTAACACCAACAACACTTTATTCCCTCTTCAAACTGGGCAAGTCAGGTGCTGGAACAGGAAATCCCAGATGAACCTACTCTTAAAACTCCATAAGATGGGGCAGGTGTTATGACATAGTGGGTTAAGCCACCACTTAATACATGGGCATCCCTATGGGGAGTGCCTGGAGTTGAGTCCTATCTCTGTTTCCAATCCAGCTTCCTGCTAATGCACTCCCTGGGAGGAAGCAGACAATGGCCCAAGTTCTTGGGTCCTTGCCACCTATGTGACAGACCCGGATGGAGTTACTGGCTCCTGACGTTGGCCTGGCCCTGCTCTGACTGTTGTAGGCATTTGGGGAAATGAACCAGTGAATGGAAGATCTTTCTGTCTGTCTCTCCCTCTCCTTTCCCTTTCTGCTTCTATCACTCTGTTACTCTGCCTTTCAAATAAAAACATAAATAAACTTTAAAAAACTCAGAAATTACTTAAATTAAGTGAATCATAGTCATTTTCAATGCATTCTGCCCTGAAAGAGGAGCACTTTCTATTTGATTATCCAACTCTGATTGTCCTTCTATGGGTACTGATGTATTAGAGGTTTTCCTGATGGCTTCTTGGAACTGGAACACCTCAGAATGGGTATAGTTTATCCTGGGAAATTTGCCAGACATTGGCCTTTTATAGTGTGTAAATTACATGATGAATAGCATGTGGAGTATTAGATCTTTCCAAATAACCCAAACAATTCTTTCTTTACAATTAGAAGGCGCCAACTCTGTTATAAATTACATTAGGTTTCCTTTGAGTTCATTTTTCTTTATAAATTTTAAAATTCGTAATTGATGATTATACACCTGTGCTATCATTTTCCTTTGACTCAAATGTGGCACATGAGGCAGAGGTATTTTTTGAACTTAATTTCTGTCTCTAGAGACCTGTCTGATTTGGAGCTGGCAAGGACTAATCATTTTCATCATAGCAGCTGTTACAACCAGTTCACTCTGCTAAATTCCAATACATTGGAGAATGGGTTAACAGGTCCTTAAAAAGAATTTTCAATATCAATATTTTCTCTTGGTATCAATGTTCCGAAATTTCAATGGAAGCTTTTGGGAAGCAGATAAAATTGCTGAGTCATGGAACTAGCACTTTCCACTTCCTACGTTGTGCAGATCTCTGTGGAGGTAGAAGTTAGGACTCAGTCTCTGTGTCTTGAATGCTTGGTGTGGGCAGGTCCCCATTCTGGAGACTGTGGGATAGACAAAGGGTCCCTCCAGTGTCTTGCTGTGAGAGATGTTACTGCCCCAACTTTCAAGAGTTAACCAACTGTGGGAACAGCAAAAAGGAGTGAGTTTTTGCTGCCGTAACAAAGTACCATGGACTTAGTGACTTTAAACCACACAGTTATTATCTTATAGTTCTTGAAGTTAGAAGTCTGATGTGGCATCACTTGGATAAAATCAAATTGTTGGCATGGCTGAACTGCTTCTGGAGGGCTCTATGGGGGAGTATGCATTCTTGACCTTTCCAACTTCTATAGCTTGCCATGTTACTTGGCTCATAGCTCCCTTCAGTCGTCTTAGCCAGTGATGATCAAACAACTCTTTCTGATGTCACATCACTCTGACACTGACTTCTTTTTCCCCCCTCTTCTATTTTTAAGGACCTTTTTGATTGTATTTGGCCTGTCAGGTAACACTGGATATTATCTTTATTTGAAGGCCAGCTGATTGCAACCTTAATTCCATCTGCAACCTCGTCTCCCCTTGCCCCTAACCTAACCTATTTACTTGTTTGGGGAATTAGGATGTGGACATTTTGGGGGGCCATTTTTCTGCAAACCCTAGAGAGCAAATATAGCTGGAGGGTCAGCTCTGTATTCTCTTCTGAGCAGAAAGCAATAGGAGGCTGTGTCCCGAAGTCTCCTCTTTTCTGAATACACTGTATGAATTTCTGTGGCATTGGGCAGAGAAAAACAACACAAATCTCAACCCATGTCCAGTTTTTCCTTCTTAGCCATCCCATGACCCTCTGAATCTGAGCATAGCAATCTTTCTTTTTTCAGTTGGTCAGCCTTTGATTTCACATGGAAAGTCTAAAGACAATAAGAAGTGTATCAAGTAGAAATATGATTAATTCTTATAGTTTTGACCTATTCATCCAGTAACAGTGGAAGAAAAATTATTTCAATTCGTTGTAAGAGAATGTAGTGAGATAACAGCCTCCAGCACATGTTAACACTCTTCCTACAGAGATCCCTAGTCATTTTCTTCAGTTTGGTCTGTTTTCCTGTAATAGGCCCTTCTTAGGAAGACCTGACCAGCACACATCCTGTCCAGCACTTAAGCAGCCATGGCTGAACTTGGTTTTTCCCAGATTGCTTGCTGTGATAAACACCTAAAGCCCATTAAATCACTTCCAGGAGCTTGGAATTGAGATACAAAGTCTCTGTTTATATAGAGTGAACCCTAACATAAGGTATAAGCCTTAGTAAATAATATATCAATTGTTAGAAATTGTCTTAGATTTTGTGCTTCTATCACACAGTACCATAAACCAGCCAACTTGTAAGCAACAGAAATTTATTTCTTACAGTTATAAAGGCTGAAAGGTTCAAGGTCAGGATGCCAGTAGATTTAGGGTCTGGTGAGGACCCATTTTCTGGTTCATGGATGGAAACATTATGCTGTACGCTCACATGATGGAAAGGGGAGGGTTCTTTCTGAGGTTTCTTTATTAGGGCACTAACTGAATTAGTGAGGGCTCCACACAGTTTCCATCTCCAAGTACCATCACACTGGGGTTAGGATTTGTTTTAAAGATTCATTTGAGGAGCTGGCGCTGTGGCATAGTGGGTAAAGCCATTGCCTGCCATATAGATGCCAGGTCAAGATCTGGCTGCTCCTCTTCCAATCCACCTCTCTGTTGTAGCCTGGGAAAGCAGTGGAAGATGGCCCAAGTCCTTGGGCCCGTGGATCCTCATGGGAGACCCGGGGGAAGCTCCTGGCTTCAGATGGGTGAAACTCCAGCCATTGCAGCCATCTGGTGAGTAAACCAACAGATGGAAGATCTCTCTCTCTCTCTCTCTCTCTCTCTCTCTCTCTGTGTGTGTGTGTGTGTGTGTGTGTAACTCTGCCTTTCAAATAAATCTTTTTAAAAAAAAATCATTTATTTATTTGAAAGCGAGTTACGCGGAGGGAGGGAGAGAGAGAGAGAGAGAGATCTTCTATCCACTGGTTCACCCCAAATAGCCGCAATGGCTGGGGTTGGGCCCAGCAGAAGGAGCAAGGAGGTTTTTCCAGGTCTCCCACATGGGTGTAGCAGCCCAAGGATTTGGGCTATCCTCCACTGCTTTCTCAGGCACAATAGGAGGGAGGTGGATTGGAAGTGGAGCAGCCAGGACTCAAAGCAGTGCCCATATGGGATGCCAACAATACAGGTGGTGGCTTAACCTGCTACACCACAACATCAACCCCAGGGTTAGGATTTTTAACATAATGAATGGAGGGGGGCACAAACATTGAGACCATAGCAGAAATAGACCCCATCAATGCAAGAAGTTAATAACAGGGGGCTCTGTGCAGGAGGAGGGGGATATATGTGGATACTCTGTACTTTCTGCTCAATTTTCTTGTAAACTTAAAACTTCTATGAAAATAAAAGCTGTTATTTAAAAAACTGGCCAGTTTCTTTGAGAGTGCAGATATGGGGGTATTTAATCTTGAGGCTGCGCAAGGTAAAGGAGAAAGTGTGCCATATGAAAAGCATAAGCTGTGACCACACATGCTTCATGGCCCATGGGCAGGAGCATAGCCAGGCACCTGAGGCACTCACAGCACAGGAGTCCTCTTCAGGAAAAAAACAAATACAAAATGTCATGTGAAGTAGAACATTGATGTGGAAGGCGCTTGTCAAGGGAGGGATCCTGATGTTTACGCTTCATTAACCTCATAATGCATCTGCTTCAAGTCATGTGTTCTAGAGCAGAGGTAATTGATGCTTATTTTTTTTTAAAAAAAATTATTTTTATTTATTTAAGACAGAGTAAGAGATTCCATCCTCCCACTTTCCAAATGTCTACTTCAGCCAGGGCTGGACGGGGCTGAGCTGGGACTGGGTGTTCCATGCATGTCTCCCATGTGGGTGGCAGGGACTCAATGACTACTTGAGCCATCACCTGCTGCCTGCCAGGGTCTGCATTGGTTGAAAGTTTGAGTCAGAAGCTGGAGCCTGCAGTGCAATCCAGGCATTCTCTTGTGGGATGCAGGTGTCTGAACCACTGGGCTAAATGGCCATTCCAGAAAACAGATATTTAGAAGGAGAATGGAATGTAACAGATATGAAACAAGCAGAGGTGAGAGATCTTTTGAGGTAGAGAGAAATCATTTGCGCTCCATACTTTCTTTTTTTTTATTTTTATTTTTTAATTTTTTTTTTTGACAGGCAGAGTGGATAGTGAGAGAGAGACAGAGAGAAAGGTCTTCCTTTTTGCCGTTGGTTCACCCTCCAATGGCCGCTGCGGCCGGCACTTCGTGCTGATCCTAAGCCAGGAGCCAGGTGCTTCTCCTGGTCTCCCATGCGGGTGCAGGGCCCAAGGACTTGGGCCATCCTCCACTGCCTTCCCGGGCCATAGCAGAGAGCTAGCCTGGAAGAGGGGCAACCTGGACAGAATCCGGCGCCCCAACCGGGACTAGAACCCGGTGTGCTGGTGCCGCAGGTGGAGGATTAGCCTGTTAAGCCACGGTGCCGGCCTGAGCTCCATACTTTCTAGTTCTAGATTTTAATCTCCTGTGAAGTCCCATTCCCTACTCATGAATATTAACAAGAACTTACCACTTTTAATGGCATTAGTGTATCGGGACCAAACAACCAGCAGACACAACATTTCATGTGAGAAGGGGAGAGGCAGTTGGCAATGGTTCTGTTTTGTAAGTGGCACCTCTGAGGTGGAAAGCTGGGAGCTCACCGAAGCCACGCAGCAGTGTGGCTGCTCAAACAGAGCCTACTGCCTTGGCTTTCAGCCCAGGGGTCTCCTCTCTCTTTGGAGCAGGTTAGTACGTCCAGAGGGCCAGCACCTTGGGATCTCATTACTTATTCGCTGCCCACATTACTCAGAGACTCCTTGAAATTCAATCCTGTCACCATTGGAAACTGAGAACGGAGGAACTGCGACTGATCAGGGTAGGTGTCATCAGAAAATGACATTTTGACAGTGTGTCCAGAGGTCGCTGTTCATTATAGCT
Organism: Lepus europaeus; assembly: GCF_033115175.1. Taxonomy (NCBI): domain Eukaryota; kingdom Metazoa; phylum Chordata; class Mammalia; order Lagomorpha; family Leporidae; genus Lepus; species Lepus europaeus. The sequence continues at coordinate 20,179,881 of NC_084828.1, read as the reverse complement.
GCACATTGAGACCTTCTCTTGCCTTTGACTGCAATGATTTGCAATAGGGTATTTTTGAAACTTTCCCTCCAGGAAGTTTCTTCACACTTTGATGTGATGAAGGAAATGAACAGCCTTAATTTTAGCTGAATTAAATTGTGGGTTCCTTAAACGCTAGAGTGAAGACAAAATTGTACGATGTGGCTAAAGATACGTTAACACATCGGTAGAGACTTGTTAGAAAGAAGGCACAGTGAGTTTTGCCCAATTATGCTGGTGCTACCCTGAATAGTTTGTTCTTTTGGGCTTTGTTGGTGGTAGCTAGTGACAGCCACTGTGTGCTTACATTCACATCCATGCGGGACATTTAATGTCTTTTTACTATGCATCTTGGTAACTGCTAACTGCAGAATAAAAACGATTTCCAAGGGTAGATACAGAAGCAAAGTTATGTGGTCATTTCTGAGTTCTCAAAAAACTACATAAGAGTAAAGAATAGAATCTCATTTTTTAAAAAATAGTTTCAATGTTCTGGGTCAGTGCTGAAAGCCTTCCGTTCAGTAGCACAAAAGTCCCCCAAAACAGCCTAGCAAAGGAGGAATGATCACTCTCCACAATAAGAGTACTGCATGTGTGCATAGCTGGAAAATGTCCAACATAGACCTCAAACCTGGTCTCCCAGAGTGCAGGGAACCAATGTGCATGGACCCAATGTGCACCTGCTATTCAATTATTCATTGTGGCACCAACCAAACAGGGGCCTTGAGTATCTATACTGTATTAGCCATCTTTGTATTTGCAACATCTAACTATGTGCCTACTGCTCAATGCTTTTTAAAGGAATTGAATGAATGAGTGAATTTTAGCCATAGCTTTGATGGGGTTGTTTGGGGCAGCATAAAAGATGGCCATGTAGTCATCATTCTGTCTTCTCCAGAGGAATTTGTTTGGTGCTGGATGAAGGTTGTCTCTTGAAAGTCAGGGTGTCTCAGTATCCTGATTAGATTTGTAGGCTGGATCTTCTTCAGCAAGAGCCGGTCTGTGGGATTCCAAGTTTTGCCCATCCAGGGGACAAACTGGTCTGACATCACTGTCCCTTCTCGGTGAAAGGCTGTCATCTTCTTGTCAAGAATGAGTCGTATACTTTTCAGCTTTCCAGCATTGGTTTACAGGGGCTTGGACTCTTGGGTGATTCAGCACTTGGTTGGTGGACCATTCCATATGGCATCAATGTTTTTGAATTTTTGAAATAACTTTTGTAGATTCCTCTGAGCGTCTCTCCTATTTAGCACCTCCTACACCTTGGTAACTCTCTCCTGGCACTCATTCTCCTTCGACTTCTCCCCCACATTCCTTTTCTGTAAACCTCTCGGGAAAAACTGCCTTTCAATATTTCTCTGTCAAATGTTCTCGGAGGAGATTGGAACTGAGTTTTCAGGTCGTTGCTATGGAGAAAGTGTTTTCCCACTGTCCTGTTTTATTTGGGCATATGCCTCATCTAAAATCTGTGGGTGAACCAAATTTGCACCCCCTGTTAAGGTCTGTTGTATCACAATTATATAAGTATAAGCATGCTTTGTTGGCAGTTATTTTATTAAACAGTTTTCATGTTTCCACTTTGCTGTCCATTGTACAAGGTGGCCTCACATTAGTGGTTGAGGTGGAACACCTAATTTGTCTCCTGCATTCACAGTGCATGTTTTTCATTGTTTTTCTCCCCATAATTTTGTATTTTATGTCGAGCATTTCAACACAAAGAAGATTGAGAATCTCCCCACAAATAACACAGGTTCTCCTGTGAAGTGTGATAAATGGGTCAAATTTTAGAATGCCCACAATTTGGTCATCTTGTAGGATACATGATTTGCTTAGATAGTTGAAAGTATTGCTGAGATTTTTAAAAATGAAGGAAAAGTGAATATAACTTTAAAAATATAAATGACACATAATAATTGTATTTATGGGGTATAGTTTGATATTTGAGTATTTATGTATATAATATATAAAGGCCATGGCAGGGCAAAATCCATCAGTTTAAACATTCCCAACTTTCTTGTGTTGAACATGCAAAATCCACCTGCTAGCTGTTTTTATCTGATGCCTTTTGTGTAGAAAGGCAACAATTAAATATTTTTTTTTGACAGGCAGAGTGGACAGAGAGAGAGAGAGACAGAAAGAAAGGTCTTTTGCTGTTGGTTCACCCTCCAATGGCCGCCATGGCCGGTGCGCTGTGGCCGGCGCATCACGCTGATCCAAAGCCAGGAGCCAGGTGCTTCTCCTGGTCTCCCATGTGGGTGCAGGGCCCAAGGACCTGGGCCATCCTCCACTGCCTTCCCGGACCACAGCAGAGAGCTGGCCTGGAAGAGGGGCAACCAGGAAAGAATCCGGCGCCCCAACTGGGACTAGAACCCGGTGTGCCGGCGCCGCAAGGCGGAGGATTAGCCTAGTGAGCTGTGGTGCCGGTTTTAATTTTTTTTTAAAGATTTATTTATTTTATTTGAAAGTCAGAGTTACACAGAGAGAGAAGGAGGGAGGGAGAGAGAGAGGGAGGGAGGGAGGAAGGGAGGTCTTCCATCCACTGGTTCACTCCCCAATTGGCTTCACGGCTGGAGCTGTGCCAATCCGGAACCAGGAGCTTCTTCCAGGTCACCCAAACAGGTGCAGGGTCCCAAGGACTTGGGCCATCCTCCACTGCTTTCCCAGGCATTAGCAGAGAGCTGGATTGGAAATGGAGCAGCCGGACTCAAACCAGTGCCAATATGGGATGCTGGCGCTTCCTAAAGCGCCACAGCACCGGCCCCAACACTTAAATTTTAGATTTAATTGCATGAACAACACAACTGACCAATGTGTGACAATAACCAGTTCCTTTCCAACTCTTCACATCACGAGGCTGTCCTAGTGCTTCTAACTAGTCTTTATTCAATAGCTTTGAGCACTGAGACATTGATAGTTTCTAGGGTTTTCTTTATTTAGCAGCACAGTCCTTTCTTCAATAGAAATGATGTGGAAACTCAACAAAGACAATGAATAACTGAGGTGGGAAACGGGGACTCAGTTTCCCCTGTTTTTTTCCTGTGGGTGTGACTCAGGATTGTCCACAGGAAATCTGGAACTTGCAGAGTTCAGTGGAAATGCATTCTACAAGATATCACAAAGAGAATAAGACTCACTGTCTCTTCCCCCTGGGAGATTATAGTTGAGTGGGAGACTTAAGAGATGGGCCAAGGACCTCAATAGACATTTTTCAAAAGAGGAAATCCAAATGGCCAACAGACACATGAAAAAATGTTCAAGATCACTAGCAATCAGGGAAATGCAAATCAAAACCACAATGAGGTTTCACCTCACCCCGGTAAGAATGGCTCACATTCAGAAATCTACCAACAATAGATGCTGGAGAGGATGTGGGGAAAAAGGGACACTCACCCACTGTTGGTGGGAATGCAAACTGGTTAAGCCACTATGGAAGTCAGTCTGGAAATTCCTCAGAAACTTGAACATAACCCTCCCATACAACCCAGCCATCCCACTCCTTGGAATTTACCCAAAGGAAATTAATTTGGCTAATAAAAAAGCCATCTGCACATTAATGTTTATTGCAGCTCAATTCACAATAGCTAAGACCTGGAACCAACCCAAATGCCCATCAACAGTAGACTGGATAAAGAAATTATGGGACATGTACTCCATAGAATACTATACAGCAGTAAGGAACAATGAAACCCAGTCCTTTGAAACAAGATGGAGGGATCTGGAAAACATCATGCTGAGTGAATGAAGCCAGTCCCAAAGAGAAAAATATCATTTGTTTTCCCTGATCAGTGACAACTAACTGAGCACCAAAGGGGAAACCTGTTGAAGTGAAATGGACACTATAAGAAACAATGACCTGATCAGCTCTTGTCCTGACTCTAGATGTACAATGTAATACTTTATCCTTTTTAGTATTGTTGTTGTTGTTCTAGTACTAGTGGTTGAACTCTATAATTAACACACAATTATTCTTAGGTGTTTAAATTTTAACTGAAAAGTGATCCCTGTTAAATTTAAGAATGGAAAAAGAGAGGGAGAAGATGTACAATTTGGGACATGCTCAATCGGACTGGCCCCAAATGGTGGAGTTAGAAATGTGCCAAGGGATTCCAATACAATCCCATCAAGGTGGCATGTACCAATGCCATCTCACTAGTCCAAGTGATCAATTTCAGTTCATAATTGATGGCTCTGATAGGTCTAAGAGTCAAAGGGATCACACAAACAAGACAAGTGTCTGCTAATTCTAACTGATAGAATCAAAAAGGGAGAGAAAGATCCAACATGGGAAGTGGGATACACAGCAGACTCATAGAATGGCAGATGTCCTAAACAACACTCTGGCCTCAGAATCAGCCCTTAAGGCATTCGGATCTGGCTGAAGAGCCCATGAGAGTATTGTAGGCATGGAAAGCCAAGACACCATGGAAAAGAAAAAAAAGAAGACCTAAATGAAAGATCTCTGTTAGTGAGATCCCAGTTGAAAGAACGGGGCCATCAAAGAAGGAGGTACCTTTCTCTGAAGGGAGGAGAGAATTTCCACTTTGACTATGACCCTGTCAGAATAAGATCGAAGTCGGCGAACCCTAAAGGCTTCCATAGCCTTGGCAACTCATGACTAGAGCCTAGGGAGATTACTGATGCCATAAACAAGAGTGTCAAATTGTTAAGTCAACAACAGGAGTCACTGTGTACTTACGTCCCAGGTGGGATCTGTCCTTAATGTGTTGTCTAATGTGAAGTGATGGCTATAACTAGTACTGAAACAGTATTTTACACTTTGTGTTTCTGTGTGGGTGCAAACTGATGAAATCTTTACTAATTATATACAGAATCGGTCTTCTGTATATAAAGATAATTGGAAATGAAAAAATACTGGTGTTAAATTGGAAATGACATAGAAAATTTTTTTTAATTTTTTTTATTTTATTTTATTTTTTTTTTGACAGGCAGAGTGGACAGTGAGAGAGAGAGAGACAGAGAAAGGTCTTCCTTTTGCCGTTGGTGCACCCTCCAATGGCCGCCGCGGTTGGCGCGCTGCGGCCGGCGCACCACGCTGATCCGATGGCAGGAGCCAGGTGCTTCTCCTAGTCTCCCATGGGGTGCAGGGCCCAAGCACTTGGGCCATCCTCCACTGCACTCCCTGGCCACAGCAGAGAGTTGGCCTGGAAGAGGGGCATCCGGGACAGGACCGGTGCCCCGACCGGGACTAGAACCCGGTGTGCCAGCGCCGCAAGGCGGAGGATTAGCCTAGTGAGCCGCGGCACCGGCCGAAAATTAATTTTTAAAAAAATATCATGTAGGATCTCTGTCTTTAATGTGCTGTACACTGTTATTTAATGCTATAACTAGTACTCCAACAGTATTTTTTCACTTTGTGTTGCTATGTGGGAGTAAACTGTTGAAATCTTTACTTAATATATACTGAACTGATCTTCTGTATATAAAGAGAATTGAAAATGAATCTTTTTTTTTTTTTTTGAAATTTGACTTTTATTTAGTTCCTCTTTCCAAGGACACTGGTGAAAACTTTCAGTTAGATGTGACTCAGAGTTTTTTTTACTCCTTTTTTTTTTATTAAACTTTTATTTAATGAATATAAATTTCCAAAGTACAGCTTATGGGTTACAATGGCTTCCCCCTCCCAAAACTTTCCTCCCACCCACAACCCTCCCCCCTCCCGCTCCCTCTCCCCTTCCTATCACATCATGATTCATTTTCAATTCTCTTTGTATACAAAAGATCAGTTTAGTATATATTAGGTAACGATTTCAACAGTTTGCCCCCATATACCAACACAAAGTGAAAAGAAAAGAAAAAAAAATACTGTTGGAGTACTAGTTATAGCATTAAATAAGGGTGTACAGCACATTAAAGACAGAGATCCTACATAATATATTTTTTTAAAATTAATTTTCTATGTCATTTCCAATTTAACACCAGGTTTTTTTTTTCATTTCCAATTATCTTTATATACAGAAGATCGATTCAGTATGTAATTAGTAAAGATCTCATCAGTTTGTACCCACGCAGAAACACAAAGTGTAAAAATACTGTTTCAGTACTAGTTACAGCATCACTGCACATTAGACAACACATTAAGGACAGATCCCACATGGGATGTAAGTACACAGTGACTCCTGTTGCTGACTTAACAATTTGACACTCCTGTTCATGGCATCAGTAATCTCCCTAGGCTCTAGTCATGAGTTGCCAGGGCTATGGAAGCCTTTAGAGTTCGCTGACTTTGATCTTGTTCCGATAGGGTCACAGTCAAAGTGGAAGTTCTCTCCTCCCTTCAGAGAAAGGTACCTCCTTCTTTGATGGCCCCGTTCTTTCCACTGGGATCTCACTAACAGAGATCTTTCATTTAGGTCTTCTTCTTTTTTTCCTTTTCCATGGTATCTTGGCTTTCCATGCCTACAATACTCTCATGGGCTCTTCAGCCAGATCCGAATGCCTTAAGGGCTGATTCTGAGGCCAGAGTGTTGTTTAGGACATCTGCCATTCTATGAGTCTGCTGTGTATCCCACTTCCCATGTTGGATCTTTCTCTCCTTTTTTGATTCTATCAGTTAGTGTTAGCAGACACTAGTCTTGTTTGTGTGATCCCTTTGATTTTTAGACCTGTCTAAGCCATCGAGTGTGAACTGAAATTGATCACTTGGACTAGCGAGGTGGCATTGGTACATGCCACCTTGATGGGATTGTATTGGAATCCCCTGGCACATTTCTAACTCCTTCATTTGGGGCAAGACTGATTGTGCATGTCCCAAACTGTGCATTTCCTCCCTCTCTTTTTCCATTCTTAAATTTAACAGGGATCACTTTTCAGTTAAAATTTAAACACCTAAGAATAATTGTGTGTTATTTACAGAGTTTAACCACTAGTACTAGAACAACTACAAGAACAACAAATACTAAAAAGGATAAAGTATTACATTGTACATCTAGAGTCAGGACAAAAGCTGAACAGGTCATTGTTTCTTATAGTGTCCATTTCACTTCAGCAGGTTTCCCCTTTGGTGCTCAGTTAGTTGTCACCGATCAGGGAAAACAAATGATATTTTTCTCTTTGGGACTGGCTTCATTCACTCAGCATGATGTTTTCCAGATCCCTCCATCTTGTTTCAAAGGACTGGGTTTCATTGTTCCTTACTGCTGTATAGTATTCTATGGAGTACATGTCCCATAATTTCTTTATCCAGTCTACTGTTGATGGGCATTTGGGTTGGTTCCAGGTCTTAGCTATTGTGAATTGAGCTGCAATAAACATTAATGTGCAGATGGCTTTTTTATTAGCCAAATTAATTTCCTTTGGGTAAATTCCAAGGAGTAGGATGGCTGGGTTGTATGGGAGGGTTATGTTCAAGTTTCTGAGGAATTTCCAGACTGACTTCCATAGTGGCTTAACCAGTTTGCATTCCCACCAACAGTGGGTGAGTGTCCCTTTTTCCCCACATCCTCTCCAGCATCTATTGTTGGTAGATTTCTGGATGTGAGCCATTCTCACCGGGGTGAGGTGAAACCTCATTGTGGTTTTGATTTGCATTTCTCTAATTGCTAGTGATCTTGAACATTTTTTCATGTGTCTGTTGGCCATTTGGATTTCCTCTTTTGAAAAATGTCTATTGAGGTTCTTGGCCCATCTCTTCAATGGGTTGTTTGTTCTGTTGTTGTGGATTTTCTTGATTTCTTTGTAGATTCTGGTTATCAACCCTTTATCTATAGCAGTTTGCAAATATTTTCTCCCATTCTGTCGGTTGCCTCTTCACTTTCCTGACTGTTTCTTTCGAAGTACAGAAACTTCTCAATTTGATGCAATCCCAAATGTTAATTTTGGTTTTGACTGCCTGTGCTCCTGGGGTCTTTTCCAAGAAGTCTTTGCCTGTACCTATATCTTGCAGGGTTTCTCCAATGCTCTCTAATAATTTGATGGTTTCGGGCCGTAGATTTAAGTCTTTAATCCACGTTGAGTGAATTTTTGTGTAAGGTGAAAGGTATGGGTCTTGCTTCAAGCTTCTGCACGTGGAAATCCAATTTTCCCAGCACCATTTATTGAATAGACTGTCCTTATTCCAGGGATTAGTTTTGGATCTTTGATCAAATATAAGTTGGCTGTAGATGTTTGGATTGATTTCTGGTGTTTCTATTCTGTTCCATTGGTCTATCCTTCTGTTTCTGTACCAGTACCATGCTGTTTTGATAACAACTGCCCTGTAGTATGCCCTGAAATCTGGTATTGTGATGCCTCCAGCTTTGTTTTTGTTGTACAAGATTGCTTTGGCTATTCGAGGTCTTCTGTGTCTCCATATGAATTTCAGCATCATTTTTTCCAGATCTGAGAAGAAGGTCTTGGGGATCTTGATGGGTATTGCATTGAATGTATAAATTGCTTTTGGGAGAATAGACATTTTGATGATATTGATTCTTCCTATCCATGAGCATGGAAGATTTCTCCATTTTTTGGTATCCTCTTCTATTTCTTTCTTTAAGGTTTTGTAGTTTTCATCATAGAGATCTTTAACGTCCTTGGTTAAGTTTATTCCAAGGTATTTGATTGTTTTTGTAGCTATTGTGAATGGGATTGATTTTAGAAGTTCTTCCTCAGCCGTGGCATTGCCTGTGTATACAAAGGCTGTTGATTTTTGTGCATTGATTTTATATCCTGCTACTTTGCCAAACTCTTCGATGAGTTCCAGCAGTCTCTTAGTAGAGTTCTTTGGGTCCCCTAAATAAAGAATCATATCATCTGCAAAGAGGGATAGTTTGAGTTCTTCCTTCCCAATTTGTATCCCTTTAATTTCTTTTTCTTGCCTAATAGCTCTGGCCAAAACTTCCAGAACTATATTGAATAGCAGTGGTGAGAGAGGGCATCCCTGTCTGGTACCAGATCTCAGCGGAAATGCTTCCAACTTTTCCCCATTCAATAGGATGTTGGCCGTGGGTTTTTCATATATTGCTTTGATTGTATTGAGGAATGTTCCTTCCATACCCAGTTTGCTTAGAATTTTCATCATGAAAGGGTGTTGTATTTTATCAAATGCTTTCTCTGCGTCTATTGAGAGAATCATATGGTTTTTCTTCTGCAGTCTGTTAATGTAGTGTATTACGTTGATTGTTTTGCGGACGTTGAACCATCCTTGCATACCAGGGATAAATCCCACTTGGTCTGGGTGGATGATCTTTCTGATGTGTTGTTGCATTCTATTGGCCAGAATTTTATTGAGGATTTTTGCATCTATGTTTATTAGGGATATTGGTCTGTAATTCTCTTTCAATGCTGCATCTTTTTCCGGCTTAGGAATTAAGGTGATGCTGGCTTCATAGAAAGAATTTGGGAGGATTCCCTCTTTTTTGATTGTTCTGAATAGTTTGAGAAGAATTGGAGTTAGTTCTTTTCTAAATGTCTGGTAGAACTCAGCAGTGAATCCATCTGGTCCTGGGCTTTTCTTTGTTGGGAGGGCCTTTATTACTGTTTCAATTTCTGTGTCAGTTATGGGTCTGTTTAGGTTTCCTATGTCTTCCTGGCTCAATTTAGGTAGGTTGTATGTGTCCAAGAATCTGTCCATTTCTGATAGATTTCCCTGTTTGCTGGCATACAGGTCCTTGTAGTAATTTCTGACGATTCTTTTTATTTCTGTGGTGTCTGTTGTTATGTTTCCTTTTTCATCTCTGATCCTATTGATTTGGGTCTTTTCTCTTCTTTTTTTAGTTAGTTGGGCCAATGGGGTGTCAATTTTGTTTATTTTTTCAAAAAACCAGCTCCTCGTTTGGCTGATTTTTTGTAATGTTTTTTTGGATTCAATCCTGTTGATTTCTTCTTTGATTTTAATTATTTCCCTTCTTCTATTGGGTTTGGGTTTGGTTTGCTGCAGATTTTCTAGATCCTTGAGATGACTTGAAAGCTCATCTATTTGGTGCCTCTCCAATTTCTTGATGTAGGCACCTATTGATATAAATTTTCCTCTTAACACTGCTTTTGTTGTATCCCATAGGTTTTGGTATGTTGTGCTGTTATCCTCATTTACTTCCAGAAAATTTTTGATTTCTCTTTTAATTTCTTCTATGACCCATGAAAATGAATCTTGATGTGAATGGAAGGGGAGAGGGAGCAGGAAAGGGGAGGGTTGTGGGTGGGAGGGAAGTTATGGGAGGGGAGAAGCCGTTGTAATTCATAAGCTGTACTTTGGAAATTTATATTCATTAAATAAAAGTTTAATTAAAAAAAAGTTGAGTGGGAGAAATTGTTTTGTTTTTAACACACAATTGCTATCAAGCAAGTGACAGTTATTTTAATAGTGGAAAGGTAGACCCTGAGAAGTCAGCACAGTATGGTGGATAGGACTATGGACACTGCAAATGCGGTTAGAATCCTAATTTTCCAACTCTTCTCTGTGATTTTGAATTTCTTTGAAAGTTTTATTTGTATATCTTTGTGTCTCCAGAATCTAGCACAGAGAATACTGAGTTTTTTTGTTAGTGAAAAACAGCATTTGAAGATTAACGGGTATATGTGTATTCATACAAATGCCTACACTAGGGGAAACTTACAGCTAAATCTTTCCTTATGTTGTATTTCTCAACATTGCTGTGTCACCTGCTGTGTGGATGTTGTATGTGGGCTGCTGAAGCTCCTCACTCTGGTTGGTGATGATGATGGTTAACTTGATATTACTGAACAGGTCATTGTTTGCATTTATGTTTTTACATAACCTGATTAGCATATGCTACTTAGACATAAGTTCCTAACAATGTTATCTTAGAATGCTTTCTCTGAAACATTAGCATCTTTATTTAGAAATAGAGGATGACAGGCAATGAAACCTGGCCTAAATTAATTAGCTAATTGGTCTTAGTTCTCCTAGAGAATTATATTTCAGTGCTGTGCTATCTCCTTTTTTCTGCTTAACCCTGGCTCCCTCTGATGAGAGCAATCATAATAGAACTGTAATTTAGATCAACCAGCTGCGTGGCCCTATGTGCATCAGGAATTATTTACCTGCCCCTTGTGTAACTTAACTTTTAATTTTGAAGAATACTCAACAGTTCACTGTCAGAATCTGTCCTCAGATGAGCCAGGCTTAATGTAAAAATTTATCAGTGACCTGTGTCTCTGTGATGTTTGCTTCCTCAATCTGTTAGTATTTCCTCAAGAGTCATTTTATGTACACCATCAACGTGGTGCACTGATGAGCTATGCTTCAGAGTGTCCGGGGCTTGGGAAGAAGCCAACATCCCAGAGTTTACCTGGCTTACTGTTTGGAGTAGCCTTATTGGACTTTAAAAATGTAATTTGGCTGTGATTGAGTCACTCCAATGTGTTATCCCATTTTATGTTGCTTTAACAAAATACCTGAGGCAAGTTATCTTGTACAGAGAAGAGATTTCTGTAGTTCACAATTTTGAAAACACAAATCCCATTGATTTGGAGTTGGGGAGGGCCTGGGGCATTATGGTGGACATGTGTTGCAGAAACAAGAGATCTTACTGCCAAGCAGGAAGCCAGAGAGCCTAAGCTCCTGTAACCCTTTCCAAGGTCAAACCTCTGACTGAGCTAAGGATCTCTCATCAGGCTCCACCTCTTAAAGGTTCCACCACCTCAACCATGCCACACTGAGGACTGTGTCTCCAACACAGGCATGTTTTGGGGACAAACCATATCCAAATCTTAATACCAAGTGAGAGTTTGATAAACATGTTGGATACTACAGGCAGAATCATGAAGTTTATGCATGTATGTATGACAGACAAATACAGACAAAGAGAGAAAAAAGAGCCTATCTACTAGCTAACGCGCCAAATGTCCAATCAAAGGCAGGAGGCTTGAATTCAATCAAGGTCTCCCATGTGGGTGGGAGGAACCCAATGACTTGAGCTATCATGGCTGCCTTAGCCATGCATTAGTAGGAAGCTGGAGTTAGGAGCTGGAGGCAGGTATTGAACCCAAGCATTCTGATATGGAATGAGGACATTTTAGCCAGCATCTTTACCGCTGAGCTAAATGACTGCGCTGTGTATGGCACCTTTTCAAACTAATGATCTTGTAGGTATTTCTCAACATGAGTAAATGGGAGAGACTAAGTGCTGTGTTGGCGAGAAGGAGAGAAGAAAGGGGATTCTGTTCTTTTTTCTTTTTTTTTTTTGGCATTGCCCCAGGAATCTCAGCTTAGTCTCTCGACTTACATCATCCACATAGCTAAGTTAACTACAGTTTATATCATCTGTGTTCCACCCTTTGTCTCATCCCTCACCCCAGCAACAGCTAGTGCATCAAGCTCATTAAATATTCTTCCCCATGCAGTGGGGGCACCCTCTGAGATGTGTTCTAAGGACTCTTCATCTACTTCATGTCTGGGAAGGTTTTATTTTTCCACTCATGTTTTATTCAAGCATTTTTCTATATTCTAAACATAGGGTAGTATATTTATACTTTCTGAATGATATTAAATATTGGTTCAAGACATTTCAGCTTCTATTTAAGAAGAAAAGACAGCACTGCTGGCCCGAGAAGACATTTGCATTTACTTAGGTAATACACTTGTGGAAAGGTCACGACTTAGAGTTATAACTTGGTCAAAGAACTTTTGTAAGCTGAATTCTGTGCTCCTTCCCTTTTAAACAGAAATCCTGGGTGGAGGCTTCGTGGTCCACTTTTTAGTATTCCTCTGAGTAAAAATCTCCCCTATGTGGCATGCTTTGTGTTTTGATTCTTCAAACTTGTATTTTCCACTTCAAGCCTCTATAAGAATCACCAGTGTCTTTGCCCTGAAATCAACTTCTGTGCTCTGCATCATGAACCCCATCTCTAGAACACAGCAGACCTCCTCCTCCTCCTCCTCCTCTGAACCCATCTACATTCCTCTAGGTTCTAAGTCTTACATCTTTACCCTGTGTTATAGCCTCCCACAGACTTACAGCCACAGACCCTATCCTCACTGCTCTAGAATCCCTGGACCAGCTGTGTGGGCCATGCAGCACGATCCTGCTTGGATCCCAAATTTGTCACCTCTTCAGATAGCAGTGGAGCCTTTGCCACCCCCAGCTGTGGGGCTAGTCCCCCTGCAGCTGACCAGGAGCCCTCTAGACAGTTAGCATCCACTTCTCCAACAGGGAAGGTTTACCAAAGTCACTTATGCAGGTCACCTCCTGTTAGGTGCCTGCATCCCACACTAGTTAAGCTATCTACACTTCCTTCAGCACCATGTCCTTGACATTGTAATACCTCACCATTAGTCTCCAGTTGTTACTGTTCTGCCTGACATTCCAGGCATTAATTCTACTAAGTCTACATTAACTATCCTCTCTATGCATTTGGGCATCCTGTTGGTTTCCTTTACAAAAGAAGTTAACACCTAGTAACTATTTACCCGTTTCTTTGCATGCTAATATCTTAAATCTCTCTCCGGCTAGCGCCTAGCTTATCAAATGCTGACAATCTCTTATTTTTTTTAAAAGATTTATTTACTTATTTGAGAGGTAGAGTTATGGTGACAGAGGGGGAGAGACAGACAGACAGATTCTTTCATCTGCTGGTTCACTGCCTCAAATGGCCGCAATGGCTGGAGCTTGCTGATCTGAAGCCAGGAATCTCCTCTAAGGTCTAAGCCCAGGTACTTGGACCATCTTCCACTGCTTTCCCAGGCCATTAACAAGGAGCTGGATCAGAAGTGGAGCAGCAGGGATCCAACTGGTGCTCATACGGGATGCAGATGCCACAGGCAGAGGCTTCCCCTGAAAAGCTGATAATCTGATTGTTCACTATAATACTCCCCAGTAACTAAAACAGTGGCTGGCACCCATTAGTATTAAATTATTAGTATTGAATTAATGAATGAATGTTTATCTCCCTTTTAGATGGAGTAGAATGTTCTAGAATTTGTTGTGAAATAACTTTGCCTAGAGGCAGAGAGAAATATATAAACATTAAAACAATGTTTATGTTAAATGTCTGTCTCTTGTAGTCTAATAATTTTCATTCTTCTCCATGTGCAATTTTCTAATGTGCTAAATTTACCATTTGCTAATGGAATTTAAAGTTGCTTTAATATTCGACTTTTCTTATTTTCTGGAATAATTTCTGATCCAGAGGGCCTTGATTGTGTTTTTCCTCCTCCCCATCTCTTTCTCTGATCTTCCCTGTTGTAATAAAAATAAACTGGGTGACCTGAGAGAGAAGCGATTTCTTTTGTTGTGTCACTTCAACATTGCCACATATATTTCTCCAGAGGCTGTGCCCTAATTATGTTTTTGATTAATTTCTGAAAGGCAAAATAAAATTTACAGCTATCTAGGTAAGTTACCAGAAAAAAAAGCCTCCGGAATTTGGTATAAGTGAGGCCTACCTTGGACCTACGACTTCCCTTTGAGCTAATCCAGTGGCCAGTGACCCCCCCAGGGTGCCATCATGGAGTAGGTAAGGTCAACAAATAAATCAATCTTCTCTGTCCTAGGCCTTCAGTCTGATATTTCTCTCTACTTGGGTGCAGGAGCATCAAGTCCTAAAGCCTATGGAAGTTAGTAGTTACCTAGCAACATCATTCCCAGCACAAGTTTGCAGTTTTCTAAGCAAGGAAAGAGGGTGGGGGAGATTCCTTTCTCTCAGCTCCTGGGAGCGGCTGGCTCATTATGTTGATCGCTGGCTGATTGAAAGCATATAAGATGGTATATGTAAAAACTCAGACAGTCAAGTGTGAATACAAATGGGATTATTACCTCTCATTAAAACACATTCTAGTTCTTGACTCCTTAGTACAGTATCGCCTTTGCAGGCAGGATATGAATCACTAGTCTCCAATTTTTGGTATATTCTGCTGCAGACAGAACTGCAAATGTCAGCCTCCAAGAGCAAATGAGCCCCTAATTTTGCATTCTTTCTTCTGTAGACAAATGGCATCTCTTCTGTGGTAATTTCTTGGCCCCTTGTCTCTTATTTCTCCAAGCACTGAAAGGTGGATTTGTTGGGTATCGGTGTTTGTCATTATGCCTCTATTTCCAAGTGAGTTTAATCAGCTGACGTTGTTTCCTCAGGTATTACTATACGTTCTGTTTGCAAACCTCTCTAATTGTTTCTTCTTAGATTTGATGTCTTCAAAATTTTTATGTTCTACACTTGCCTAGCCAAAGTGGCTGTAAAATCATTTGAAAATTATTTATTAAATTAAACAATTGAAAATTTAATTGTTGGGAGACCAATGCCCATACCAATATCCATGTTCCAGGTAGACCTGCCTTTGCTCCAGGTTATCTTTTCATAGTGAACAATCTTAAAAGATATAGTGACTCCTTCCATAGACAAGGATAGATTTGTTAGTGTGGGAGGATAAAGATAATATTTTCCTCTGGAGCAAAGGAACAACTTGCTTACTGCTTATCATAAAATACATAGGTTACCTACATGTGGGTTCTTCTCCTTTAACACACTCAATTGTTCATATAGGCATTATGTGTGTTTCTTTACATTTCCCTAGGAGAAGTAGGGCTTGGAGAGCTGATGGAAATGACAACACACTGGTCTTTGCTAATGCTATGAGTAATGAAGTCCTTTGTCTCTAATTCAGGAGTCTTGTGTCTTTTGCCTATACCTTTGAATTTCTGATAACTTGTTGGCTTGAAAGTAGGACAAACTATGAGACCCTTCATAGTTATATTCAGGTTCATAATAGCTTGATGCTCATTAGTTCAACAGATATGTATACGGGAATATGTTTAAAATTGATCTCATGATATAATTATGTTAAGGAAACTTTTTACAGAAATTTTAAAAAGCATATTTGAAAAGCAGAGGGAGGCAGGAGAGAGAGAGAGATCTTCCATCTACTGGTTTATTTCCCAAATGCCTGCAACAGGGGAGTGGATCAGGCCAAAGCTAGGGGCCAGCAACTCCATGTGGATCTCCAACATGAATGACAGGGACCCAAGTAGCTGTGCTATAATCTCTTCCTCCTAGGAGAATTATAAAGAAGCTGGGTCAGAAGCGAGGTAGGACTCAATCCTAGGACTCTGACATGGGATGCAGGCATCCCAAGCAGCCACTTGCTGAACCACAGAGAGTGTACCAGTAACATGTTAGAGATATTAAAGAACTGAGATAAACAGATGTGTTTTTCCCAAAGGAGGACTAAATTTTGGGTTGAAAGATCTGAAAGACCTGAAAGTACAATTTTGGCCATAGCATTTTATTAATGAATGAAAAAATCGAGATTATCATTTCCAACAATGTTGAGTTAGAATTCCTTAGCTAGTGCTAGAGTTTGAATGTGTACCCTAAAAGCACATGTTTTTATTTTTATTTATTTTTAAAAGATTTATTTATTTGAATGGCAGAGTTACAGAGAGGCAGAGGTAGAGACAGCGAGTGAGCAAGAGAGGTCTTCCATCTGATGGTTCATTCCCCAGATGGCCACAATGGGTGGAACTGGGCCAATCTGAAGCCAGGTGCCAGGAGTCTCCCACATGGGCGCAGGGGCCCAAGGACTTGAGTCAGGCCATAGCAGAGAGCTGGATCAGAGGTGGAGCAGCCAGGACTTGAACCAGCGCCCATATGGGATGTCGGCACTGCAAGTTGTAGCTTTACCCACTAGGCTACAGTGCTGGCTCCAGCACATGTTCTATACTTAGTCCCCAGTGCAATAGTATTGGGAAGTGAGGCCTAATGGCAGATATTTAGGTCAGACTCCACTCTCACAAGTGGATTGTTAATTATTGAAGGGATTGAGGCAGTGAGTTCAATTTCTTGGTCTCTCTCTCTCTCTCTCTCTCTCTCTCTCTCCCTCTCTCCTTCTCTCCTTCTCTCCTTCTCTCCTTCTCTCCTTCTCTCCTTCTCTCTCTCTCCACCATGGTATGAAATAGCAAGAATTCCTTGCCAGATGCCACCCCTTTGATCGTGGACTTCCTCTAACGTGTTATGAAGTAATTTACTGTTTTTCATAAGTTACCCTATTTGTGGTATGCCATGATAGCAGCACAAAACAGCCTGAGATAGCTGTTGGGGCCGGCTTTGTGATGCAGTGGGTTAAGACCACCACTTATGCTGGCAACCCATACGGGCAGTGGTTTGAGTACTGGTTACTCACTCCACTTCTGATCCAGTTCTCTGATAATAGCCTGGGAAAAGTAACAGAAGTTGGCCCAATTCCTTGGGCCCCTGATCTCATGTGGGAAACCCAGATGAAGCTCTGGGCTTCAGCCTGGCCCTGCAGATGTCTCTCCCTCTCTCCCTCTCTGCCTCTCCTGTGTCTGTTACTCTGCCTTTCAAATAAATAAATAAATACATTTTTAAAAAAATTATGATTGATAGTCACATTTTTTAAAAAAAGATTTATTTATTTGAAAGAGCCACAGAGAGAGGTAGAGACAGAGAGAACAGTCTTCCATCTGCTGGTTCACTCCCCCGTTGGCCACAATGGCTGGAGCTGCGCCGGCCAGGAGCCCCCCTACCAGGTCTCCCATGTGGGCACAGGGGCCCAAGGACTTGACCACCCTCCACTGCCCTCCCAGGCCACAGCAGAGAGCTGGATTGGAAGAAGAACAGCCAGGACCAGAACTGGCACCCATATGGGATGCCAGTGCCTCAGACCAGGGCTTTAGCCCGTGGCGCCACAATGCCAGCCCCAATAAATACAATTTAAAGACAGATGGCTGACCAAGATAGCACAGACTTGGCATACCTTATCCTTGTACATATGTTCAAAGATCCAGAAATCTCAAACATTGAAAGTAACTAATTTACTTTGCTGGAGTATTCCTTTTTGATCTGTCAGAGGACGTTACTCTTCTCCACTAACCATCCAAAATAAGACAGGGAAGTCCATTATTCTTCCCTGTTCTTCATCGTCTATATCCAGTCATTGGTGTCTTATATATCTCTAGTCTTTTAAATATGTCCCTTATTCTCAACTCCAGCTCTCAGAATTCTGCTCATTAATTATTTGAATCATTGCACTAGGCTTTTAATTGGTTTCCCTAATTTCTGTTAGTGTATTTAAAATCTACATTCCAACTGGCCTCAGACCAGAGTGATCCATCCAAAATGCAAAACTAATGCTATTTTAAAGTACTTTAGTAGCCTTCTTTACTACAGGAATTAAGTCCATGCATCTTAGGATGGCCTCCATGAACTGGCCCTCTCGGAT
This sequence comes from Lepus europaeus, assembly GCF_033115175.1. Classification (NCBI taxonomy): domain Eukaryota; kingdom Metazoa; phylum Chordata; class Mammalia; order Lagomorpha; family Leporidae; genus Lepus; species Lepus europaeus. The sequence goes on along the minus strand of NC_084828.1, from coordinate 20,161,733 downwards.
CTCTTTGGCCTCATGTTTATTGTTCTTTGGAAAGCAGTGTGGCTAATGACTAAGAGCGAGGGCTCTGGAGTCAAAGTGTCTGTATTTGTGATCTGTTTTCTCATCTATAGGTTGGATGAGCCCGAGCAGATTTAATGAATATTCTATGGCTTAGTTTCCCCCTCTGACAAATGAGACTAAAAGGGGCCCCTACTCATAGGGTTGTTGGAAGGATTGAATAGAATAATTTTTATAGGTCATGAGTAAAATGTCTGACACACAATAGATGTTTTATAATGTTAATTACATAAACACTGGGCTTATTTTTTTCAGCCATGCCATATTCTTTAACTTTCTCTGTTTTCCTTTGCCTGAAGTATTTCTTGTCTTGTTTCACCAATGGCCTAGTGCTGAAGAGCTTGGGCGTTGCATGAGATTGAACTGGGTTTGCACCTAGATACTTTCGTGTGTGAGAGTACTTCAAGCAGAGATAGAGTTGAAATGTACACTTCTTTGTATGTAAAAAACTGAAATTTATGTACACAGAAGATCTAAAAACACCATGAAAATGTGTTATGAAAAAATGCATCAATTTCAAACTTTAACTATGTAACATTGCAATGAGTACTGAAGAAGTCAGTATTAATAATGCTATTTACTCTTCAAGATTCAACTCAGGGCCGGCGCCATGGCTCAACAGGCTAATCTTCCGCCTTGCGGCGCCGGCACACCGGGTTCTAGTCCCGGTTGGGGTGCCGGACTCTATCCCAGTTGCTCCTCTTCCAGGCCAGCTCTCTGCTATGGCCCGGGAAGGCAGTGGAGGATGGCCCAAGTGCTTGGGCCCTGCACCCATATGGGAGACCAGGAGAAGCACCTGGCTCCTGGCTTCGGGTCAGCACGATGCGCTGGCCGCAGCAGCCATTGGAGGGTGAACCAATGGCAAAAAGGAAGACCTTTCTCTCTCTCTCTCTCTCTCTCTCTCTCTCTCTCTCTCTCTCACTATCCACTCTGCCTGTCCAAAAAAAAAAAAAAAAAAAAAAAAGATTCAACTCAGGAAATCGCCTCTGATCCAGTTATTAGGTTACTACCTTTTAGCTTCAAATCCACATTTGATGCTGAGGCCAGGGCTCTGCAGCCCGATTTTCTGCTTTACCCACTGACTCACTGTGAGATTATGCCTCGGGGGCGGTAGAAGGAGGCTGCAGGCTCCTTCCTGTTCCCTGTGTGCTCCTTACCTATATGTTCCTATCTAGGCTATGAGTTCTCAATTTTATTTTTTCACAGGTATTAGCATGAGGTTGGTGAGGTCATTGTCTCAGGCATAAAATGTAAGAGAGCACCAAAATATTTAGGAATCAAGAAAATTATATTCTGTCTTTTTTTTTTTTTTACACTGCAAAAAGGTCATCTATTTACATGAGTGATTTAAAGACATTATGGTTTTCTTTACAAACAGATGTAGGAACAGGAATTGTCCACTTTTAAAAACTCTACATTTCAACCCTCCATGCTGGTTCATAACCCAAATGACTGTAATAGCTGGGGCTGGGTGAGGCCAAAGCCAGGAGCCAGGAACTCTGAGTCTCCCACATGGGTAGAAGGGACTTGGAACTTGAGACATCCACCACATTAGCAGGGAGCTGGATTGGAAGTGGAGCAATAAGGACTTGAACTGGCACTCAGATATGAACGCTGGCATTGCCACCTAACCTGCTGCACTACAATGCTGGTCCCAGGTTTTCTCATCTCACAGGCACAGATCCCATTATATTCTGCCTTGTTTAGTTGTTGTTTGTGCAGATTTCTTATTCCTTACCCACCTCCCATGTAGGTTTGAAATCTTCAAGGATCAGGGACTGATCTCTCTCCTTTCTCATCTTTGCATAGTTCCTATTTGATGAGGCCAGGAGCTTTGGGGCCCCAGGGAGTTGCAGACACAGCTGGGATGGGAAACACTGGGCTTCTGAACATTGATGAGAAGCAATATTATTTGACATTTAAATTACTTTTCTTTACATTCTCAGTGCTCTTAAAGCCTGATTGATTCCTTCCCCCTCTCTCTTTTCTTTTCCATCTCAGCCTTGGTGCTGATCACTGGGTGCCATTTCAAGCAGTCAAGAGCAATCTCTCCCCTGAGTTAGAGAGTGATTTCCAGGAAGCAGGAGGTCCCGGGGGGATGTCAGTGGGAGCTCAATAACCCAGCTGGGAATGGCTTTGTGAATTAGCCATTTTCCTCACAGAAGAGATGAGGTGCTGGCAGGCCCCACTAAGGAAGGGGCCATGGTAATGGGGATCGTGGGGGACATTCTGCTTACCACTATGGCAATACAAACCTCTTCTACAAAATCGACACATCAGGAACTGCTCACTGCTAGTCTTCCACAGGCCCCAAGACTGTTCTTTTAGAAAAGTCAGAGCCCTCCGAGATTGGGGGTATTTTGTGAGAGTTTGTTTATTTATATAGTGTAAAGATGATATTTTCAAACTGGAATCCAAATGATTTCAGATGGCAAAAAGAATTTTCCAAAAACAAATCTATAAGGTCAAGTTTCAGCATCATGGAAGGGATAATTTAAGCAAATTTTGCCAACCACAATAGAAGATGGCGTATTAAATTACTGCTCTGGAAAAGGAGTTTGCATTTGGAGACCTCGGGCAGCCCTGCAACCTTGAACGCAGTCAGCTTTTCCTGAGAAGCTTGTGTTGTATGATACCAACGGCTGACCTACTGAAGCTCTTTGTCCCCAAACCACAATACAAGGAGCAGAGTTGTGGTAGAGACTGTTACATGCTGGTATATGTCTGTGCCTACTGGTGTGTACTTACTTCCCAGCTTAGGGACATGGTTGGTTTCATTCTCATCCTTGCAACATTATTTATTGCTGAACAACGAATGGAAAGAATCCATTGTATCACACTGGATTCCTGGTACCATGGATTCAGACACTTTAATTCTTCTTGATCACTTGGATGCTCTTAGTAGCATCCTGGGTGGACAATGGAGTGCTTGTCTCTACCTTAGAGATAACCAAAGAAAAATATATCTTGCTAAGCTGTCTTGTTTCTTTTTGTATCTTCTCATTCGTTCATTCATTCACTGAGAGCATACTATGTGTATGTTTGTTCCATGTTAGGAACTGATATTTAGCATAAATCAAAAACACATAATCCTTGCCCCAAGAAACTTCCTTGCCTCTTCGCTCAAGCCTAGCATAAGTCATACACCACATAAAGGTCTGGTCAACCATGGGCCATGGTATTAGCCAGCTTTTGCTATTTTAACTAAAATAACAAAGATAAGATTCTTGGGAGGCAAAAGGTTTATTTCAGTTTACAGGTTGGAAGTTTACAGTTCAAGGCTGAGGGCCCCTATTAGCCCAGCATCTGGTTGTGGTTGGCAATGGCAGAACATGTTTGGTGAAACTATTTCATAGTGAGCCAGGGAGCAGAGAGAGAAGCTGGGCCAAATTCAGCCTACATAACCAAGTCCCTTGCATGAACCGCCTTCCAAGGGCAAGTCTTTGTGACTTAGATAACTCCTAGAGGGTATACTTCCTAGTGGCTATAATTTGATCAAGTCTCCTCACTTGATCTAACAAAGGTCAGCTTTGGGTGTGTGTGTATGTGTGTGTGTATGTGTGTGTAACTGCAAGGGTTTTGGGAACCTAATCCTGCTCAATCAATAATAACCAAATACATGACAGTGGTCCCCTAAAATTATGTAACCTAGTGACATTGCAGCCACGTTAATCTGTGTAAATATACCCTGTGATGGTATACAATGAGAAAATCGCCTTATGATGCGCTTCTTGGAATGTATCCTGGTTGGTAAGCAACACATGACTCTATGAACATATTTCTGGATGTTTGGAAGCTTTTGGAAAAATAACAGCCCCTCAGATGAGAAACTTGATGTCCTCAATGAGCTAAGTTAAAATTGAAGACATTTGGAACTAGCAGTTTTACAAAAAAAGCAAAGGTGCTTTTAAAGTATTATACATGCCTACTACCCCACCCATCCCCCATTTTAAATCAGTGGTTTCAACCAGGGGCAATTTTGCTCCCCAGGGGCATTTGCCTGTGTGTGGAAGTGTTGCTGACTCTCATAAGGAGGTACAAGGTGCTTTTGTTATAGGGACATTGTCCACTGCTCCTAGTTGATGCTCTGTGAGGCTGGTCCTTGAAGGAGAAAGGTTTTATTATTACAAGTGAGTGAAGAAATATGTCTTCACTCTGCTTCCTCAAATGGGGAGAAAACTACATTGATTAGGTAGGAGAAAGCTGGAAGGCAAAAATGGCAAGGCAAATCTTGACTGGAGAGGCTTGGAATCAGGTCAACACGGTAAGATAGATGTTTTTCCTAATTATCTATGGGCTGACATGTCAAAATCTCGTATCAGAGAACCAGCTCCAGCTCCTTTCCAGTTCTGATCCAACTTCCTGCTAAAGTACCTGGCAAGGCAGAAAGAAGATGGGCCAAGAGCTTGGGGCCCTGACACCATGTGGAGGAACCACATGAGGTTCCTGGCTCCTGGCTTTAGCCTGGCACTGACCTGGCTATAGTGGCCATTTGGGAAATAACCAGCATCCAGAAGATCAATCCCCCAACTTCAAATACCGCCTTCCCCCTCCCTCAGCATTCTTTCAAATAAATAAAATTTTAAAATTATTTTTTAAAATCTATTTGTAAGGCAGAGAAATGGGCATATATAGACTGAGAGACATTTTTCATACATTTGTTCATTCCCCAGGTGCCTGCAACAGGCAGGGCTGGGCCAGGCCAAAGCCAGAAGCCCAGAACTCCATCCACATCTCCCATGTCATGAGTGGGCATTATCGGGAAGGTGGAATCAGAAGCAGAGCTAGGACCTGAACCCAGGCACTCTGATAATGGGATGCAGGTATCCCCATTGGCATTGTAACCATTGAGCCAAATGCCTGCTCCTCACATGGACTTTTATTTCCAGATTTCCATGCTCGAGTGCCCTCTTGCTTCTGATGTACCCAAGCTGGGGTGTTGGTCTGGCTTCTTTGGTTCTGTCAGCTAGGTTTTCCTTCCTTTGCACAAGCCTAAGTTGCATGATAGGTAGCTTGATGCTCTCCGTTCCTTCTGCCCATGCTCATTCATGTTTTAAAAAGTAGGAACTTAAAAGTATATGATCAGACCTATTGTTAAAGCCTAAAATAGGGGGAAATTGCAGGAGAAGAGGGGAGACACAACATGAGGTTTTTATGTTTGAGGCATCAGAGGGAAGTGTGACAAAAGGCGGTTTGATGTCACTAATAGCATATAGCAGGGAGAAGCCAGAAATGTCCCAGAAATCTTGCAATGGGCGGGACAGTACCCCCAAAATGAATGATCTGGGCCCAAATGTTGGCAGTGCTGAGTCTGAGGAACCCTGTTGTGAACAAATACAACCATAGTACAGGTTGCATGTCATTTATCCAAAAATGCTTTAGATAAGAAGTGTTTTAGGTTTGAGATTTTTTTATTTTGCAATACTTGCATAAATATAATGAGCTATCTTGGGAGAGAACCCAAGTATAAAGATGCCATGCATATATGCTTCAAATATACCTCATCCCCATGGCCCATTGGTCATTTTGTACAACGTTTGTAAGTGCACCTGTGTTTTGGCTGAGACCCATCATGCAAAAAAGTCAGGTTTCAATTTTCCTCTGTGGCAATGTGTTGGTTTCAGATTTTGAAGCATTTCAGATTTTGGATGTTCGAATTAGGAAGGTTCAAACTGTAACTTGTTTTCTTCTATTTTTGTTTCACTTAAAAATCAAGCTTGATAACTTTATTTTGAAAAAATGCAACACTTCCTGAATTCATAACTTTTTTTTTTTAAAAAGATTTTATTTATTTGAAATACAGAGTTACAGAGAGAGGTAGAGACAGAGAGACAGGACTTCCATCTGCTGGTTCACTTCCCAGATGGCCAGAACGGCCGGAGCTGTGCCGGTCCGAAGCCAGGAGCTTCTTCTGGCTCTCCCATGTGGGTGCAAGGGCCCAAGGACTTGGGCCATCTTCTGCTATTCCAGACCATAGCAGAGAGCTGGATTGGAAGAGGAGCAGCCAGGACCAGAACCAGCGCCCTTATGGGATGCTGGTGCTTCAGGCCAGGGCTGTAACCTGCTGCACCACAGCGCTGGCCCTATAATTTACATTTTATATGAGCAATGAGCTGTAAGTGGTATCCACAAGGCTTTCACTTGCTATCACATCAGACTTTGGGAAGGAGCTAATATTTTTGATTCTAATAGTTTGCCCAACTCTAGCTTGTGAGCAGGAAACCTCTTTTGATAACTTCCTGCCTCTAATGGCCTAGCAGGCAGTCTGTGCCCTAGTCCCCCCTCTGCCTGACTTAGGGAAGTCCTGGAGTTTAGGGTCCTTACTTCAGAGACAGAGAACTGGTCAAGATCACTCATCACGGCTTCCTGCCTCTCCTCCATTGGCTCAGGAGTCATTCATCCCTACAGGGAAAACATACAATGCAAATGTGATAGGACCACCATCCTCAGCCCACAGAATGTGTGAGTTAATTTTCACCAGCCAGGTGATTTGTGCTTGGTTATTTTCTTGAAAAACCATGAAGAGTTGAGAGTTTTTAGCTAGGATGATGGGGAAGGAAATGTAATATGTTAAAGCTCTATTATTTTTCTACGAGTATGAAAATATCATTAATTTAAAAATTCTGTGAGCCCAGAGGGGCTTGGAACCAAATCAGTTTTTGTAACATCATTAACTCATCACAATGTGATTAAACAGAAGAGCTTGGCATCGCTTCTGTTAGGGATTTTCTAAGAGCCAAATAATCTACCAAAGAAAAACAAGGGTCAAAAAGTCTAACGAGGACTGTAATAGATCAACTACCAGGATGTCTCTTAACAATGATAAGAAAGGGCTTGGTTTTAGTTAGATCATAACTTAAAGTGACAAAGTAGTGGTATTGCTCGACTGGGCGATTTTTGTTTTCCTAGATAAGTCAGGCCTTTCCCCATTCAGGAGAGAAAAAAAAAGTGATAATTTGCACACTTATCAAGAAGCGTCCTCTCTCCTTAAGTACTTATCTACCTTATCTTTCCTTCTCCTGGTGTTTCTTCTTGTCTGTATTTTTGTGACCCTCACCCACAGTTCAGACAATCTCTAGTATTTTTTTTAAAGATTTATTTTATTTATTTGAAAGAGTTACAGAAAGAGGTAGAGATAGAGAGAGAGGTCTTTCATCCACTGGTTCACTCCCCAGATGGCTGTGCCAATCCGAAGCCAGGAGCCAGGAGCTTTTCCCGGGTCTCCCATGTAGGTGCAGGGGCCCAAAGACTTGGGCCACCTTCTTCTGCTATCCCAGGCCTTAGCAGAGAGCTGGATCAGAAGAGGAGCAGCCGGGACTAGAACCAGCACCTAAATAGGATGCCAGCGCTTCAGGCCCGGGGTTTAACACGCTGTGCCACAGCGCCGGCCCATACAATATCCAGTATTTAAGACACATTTATAGTTGTCAATATTTCTGAAGACCTTCCTTCTTCTGTTCTAAACTTGACCCAGGTGGCAGTGGCTTTTATGTTAGAGGATCCCTCTGAGAAATGGAGACTGAGATGGGAAACCACTTTGCAGTGCCATTCTGTGCTGAGCAGAAAAATACTTGCTTGCAACGACAGCTATGCCCAACAGCACAGAAGGTGGTTTTTAGATCAGCTTTAAAATGCATAGCTCAGTCGTTTGTGATCTTCACCCACTCTTCTGCCCCCACTTCCCCTTGTTATTTCCGAGGTGAAGAATTAGATTCTCGTCCAGGGAACATGACACAGGATGTGATTATATAGTACATGGAGAGATCACCAGTTTTCCTTTACATCACTTTTAAAATGTAAATGACTTTCTGTGGTGAATAAATTTGATTTAGTGGTAAATAAATTTCTTTTTCCTGGATTATGGAAATCTGAGAGCCTAATTTTATGACAAAACAACTCAGCAACCAAGTTCATTTCTTAATTATCTTTTCATGTGAATGTTTCCTGGAGTAATTTCTTAGGCTGAAAATAATACATTTAATAGCATAAATAGAACTTTTCTAACATGGCTCTCTTTTTTTAAGTGTGAGGTTATCTTTTTTCTTTTTTTTTTAAGATTTTATTTATTTATTTGAAAGTCAGAGTTACACAGAGGAGAGGGAGAGAGAGAGAGAGAGAGAGGGAGAGAGGTACCCTATCTGCCGGTTCACTCCCCCAGATGGTCGCAATGGCCAGAGCTGTGCTGATCCAAAGCCAGTAGCCAGGAGCTTCTTCCTGGTCTCCCACATGGATGCAGGGGCCCAAGGACTTGGGGCATCCTCCACTGCCTTCCTAGGGCACAGCAGAGAGCTGGATAGGAAGTGGAGCAGCCGGTTCTCAACCGGGCGCCCATATAGGGTGCCAGTGCTTCAGGCCAGAGCGTTAACCTGCACAGGTTAACACCTGTAGAAGGTGTGTGGTCTCCCTCATTATCTATCATACAGGAACATTGGCATTTCATGAAGACAGCTGCGTGGGACTTGGAAATAAGCTGGAGTTAGTGAATGGAACCCAATTCTTGTCTGTCTACATCTTGTTCCAATTTATGAATTACAGCTGAGGGTTTCCAAAGCACTGAAAGCTCTGCCATCTCAGAGGATGCGGTAACAATAGTCACGATGGATATTGAGGTTTAACAAATTGTTATGTGCAAGGGGACTTCAGAAAGTTCATGGAAAAATGGAACTAAAAGATCAGTTTACTTTAGTGCCAAAAAGCTTTGAAATCCATACATAACTTGTTCATAATTTGGATTTTTATGAGTTTTCTGAAGACCTCTCATACTCATGGCTTTCAAATTTTTTGCACCAAAATAAATATTTAATTCCACTTGTTCACAAATTTTTTGAAGTTTTATCATATATATCCGTATATTTTTAAAAAATAGTTTTTGAAAGAAGGCCCACTGTTTTCAACACATTCTCAAATGGTTCATAAATTAATAGAGGCAAAATGCAGGTATTGGGATTTCAGCAAGAATTTTTAAATATTCTTCAATCATCCATTTGTTTATTTTATGCCTCATGTTCAATAATAATGATATCTGCACTGTGAAAGAGTTTGGAAAATGTTCTAAAATAAATTATTTTTTCCTCCAATTTGTGCATGAACCTCTGTTCCAGTTCCCAAATGACTTGTACTGTAATTTGGGGTCAATAGAACATGCATTTAGTATTGGGTATAAACATGTATTTTTAAATTTTATTAAGGGCTTATGTATTTATTTGAAAAGCATAGTGAGAATGAGAGAGATCGTCCATCTGCTGGTTCATTCCCCAAATGGCTGTAAAACCCAGAGCTGGACCAGGCTGAAGCCAGGATCCAGAAACTCTATCAGGGTTTCCCACATGGATGACAGGTGCCCAAGCACTTTTTTCTATCTTCTGCTGCCTTCCCAGGCATAGTGGCAGGAAGCTGGATTGGAAGCAGAGCAACTGGGACTTCAACCAGCACTCCAACATGGGATGCCAGTATCACAAGCAGAGGCTGAACCTGCTGAGCAACAATACTGGTCCCTGGGTATAAACTTTTAATAGTTAGAAGTCATTAAAATTATGGAGTGGGAGTTTAACCTAGCAGTTAGGATTCCTGGCACTGATTAGGATGGATTCCCAGCTCTGGTTCTTGAATCTAGCTTCTTGCTGGGAGGCAGGATTGATGGCTAAGTGATTGGATTCTTGTCATCCATGTGGGAGCCCTGGATTTTGTTTCCAGCTCCTAGCTCCTGCCCTGGCCCAAGTCTGCTGCTTGTGGACATTTAAGGAGTGAGCGGAGTTCTATTTGTCTGCCTATCAAATACACACACACACACACACAATAAAAAGATAATGCCAAGGAAAAATTATATGGTGTATTTCTATAATAGTAGAAAATGTGTTTGTTAACACAAATCCAGTGATTTGATTAATAGTATAGAAAATTTAAAAAGTATTAGAGTACTCAGTGTATACTGTTTAACATTATTGCTATTTTAGAGAGCTGGTAAATATTAATAAAGTTCAGAATTACTGAAGAAGACATAGAGGATGGTTAAAAGTATGAAGAAGGGTTGGAAAGCTCTTACTAAGGTCTTGCCAGAAAGTATAGGGTCCAAAGATAAATTCCTTCCATTTTTGGCTAAATAGATGTCCCCTTGCTAGACTGCCAATAAAGTACATGCTTACAATGAATTTAGTTTTCCTTTCTTGGTCTCTGGATTAGCTAGTGTATTTCACTGTTCTCATGAATTGCTTCTTCCTTAGTTTATGTCTGTGTCATTTCAACCTAAAATGATTCAAAGGGACACCTGGAGGGTTTCACTGGCAATCATTATTGAGTTCCCACAAGAGTGCTTAAATATTCACGATAATGACCACAAGTGGCCACAAGGATTACCCTGGAAAGAGAAAAGTTCACGCTGACTATCTGGACTCCTTTATCCCTCTCCTAATTCCTCTTTAAAGTCTTTTATCATATAATGCTGTTTTAATATTATAATGTGAAATAATTTTAAATATCCAAAAAAGTACAAAAATAGAACAGGATACTTCATATGCCCTAGCTTCTGCCACATAACCATTATGCAGTGTCTTACATAACCCACAGGGCAATGTTCAAAACCAGGAATAGCATTTTAAACTTAAAATAATGGTGGCTATTCTGTAGCTGATGGTGCTCTGGCTATAGTTTTCTTTGCCATCTCTTTAGATCTTATTTGCTTCTCTAGTTCGGAAAGGATAAAATTGAATTATCAACAGCTTTGGGCTTCATTTCTCTGGGAAGGCAAATCATCGCTTTAGTCTGGGGCTCAGAATATTGGCTTGTTTTTCCTATATTAAGAGCTTTCAATATCTTCTTGCCAGGGACTCATATTAATAATCCAAATCTCCAAACCAATCTCTGTCATTTCCTGGTTTTCTGGTTATAAATACAGCTCACCACATAAGTTGGGGCATTCAGAACCATCTTCAGTCTGCAGTGCTGGCCAGTTCTAGATTGCTTCCTTGCTCAAACAAACTTTATGGAAGTTAACTTGGCTCTTCTTGGGAGGGAAAGGTATAATTTCACTTAGATTTTGGGGGTTCCTAGTTCAGGTGACCCCATTAGTCTGGCATCTGGCAGAGACAGGCAATGGCAGAATGGGTGTGCAGGAAAGAACACAGGGTGACCTAGGAAATAGGGAAACTGGGCCCAGCTTGCCTTCAATAACCAATTCTCTCTTGATACCCACCTTCCAACGCAAGCCCTTGGTGATCTAAAGAGCTCCCACCAGGCCCACCTCTCAGAAGCCATAATGAGATCAAGCTTCTATCCTTATTTTATCAAACCTAAGACTTCAGAGTTCAGGGGTCAGAGTTGTGGCAAAGCAGGTTAGCCTGCTGCTTGCCATACTCACGACCTATATGGGCTCCAGTTCACGTCCAGGCTGCTCCATTTTCTGATGCAGCTTGCTGCTAATGCACTGGGAAAGTGGTAAAAAACAGCCCAAGTACTTGGGCCCCTGCCATATGAGTGGGAGACCCAGATGTCATTTCAGACCCCTGGATGCCGCCTGGTCCTGCCCTGACCATTGTGGCCATTTGCGAGAATAATCTATTGGATGGAAGGTTTCTCTCTCTGTCTCTCCCTCTTTCTTTGTAACTCTGCCTTTCAAGTAAGAAAGCAAATCTTCAGAAGAAAAGGCTTCAGAGTTTAAATATCTGCAGGAATTTGAGGAGCCACTTTCTGCTCAACCTATAACAATATGAACATCCTAGAGATAATGTTAAGCCTGACCATATATGTCATGATGGTTCCTGGCTCTGGTTTGTTTTAAGGATTTAAAATGCTTAGATTTCAAACTGAAAGTAAAGAGGAATATAATGTGTTTTTTTTTTGTTTGTTTTAACAGATAGAGAGAGAGAGAAAGGTCTTCCTTCCATTGGTTCACTCCCCAAATGGCCGCTATGGCTGGTGCTGTGCCAGTCCAAAGCCAGGAGCCAGGTGCTTCCTCCTGGTCTCCATTTGAGTGTAGGGCTCAAGCACTTGGGCCATCCTCCACTACCCCCCGGGCATATAAGTTTTTAAAAATTATTTTTCTTTATAAAAAGAAATAAGATTCTTTCAAGAGATTGCATATCTGCAGATGATATGTCAGATATCTTGTCAGTGTACATCTCCACCGTGTGTGTGTGTGTGTGTGTGTGCGCGTGCGAGTGTCCACGTACACACGCATGCCTGCATGCACTTCTTTTTGGGGAATGTGTACAACCTCTTATCAGGAGGTCTTGGTTTGGAGTCGGTGTCATCTCTGGCTTTTGTCCAAATTAATCACAAACACAAGACAGTGGCTTCATTGTTCTCCACGACACTAGGAAAATCCCTCCTGGGATGTTCTCTGAGAAATGCAAGAAAAATCCATTAGAAGTTTCACATCAGCTTCTCCTGTAGTACAGTAAATGCCTTGTTTTTCTTGATTGGAAAAATGAAGGAAAAAGAAAACATTGTGAGACATTTCAAAGATCAGCTTGCTGTTCAGATTGGAAAGGAGTAATTTTTTTTTTTTTTTTTTTTTTTTGTTTATAGGCAGAGTGGATAGAGAGAGACAGAGAGAAAGGTCTTCCTTTTTGCCGTTGGTTCACCCTCCAATGGCCGCTGCAGCCGGCGCACCGTGCTGATCTGAAGGCAGGAGCCAGGTGCTTCTCCTGGTCTCCTATGCGGGTGCAGGGCCCAAGGACTTGGGCCATCCTCCACTGCCTTCCCGGGCCATAGCAGAGAGCTGGCCTGGAAGAGGGGCAACCGGGATAGAGTCCAGCGCCCCAACCGGGATTAGAACCCGGTGTGCCGGCGCCGCAAGGCGGAAGATTAGCCTGTTAAGCCATGGCGCCGGCCGAAAGGAGTAATTTAGAAGGAGCGCTTGGGACATCTGTAAGATTTTTTTCTTCCTACCGTACTTTTCCAACCCCTTTGTTAAGAGGGGACACTCTTCAAGGTGGCATTGTGTTAGGGTTGTTTGAGCATCCGTGGGAACTCGGCTTTCCCCAAATGATTAGCAATCAGAGTGTTGTGCATTGAAAGGGCAGTCTGATCTGCTAACCCAGCCAAATGTAATCTAAAATGGCTCCGCAGTGGTAGCTGAGAACAGATAATGACTTCATTAACTTCTAGAATGCCTGTGCATTCCTGTTTGCTGAAGACTCCGTTACAGGGAGAGAAAAGACAGAAATCTAGTGGGGCTATTCATGTCTTCTAAGTTTTCCTTTTTCCATAATAGGAAATATACCAGCTGTGTGTAAATATTTTGTCAAACTAAGATAAAAGGACTCGCCCTCTGGGCAGCCCCGGGTATATATACACCAGGTCCTGGCTAATCTGAAAGCCCAGCATCTTACTATTCTCCAACCTTCTGTCACCTTTAACTAAGAAATTTTTATTAATGTCATGCTATTTCCTTCCCTTCAATAAAGACACTCTAATATATGAAAATGAAATAGGTTTATGTGTGGTGATCCAACTACCTTCATCACACTTCTCTGTAATTTTAGGAAAGATTTAGAGAAATCTATTAGGAGATAGTGGATTATTTTGGAGAACCATCATGGAATGAAAAGCTATTGTCAAAATGGCTAAACCAGCAAAGGCAACATACATAAAAAAAAAAGTCATGTAATTTTGTGTGTGCAACTGCCAGCAGCAGGGAGCTTTTTCATCTATTACTGTCATCTGAATATTTTCATCTTTTTGCCTCTGGGCATTAAAATGCAACTAATCCACCACCCGCAAAAACCCGTTAGCATAAACAATAAAAACCGAATGGTCAGGCTGTACACTGATAGCATTAAATTACTTTTGTAAAATGGAGATATAATGAGAATGTCCATTTCAGAGCGCTTTGCATCATAATAGACCAAACTGTCTTGGACTTTAATTCTGGATTCTTTTCTATATGGCTATTGTCCTTTTTAAAAAAGAAAACATCTGTGTTCTGGTACTTTTTTATTTTGCTTTTCTCCAAAGTTTTCAGATGTTAGAATTTAGAACTTTGTCTGCTGACTAGAACAGATAAAGCCAAATGTCCCTCTAGTTCCTCATTGAGTGAATGAGAGCATTCTGATGGTGTCTCCTCAACAATAATTTCCCCGAGACAGTGAAATTCTCCCTTTAAACTTCTTCAGGAGAGAAGATGGGAAGAACACTGCCAGGACATATTTTCCTTTCCTTACCTCTTTGTTCTTGAGGTTTTGATGATTAAAAAAAACAAAACAAAACAAAACAAAAAAAAACCTCCTTGAACAGGAAATTTATCATTGTGAGTACTCCTTCTAATAAATTAGCAATTTTCAGTCTCAAACTGGCTTGCTTGGTTCCTTCACTAATCTATATATCCCAGTGAAAACTGAGAATATAAAGTCATTCTCTTTGCCCAATGAATTCATTTGCCATAGTTCATTCTGTCAAAACATCATGGGGAACTTTGTATCAAGAAGACAGTGTAGGATAATTATTTTAGTTCCCTATCTATGTGCCTGCTGAGGGGTTCTCTGTGTTACCTTGTTAGGATCTTGAAGTTAGTTTTTCTCTGACATAATTTGAAAACAGTACCTCATGTAGTGATACAACTTGACATAGTGTTTAAATTGAATTTGGCCTCAGTAGCCCAACACTTACCACTGTGAAAAGTAGCACATACTTTATCCCATATGATGTCCAATTGAAAGCAAACAATACTTTTTAGTGCCCACTCCCATGGGGGCATCTCTCCTGTTGAGATCACCCTAAGAGCTGCTGGGGAAGTTCCCTGACCCTCCTGGGGGGCATGGGGCATTGTGCCACTCGATGGGGCTGAGTTGTGCTGCTGGGCGTTAAGCGAGGACACACAGTAGAGTTTTGGTGGTGTCAAGATTTCATATTAAAGGAAGGTATTGCAAGCCCTAGAGTGGAGTCCAGACAGAACAAAGAATGGCATTATAAGAAATGGTGGGTTGAAGATCAATAGACTGAAAAGGGTCCTGCTCCTGTTCACCAGAGCTATACACAAGTCTCATCCCATTGCTGGACTTTAGTTTTCTCCTGAGTAAAACAAAGACAACCATCAAAAAGATCTCTGATGTCCCTTTACCTTTCACATTTTTTTTTTTTGTCCTAAACATTTGGGTCAAGTTTTGGTAACCTAAATGAATGAGACAAGTAGATTGGGAGCCTGACAAATAATTCTTAATTAATGTTTTTTGAAATTAAAAATGTCAAGTGTCATATATTCCCTCTTCTCCTGTATGTAAAGATACAAATTTTTTTACCAGAAACCTTTCCAGAGACCCTAGGCCAGTTCCCACACACTCATCCATCTCTGCCAGGGTTGTTGCAGTGGGTGGTGTTGAGATGTCTCCTGGGAGTTCAAGGTTTGGGAATTCTCTTTCAGTTTGAAGAAGGATCTGTCTTCCATGTATGCAGAGCTCTTTTGAGTAGCTAAAGGTTAAGATGGACCAGGCATGTGATTATAAAGATACACTCATACTGGCAAGGGGCAGGCTACGGGAACTCATCTCTCTTAGGTCCACCTCCCTGTATGTAGACAGTTTTGCTTTCTCAATTCTTGAAGCTTCTTCAAGATGCTGGACTGTATGTTTAATTGGTTGACTACTCCTGGGGTGTTCCTGTTTCTCCGTGTTTGTCATTTTTCTTTTTGCTATTAGATGTCTATATTTCAGGATTCTATGCAATTCACCAAAGTTTTTATGATAATTGTTAAGCTGAAGTGAAATTCTTCAGTAATAGGCATAATTTTCATCAAATGATTGCTTTCCATTCTCACTGTTGAGGCTCTATCACATGACGTGAAAGGAGAACTGTCTGTAGATAGAATTCTCCCAATTGCAAGGATGAATAAGAACAATAGAGGTAATTTAGGAGCTTGCTTTTTGCTACATAAGCTTATGGGAAGCCTGTTTTCCCTGCCAACCCCTTGTAGCCCATTTATTCCACGTGCAGCTGCAGGAAGTTACTGTAGAAACTGACAATGCCATAGACTTTTATTCAGGCCCAACAGACATACTATGAAGAGTACTTAAAGTTCTCTTGGTCTATGACTCAATCTTGAGAAATAAAGTACAGCTCTATTGGTTTTTTCCTGTTTCTGTACAACATTTGAGCAAGTTATTTATCTTCCTTTCATTTCTTCATCTCCCTCATTTCCTTCTCTGTCCTGATTGCCAACCTGTGCCAATTTAAATTCATTGACTTATTCAACAAATACTTATTGAGAAATCCTCATGGTGTGAGATGCTGTTCTAGGCTCCAACGATTCATCTGTGGAAAAGACAAAAAAAATTTCTATCTTTACAGAGTTCACTCTGCAGTTAGAGAGGAGAAAGCAAATACAAGAATAAAACATGCATGATTGAATGGTGCCAATGAGAAAAATGGTAGAGGGAAGGAGTATAGAAAATGTTGAGAGGGAGTTTAGTTTGACAAGCATGATGAGGAAAAGCATCATCAAAATGATGACCAAAGACATAAGGAGATAAAGGAATAAGGTGGGCAGATAACCAGGGGGTTGTGATTTTTTTGGTCTAAGTTACTGGAAGAATGGAGCTGTCCTTCATTAGAAGGAAAAGGCTAAAGGAAGAGTGAGGTATCTGAAGTTTCATGTTTAGATGTGTTAAGCCTGAGATGTCAGTTCAAAATTCAAATGGAGATGTCAGCAGGCAACTGGGAGTCTAGAATCCAGGAGACATGCCCAGAATGGAAAATGTACAAAGAAATTGCTCTGCCAAAGGGGACTAAGCCATATCATTGCATGCTACAGTCATTTATTCACAGTTAATTATGCTAATTAGATCAAGAGAGAGGAATGGACCTTATCCCTACTTATTCCTAATAGAATAATATGGTTTTTTTTTTTTTTTTTTTTGACAGAGTGGATAGTGAGAGAGAGAAACAGAGAGAAAGGTCTTCCATTTTGCCATTGGTTCACCCTCCAATGGCCGCTGCGGCTGGCGCATCTCGCTGATCCGAAGCCAGGAGCCAGGTGTTTCTCCTGGTCTCCCATGCGGGTGCAGGGCCCAAACACTTGGGCCATCCTCCACTGCACTCCCGGGCCATAGCAGAGAGCTGGCCTGGAAGAGGGGCAACTGGGATAGAATCTGGCGCCCCAGTCGGGACTAGAACCCGGTGTGCCGGCGCCGCAAGGCGGAGGATTAGCCTGTTGAGCCACGGCGCCGGCCAATAATGTGGTTTTGAAATATGTCTAAATGGTCCTTGATATTTTTCCCATTAAGAGGTGGAATTAACACCCCCCCCTCCCCCCCGATCTTGGCAGGCCTTTGTGACTGCTTCAACCTACTGAATATGACAGGACCAACTGAGAACGGAAGTTCTGAGAATAGGGTATAACATGCAATGTAGTGTCTGCCTCTCCCTATGGGATGTTTACCCTGGGAATCCATCAACCATGCTCTGAGACAGTCCACACCACATGAAGAGCTTCGCATGGAGAGGAATGTAGGTCCCCAACCAAACTCCCAAGTTGATGGCCAGCACCAACTTGCTAGCTACATGAGTGAGTGTGCTACCTTGGAAACACATCCTGTCTGAGCTGTCGCTGTTGGTGTAATGTGGAGCAGATGTGAGCATTCCCCACTGAGTCCTATCTAAATAGCAGATTTGTGACAAAATTAAACAAAAAATTTGGTATAAGTCTCTGTTTGAGGCGATAGTAGTTACCTGGAAACTTATATTGTAAAGTCTTGAGAGAGAAACCATGTTTGTTTTATTTAAATAATTGTATTCCCAGTCCCTGGTATTGGGTGCATACAGTAGGTACTCAATAGCTGTTTTAAGTGAATAACCCAAGATAAAGCAGCTTTGGCTATCTCACAAAACGAAGAAGGAAGTTTGGGAGCATTATGATTCCCAAGTTTGGAGAAATAGAAATCATTTGGGAAGAATTCAGTAGTTAAAGTTATATGCTCCGATTGCATAAAGCATGTTTTCCAGGAAAACTTAGTAGCAACTGAAGTCATTTCTCGAATAGAGAAATGTTAGAAATGAGATACTGCCTGCTCCTTAGCCTTGGAGTTGGCGAGTTGCTCCCTGGAAGATTTTTTGTTGTTGTTTTAATTGCCGCAATGGAGCTTCGTATTCCAATTGGATCTGCAAATATACTCAACAAAGTACATATATGAGGGCTCTTCAAAAAGATCATGGATAATGGAACTGAAGAGTAAAATTTACTTTGGTGCAAAAAAATGAAATCTACACATACAAAATGGTCTTCAAAAAGCCCATGAAAAATATGATATGAAAACATTTTGCATGGATTTCAAATCTATTTGCACCACAATAAACTTTCTTTCAATTCCATTTTCCCAAGTATCTTTGTACACAAGGGCAATGAACACAGACAACAGCTCACAGCCCTGGCCAGAGAGAGAGGATGTGACTGTGTGCAGAACCACAGGACAGTGCTCTGGGGGAGAATCGGGTGGATGGAAAAAGGTGATGTCGGGCTGGCACTGTGACACAGTAGGCTAAACCTCCGCCTGCCGTGCCACCATCCTATATGGGTGACAGTTTGTGTCCCAGCTGCTCCTCTTCCTATCCATCTCTCTGCCCAAGCAAGAGAGGGCCTCAAAGTATAAGCCCCTTTAAACTATGGTCCATCTGTCTTCCTTTCATGTCTATTCTTTTTTTTTTTTTAATAAATTTTCCATTTCAGAAAAATATTGAAAACATTAGAGGCATGATCTTTGTTGGAGAAATACAAAGATACTTATTTTCTGATTCTAAATAGATTGATGACATGAAAGAATCCTTTTGATATTTTTATGCTAATCTCTGCAAAATACAGCTTACATTCAGAACTGCTTTCAAAAATTGAAAACATTTGGCCAGTGCCGTGGCTCACTAGGCTAATCCTCCACCTGCGGTGCCGGCACACGGGGTTCTAGTCCTGGTTGGGGTGCTGGATTCTGTCCCGGTTGCTCCTCTTCCAGTCCAGCTCTCTGCTGTGGCCCATGAGTGCAGTAGAGGAGGCCCAAGTGCTTAGGCCCTGCACCTGCATGGGAGACCAGGAGGAAGGATTGGCGCAGCGTGCCGGCCGTAGCGGCCATTTTGGGGGGGTGAACCAACAGAAGGAAGACCTTTCTCTCTGTCTCTCTCTCTCTCACTGTCTAACTCTGCCTGTCAAAAAAAAAAAAATTGAAAACATTTGAAATACTAAACCCTCTGCTGACATGTATTCAGTAAGGCAGAGAAGCACAACTTCAAAGAGACATGGAACACTGGAAACACAGTGCTAGATATCATGTAGGGTGGGAGGGCAGCTTGGTAGAGAGTAGAATGTCAAGTTCTCACATATGAGGGGGCTTTAGGAAGGTTATGGAAAAACCAAATTTAAAAGGTACTATGCAGGGGCTGACACTATGATGCAGCAGGTAAAGCCTGTGGCACTGGCATCTTATTTGGACTCCGGTTTGAGTCCCAGCTACTCCCCTTCTGATCCAGCTCCCTGCTAATGTGCCTGGGAAAGCAGTAGAAGATGGTCTAAGTGCTTGGGCCTCTGCACTCATGTGGGAGACCTGAAGAAGCTCCTGGCTCTGGATCGGCCCAGCTTTGACCATGTGGCCCTCTGGGGAGTGAACCAGTAGATGGAAGATCTCTCTGTCAAAATAAGGATCCTGCAGAAAAGAGGAACAGGACTCGGATGCTCCCTTCTTTTTCTGCCCGCTACTATTATGAAACTGCATAGGAAAGAGCAGAACTGACAGGGGAATGTGTTAACGAGGGGCTGTGCCCACGGGATGAACAGGAGCAGAAGAGCAAGTCAGAGGTTGAGAATGAATGATTCTCTGTGTGTGAAGTCCTCTGTTAAACCACCATGAAGGTAAAGAAGTGGTAACACAGCGCTCAGTGTTAATTATTCTCCAGCATGCATCTGGGGACATGGAAAGTTCTCTGCGTCAGAAATACAAAACTAGTCAGGAAAATCCAGCACAAACCAGGAAGCCACAAAATGAGAGCTGATGGAATTCCAGGAAAAACAGGAAGAAACATTGCAAAATGCTATCAGCAATGAAAAAATCAGGAGGTATGCAAAGAGAATGGGTTCAAATAGAATCTTCAGAAAGGGCACTGAGTGAACAATGAAAACCAATCAAGCAGAAATGGGCTAGATTAAAACGGATCAGAGAAAAGAGGGCGGAGGAGGCTGAGGATTTGTATTACAGGAGCCCTGTCATGGAACAGAGCATTCAAAACTCTAACGTGAGAAAAATTTCCAGATTTGAGAGAACTGAATTGGCATATTGAAAATGTCTGGGGGATGGCCGGTGCCGAGGCTCAATAGGCTAATCCTCCGCTTGCGGCGCTAGCACCCCGCGTTTTAGTCCCGACTGGGGCGCCGGATTCTGTCCCGGTTGCCCCTCTTCCAGTCCAGCTCTTTGCTGTGGCCCGGGAGTGCAGTGGAGGAGGCCCAAGTCCTTGGGCCCTGCACCTGCATGGGAGACCAGGAGAAGCACCTGGCTCCTGGCTTTGGATCAGCTCAGTGCGCCGGCCATGGCGGCCATTTGGGGGATGAACCAACAGAAGGAAGACCTTTCTGTCTCTCTCTCTCTAACTCTGCCTGTCCAAAAAAAAAAAAATAATGTCTGGGGGTAAGGGTGAGAGGCAGGCTTTTGATACCTGGGATGACTACATTCTATTCAGAGTGCTTGGTTCAAGTTCTGGCTCCTCCTCTTCGGACTCGGCTTCCTGTTCTTCAGCTCAGGTCAGTGGGTCCCTGCATCTGGGGAGTGAACCAGCCATGGAAGATCTCTGTCTTTCAAATAAGATTAAAATAATAAAGAACCTATGGGTGTCAGAAAGGGAAAATGCGCTCTAAAAAATCAACTCGGCACCTTATAAAATTATGTTCTTTCTTTATCCTTAAAATCTAATATTATCAGAACCTCCAGGCAAAAAGCTGAAATAATTTACAAAGGAGAGAGATTGAGATGGGCCTTAGAGTTCTCAAAAATGACACGGAAAGCGAGGAAACAGCAGAGTATGTTTCAAGAAACCGAAATAACAAACTGTCCCTCAAGTTCCAAGGTCACAGAAAAATCAGAATTGAATTTGAAGGGCGCCAGGGATACCATGCTTCTGTGTCCTTGCTGAGGAACTGCCTGGGGATGTTTCTGTCACCAAAAGTTTTTTGGGAACGAAAGGACCCATAGAGCATTTCACATACTTCACTCACATATTCAGAGCTCAGACTAAACTAAGGGATGATCCTGCATTGAAGAAAAGCATGCAAATGTTACATACTGAAAACTTAAAGCAATAACTGGAAAAGTGGAGTAAGACCACCGGCTGTTGTGTGGTAATCAGAGAGGATAAGTAGAGTTAAGTTAAAAAGAATTAAAAAGGGAATAAGAACAATACAAGATGCATAGGAATAAAAGTAACCACCAGAGGAAAAACACAAGTTGAGTGTCTCTTATCTGAAATGGTTGAGACCAAAAATGTTTCAGATTTTTTCGGATTTTGGGATATTTTTGTATAGGTGATGAGTTAGTTATCTTGGGAATGGGACCCAAACCTAAACATGAAGTTAATTTGTTTCATATACCTCTTACATACTTCCTGAAAGTAATTTTATACAATATTTTAAATAATTCTGTGCATGAAACAGTTTCATAGTAAGGAATTTTCTTCTTGTGGGGTCATTGTAGAGGTTCAAATTATTGGAGCATTTCAGATTTTGAATTTTCAATTTAGGGATGTTCAAGATGTATGAAAGTTCCAATAAAGCAAATTGAAAAAAAAAAAGTGCAAAAGGATCCTTTTTTACCTCAAAATATAAATAGTGAATTATAGAGACTCAGATATTTGAACTGGCCCATATAGCAAAAAAACAGCACTTTGCTGTACACAATGGGACACTTAAAATGCAACCACTGAATATGCTAAAAATAAAGGGGTGGGCAAGGATTTACTAAGCAAATGGAAACTGAAGGATAGCAAGGGTAGGAATTCGAATGCCAAAGTAGATTTCAAGCCCAAAGTAAAAGGCAGAAACAGAATTTAGAGCTATAAAACAGCCTCTGAAAGAGAAACCATATCTAACATTACTTACAAGATAAATGCAAATTAACTCTACTGAGTTGCTTCCCCCTCCCCCCGCCAAGATTGATTTATTTGGAATTCAGAGCTAGAGAAGGAGAGACAGAGATCCTCCATCTGCTGGTTCACTTTTCAGGAGGCTACAATGGCTGGGACTGGGCTAGGCCAAAGCTAGGAGCTTCCTTCAGGTCTTCCATGTGAGTAGCAGGGGCCCAGGCACTTGGGCCATCTTCCACTGCTTTCCCCAGGCCTCACTGAGTTTGGGTAGGCAACTACTACTGTCATCTGTTTGCGCCTTGGTTTTACATGAATGACCTACTCACTGAACAATCTCCAGACACCTGGAGAATCCTTTCACTCTACCTCAGTTTAAGAACCAAGACTACAAGGTATCCATTTTGTAATTTTAATATATTAATATATGTATAAATCTGTATCCATATATTGAACTGTTCATATAAATCATAATATGCATATTTTCAAAACATTCATGAAAAAAGAGAATTAAGTTTGTTTTGATTGAAAAATGCTGAAATCCATGTAGTTTATTAATAATATGCATTTCCCACACATTTTATATCGCTTGTATACATGAATTTCAGGATTTTTTTGGCAAAAAAATAAACATTTTAAAAAATTTTAAATTCTATTTTCCCATGAAGTTTTTTTTTAAGATTTATTATTTATTTGAAAGGCAGAGTAACAGAGAGGCAGAGGCAGAAAGAGGTCTTCCATCCACTGGTTCACTTCCCAAATGGCTGCAATGGCCGGAGCTGGGCCTATCAGAAGCCAGGAGCTGGGAGCTTCTTCTGGGTTTCCCACGCGGGTGCAGGGGCCCAAGGACTAGGGCCATCTTCTTCTTCTTTCCCAGGCACCCGGGACTCTAAATGGCACTCACACGGGATGCTGGTACTGCAGGCAGTGGCTTTACCTGTTATGCCATAGCATCAGCCCCTCCTATGAAGCTTTTTTTTTTTTATAAAAATTATATAAAGATAACAAATTTCATGTATTTCATATATGCAGCTTTCAAAATAAACTTCTTTTAGTTCCATTTTCCATGAACTTTTCCAAGTACCCTCATACAGCAATCCTGTATAATTGCCCTAGCAGGCAATTTTGTGCTCACGAAAACAGGATACACTTAGATGAATTTTAGCTGTTTGTTCTACTGCAGAGTGACAGGATGAAACCATTATGATTACTCTTCTGGCTTAATGTTTTATTTAAAAGGCTGCAATCTAAAGCTAACATGTGCTTGGTTGAGTCTCAGGTGAACACGTGGCCAAGCATAGCCCTGCAAAAACAGCAGGGACAATGTGTTCTAAGGTCTCGGGAGTAGCAGGACTAGCAGTCAGATCCGAGGTTTTCTGGAGGTGGGGCCTTTGGGGGTGGCGATAAGAATTGGATGAGGTCAGGAGGGTGAAGTCCTCCTGGGGGGTTTGGTGCCCACCTCAAACACAGGGACTAGAACTTCTCCATCGTGGGAGGTCCAGTGAGGAGGTGGGCATCTGTGAGGCGAGGGGAAGGCCAGCCCTCCTTAGACCTCATGCTCCAGCCTCCAGAACTGGAGAAATAAGGCTCATTGTCTTAGCCACCCAGTCTATGCTATTCTGTTATGGCAGCCTGGAGACTTCTCCAGTGAAAACCTCTGTCTACATGACATTAAGTTAAACTACAAGTGCGGGTGACTTGGCTCCTCCAAGGGACACTTGGCAAGGCCTGGAGTCATGTTTGATTGCTGGTGGGTAGGTGCTACTAAACATCTAGCAGTGCTCTGGACAGGTCCCTCAACAAAGCATTATTCCCCGAAAAACACCGATAGTGCTAGGTCAAAAAACTGTGCTTTAGAGAAGACTATCAACTGATCTTAATTTTTATGTCCTCAGAACTTTGTCTCTTTTATTTGGGACACTCTTGAGCACTTGGCCAAGTCAAACCTGTTAGGTCTATGAGACACTGTAGTAGCACTGGGAGATAGATGTTGGCCCCAGTTTCCTACTCAACTAAGTCACTGAGTATGAATGCCCAATATGGGAAGGCTTCTCACTGGTCTACAGCTCACTAAATAATCAAGATGATCAGTTCAGTCATCCACACTGCACACTGGCACTCTTCTAAGAATGTATTTATTTACGTGAAAAAAATACCATTGTGTACGAATTAAAGACAAATCCCAAGGGTCTGTCTATGCATGCCTTCCCTAGGCCCTTCGCCTCTTCGGTCTGCATTTTCTTGTGATGAAAGGTAATGGAATTTGCCTTTCTCTGCACCCAAAATTATTTTGACTGTTTAAGGTCCATAGGATGACATCCCTCAAAGAAAAGTCTTGCCAGGGTTATTTTATTTAATTTATTTATGTCATACAGTGTAGAAAGCTATCATGTCATAAGCAATGATTCTGTACAATCATCCTGCAGAAAAAGTTTTGGGGAGGATTCTTGCTTATTTGAGACCAGCAGAGCACTCCCACCCCCCCACCTGTAAAAGTGCTTACAATGAACAGGGATTCTTCTTGTTTTTCTTTTTTTAATCAAAGATCCAAAGATACATGGACAAAAAAAGTTGAAATTCTCAATGCCTAATGTGTGCATATAAAACAGGCACAAAGAAATAAACGTGTATCCTCTTATTTCCTATATCACAAATATAGCAGAAGCAGCAATCTGTACAGTAAAATGCAATCATGGAAAGAAATTCTTGAAGTCATCTGGAATACTTAAAAATGTTTCAAATGCATAGTGATCAGGAAAAGAATACTTAGGCAAGAGAAGCAGCTAAACTCCCACGCTCACAGGAAGCACCCCCCATCGATTCTTAAAGCATATTTCAAGTAGGGCTTAATTGGGTCACAAACCACAAGAATAATATACAACTGGCTAAGGGGCTATGTGATAAATAATCAGGAATCTATTCATGCACTAATTTGATACAGTTAAATTCTTTACAGTACACAAAACCCATTAATAATGTAGTATGGTGACCAAAATGTAAAGAGAGAAAATACATTACTGATCTGTATATTAATTCAAGTTCAGGCATCTACTTGTGTTACAGCACAGCTGTCAAAAGGCGATAATGAAGTAAATAATAAAACCGAAGGGCTTGTTTCTTTCCACATTATAAATGAACACCGATGGGTAGTGAAGCAATGGTTTGCTGTCCAACGTCAGAGGCTGCTGTGGCGGTTGTCTAGTTCTGCATCTGCTCGAAGAACTTGTAGGTGGGGTTCTCATAGCCATTCTGCTGCATCTTGGAGAGGTGGCGCTCCTCAGGGGTCACAGCTGCATCAACCTGAAAAGCAGGGATGAGCATTGAGTTAAAAAAAAATCTTTTAAGAGTGCACAATGCAATACCTGTGCACAGTACTGGCAGAGCCTTAAAAAGGAAAGAGCGTGCTACTTTTCTTTTGCAAAGATCGCAGAACACTGAGGATTTTTCTCCTTTCTCCTGAACGTTGACTTCTGAGAGCAGAATGCCTTTGCCACGAGTTATGTACATGCTCCCTCTCGCCACCAGGTGGCGCAAAGTGCTCATTGGTTGCCGTTGTTTCAACACAACACTAACTGGGTAACTCCCTGGTGCTTAATAAAGGTTGAAGAGCTATGATGGAAGGCTGTTTTACTTCAGAGTATGGCAGTTACCTAGAGAGAAATGCAGGAGGCTCACAGAAAGGGATTCAGACTGGGTGACACTCAGAGCCACGTAGAAAAAACCATTGTGTCTTAAACTGCTATTCACCCATCTTCATCAAATGTCACAAATGTTAGGTCTGACAGTCTTAATAACTAAAACAATGGTAGGGTGGGTGTTTAGAGCAGTGGTTATGACACCACTTGGGATGACCCCATCCCATGTGTGAATGAGTCCCAGCTCCACTCCAGATTTCTGCCCCCTGTTGATGTGCACCCCGGGAGGCAGAGGTGATGGCTCAAGTACACAGGTCCCTACCTAACATGCGGGAGGCCTGGATGGAGTTCTGGACTTCGGGCTTCAGGCTGGCCCAGCCAGCCCTGCTGTTGTGGGATTTGGGGAGTGAACCAGCGAGTGGAAGATCTCTTTGTCTTATACTCTGTAGCCCCTTAGTATCTCTACAGCCCTTGGTGCTTAGCTCAGAAAAAAATACTTCCTATAATCAAAACCAGCATGTCTTCCCTAAATTCTTCTTTTTTTGTGCCAAGTAGGAGCCCCTTTGATATGCACACATCGCTTCGAATTTGTAAAATTTAATTGAAAGGTAGACACATACTATACTTCTCCCAGTATAGAGAAGAGAGAAGGTATTTAATTATGAATGAATCAATTTTAAAAAAAAAATTCTCTACTGGAACCACTGGTAGGCCAAGAGAACACACACACACACACACGTCATCAGGAGGAACAAGCATGTCTCCTATAGCAACGTGCCGATGCACCAAGCAGACGGTTTTCCTTTCAAGGGATATTCTCTAGTGTGTGCATGATGAAACTGGCCTCCCACCTCACTTCTAGACTGCTGCAGGCCCTTTCCCTACCACTTAGAGTTGTCAACTGACATTTGGCATCTTGTGCAGCCTTTTTCCCTGACAGCCCATCTGGCCTGGCTCTGAGAGCACACAGCTGCCCCACTGCAGCGGTGCCTCTGAACCAAGCCTGGGAAAACTGCCAGAGAGCACATGGTGTGGGCGCCAGGACTCAGGCCTAGGGCTGGAGCGGGGGATGCCATGACTACGCCCCACAGGCTAGCAAGTAAATAATCAGGTTCCCCTGTGGGCCTCTGCATGACCCCACTTCATGGACCAATTGGCTCTTTAGTCTGGGCAGGAAGTGGAATCCCCTTGACTAAGCTCCAGGCAGCTGGAACAGACACATCCGGCTCCCTTGTGCCTCTGCACAGTGTTTCCTCCATGGGGTGTCCTGATTCTTAAAGGTTCTTTCACAGAAGGACAGCATGCCCCCCATTAACTGTCACCTGCAGCCACATCCTTGGTGAGTTCAAGGACAGGGCTGGGCGTTTCTCCCTCAGAACAATGTTGCCAACAATCGCTCCCCAAGAACCACACTCGGGACCTTTCTCAAGGAGCTGTTCAGCATCACACCCTTGGGAAGTCATTCGCAGGTGTATTCCCTACCCCTTTCTCTTTCTTTCATCTACACCTTTGTTGTCAACAAATGAGCTCACCTGGCTCAACTGGGCATTGCATCATTAGCCACAGGCTTGTTAAATTCAACCACCACCGTGAAAGATGAGCGGGAGGAATGAGAGATTCCATTCGAGCTCTGACCTGCTTGGCAGGGCCTGTCTACAGCAGTATGCAACTTGCAGTTGGGTATCTGTTTGCATCACCTCCTGAGATTCTGGGGAATTGCCAGGGTTAAAAAAAATTAACTTGTATAGTTCAAAGTGGCTGTAGTTTTGCAGGGAGGAAAAACCCTAATGCCGGTTGGTTGTTGGAATATCATAGTTTTATCTCCTGCAAGAGGCACATCAGCGTTCACACTGGCTGTCAATAACTATTTGCAGGGAACACCTGGAAGTTGAGTAGCTTTACTTCTTCTTCAAATTCCAAAGCCAAGCACGCAGGAGAGCCCTGCTGGAAATTCAATGCTCAGAGGTCGGTGTGCAATCAAGCACCTGACTTCTTGGGGCCTTGATTCTTCTAGCAAATCCTCGTTACCCTTTGCCACTGGGAGGGCAGCAAAGTCTTGCTATTCCTGCTGTGGGGCGGCTTAGCCCTCAGACTTCAAGGGGCTCATGAGCTACAGAAGGGGATTATCTGCACAGGATGGCACCCAAGAAGGCTGCGCTATGTCTTTTTATCCCTGATCTCCTGAAAGAAGAGAAAAACCCAGGAATCCACATCTATGGATAAAGCTACCACTCGAGGGTGAACCTTCCTCTGCATCAAGGCTCATCAAGCCCTTCTTGGTGGCTAAGCCACAGCAGTGACATGGGCCACCATACGAAGG
The DNA here is from genome assembly GCF_033115175.1 of Lepus europaeus. Classification (NCBI taxonomy): domain Eukaryota; kingdom Metazoa; phylum Chordata; class Mammalia; order Lagomorpha; family Leporidae; genus Lepus; species Lepus europaeus. The sequence goes on along the minus strand of NC_084828.1, from coordinate 20,133,689 downwards.
CCAGCCACGTGGTGACCCTGTGCAGCAAGGTCTCTGCACCAACGGAGCAAAATCATTTCCTTAAGGCAGAGTCGGGGGAGGTTTGATTGAGTTGTGACTGTTCTGGAAGCAGTGATGGGACAATGAGGTCAGGGACAGATCCTGGACCCTACCCCCAGAGAGGAGCACCTGTCAGTGGCTGAGACGCAAACATCCATGCATACCACCTCTGAATGTTCAGTCTGGACTGCCTAGGTTGGGCAGCAGTGGTAACTGACCTGAAGACTTCATTTGGCTCTTGGTGCCACGCATTGTATCTTCCAGAGAGACCTGGGGCTCCCTGTACTGTGCTGCAGTGTGGCTGCTGCAAGTGGCACACATTGGAAACAGCAGAGCTCAATCAGCCTGCCTGACCTCGTCCTAAAACAGCTTCGACTAGAACTGCTGAATACCCTTTGGTTTATGTCCCTTTCACATCTCTTTCTCCCTAAACTTGATTCTTGGGATGCCTTCACCATAACCGGAGGAATTTACAGCTCAACTACCAGATCGTCCAGATACAACAGTCTCTCTAGATTTAGTTGTCCTGCATTACTGTGGTGTCAGGACTATTTACCTGGGGATGGAATCCTGCAGGAGGGGCAGTGAACACTAAATCCTATTACGTGCAGTAAAAGCAGCAAGATGTGTATCACTGATGTTCCCTGCAAACATGGCACCGAGTTGGGCCGAACAACAAGGATGCAGCCTGAGATTTAACCCCTGACTACCCTCTCCAGCTGCTCTTCAACCCGTTAGTACCTGCCAGGTGCCTCGATCCTGGAGGGTCAAGTTCTCGCTAGGAAGAAAGAACCTCTAAAGCCCTATTTTGATGGTGTCCATATGTCAGGAAAAGTCATATGCCATGACTCCGCAGAAAGCTAAATCAAGCAACACTGTCCTGAGGTCACTGATGAGATGACATGGGGTGTGGGGAGCCTTGTGGTATTACAGTTACCAGCTCCTTGAATGTCAAAGTGTTTTCACAGCTACAGTGAGACAGTCTGTGCCCCACCTTCTCTAAGAACGAGAGGTTTCCTGGAGACCAGGGCTTCCATCGCATCTTCTTCAGCCAGCAGTGGTGTCAAGTGCAACAGTGTTCTCTCCCGGGAAGGGGAGGACATTACTCATTTTATTCTTAGTGAATCAGAAGTGCTCATTAATGAAGCAGGTTAACCACAGCTGGACATAAAAGTAATTCCATGTATGGTCATCCCCTGGTATCCACAGGGGGCTGCTCCCAGCTTCTCCTTCAGATATCAAAATTCATGGATACTCAAGTGTCTTATATAACGCGGTGTAGTATTTGCATGTAGCCCTCACACATCCTCCTGTATGCTTTCAATGATCCTTAGGTTACTTATAATACCTAATACAATAGAAAAGCTACATAAATAGCTCTTATACAGCATTGTTTTGGGAATAATGACAAGAAAAAGCTGGGCAGTTTGGTTATAGACACTTTTTTTCCCCCAAATACTTTTGATACTTGGTTGGCTGATTTCTGTGGATAGGGAACCTGAGGACACAGGGGGTTGACTGCGCCTGAGGGTGGAAGAGGCAAGTAGGGTAGGGTGAACTGTGTGCAGGTGGGGCACTTCCAACCAGTGCCAAATCCGGTGTGCTCTGGGAGAAAGGGTGATCGGAAACCCCACAGCACTGTGTCCCCCCTGGGAACTCTGACTGTCCAAGATCTACCACCCTAGAGAGACTATACCTTCCTAAGGGCAGCAGACAGTTCTGCAGGTGAAGCTCCAGCCAACACTGATGGACAGAAGGTCTTGAAAGAGGGAACATAGGATGCTGTCCAGGCTCTGGACAACATCTTTAAGGAAGAAGGAGGTGAGAGGAAACAACACGACAAACAAGGTGAGGTACTCAGTCTACAACAGTGTCAAGCTTGCCGTCAATTAGACAGCAAAGTGGGTCATGCAGAAGAGCTGGACAAGGGTCCTCCTCCATTTTGCTCCTTCCAGTCTCCTAGCTTAAAAAATAATGTTTCCTTTTTCCCCCTAGAATCTGGGTTAATGCGACTAGTTCTCCTCTGACATTCAAGTCCAAGGAGACAGTTCTTGGGAACTGACCAAAGGAAATGTTTAACCCAGGCAGGTCTGGAGCAGTGCTGATTACAAGGCACCTCCTTACCTCTGAGATAAGAGACAGCATTTTCTCCTGCCAAGCTTTGCTGAGGGAGTAACTAAAAGGAAGGAGGTGAAATACTGAGAGGGTCTCAAAACTGACGAACTGTTGTCTGGTTCAGCTGGGAGAATTTTAACACTTTGCTTCCCTGCTTCCTGTCTGGGAATTCTGTTTTCCTAGGTCTGGGATGGGAAGTCTCACGCACAGCAAGGCACAGAGCCCCTTCTGCTTGGCATCACCGGGCTCGGCGTCGGCTGAGCTGTGCCCCTTTGTATTCCTCTATTCCATGTGACTGTATTTAGAGATGGGGGCATTTAAAGAGGTTATGAGGCTCCTAATCCAGTATGATGAGGGTCCTTAAAAGAAGAGGAACGGGGCTGGTGTAGTGGGTAAAGCAGCTGCCTGAAGTGCCGGCATACTGTATGGGCGCCGGTTCAAGTCCCAGCTGCTCCAGTTCCTATCCAGCTCTCCTGGATAGGAGAAACTTAAGCTTTTTGAAATATTCTTATACTTATGGACAAACAAAAGATGAGCTTTTTTTTTTTTTAATTTTTGACAGGCAGAGTGGACAGTGAGAGAGAGAGAGACAGAGAGAAAGGTCTTCCTTTGCCGTTGGTTCACCCTCCAATGGCCGCCGCACCACGCTGATCCGATGGCAGGAGCCAGGCTCTTCTCCTGGTCTCTCATGGGGTGCAGGGCCCAAAGACTTGGGCCATCCTCCACTGCACTCCCTGGCCACAGCGGAGAGCTGGCCTGGAAGAGGGGCATCCGGGACAGAATCTGGTGCCCTGACTGGGACTAGAACCCGGTGTGCCGGCGCTGCTAGGCGGAGGATTAGCCTATTGAGCCGTGGCACTGGCCAAGATGAGCTTATTTTTGCACAGAGAAAAATTTGAAATCCACATATAGATAGTCTTTTTCATAATACTCATTTTCCACAAAAAGTTTGAAATCCTCATATGTGGAAATATTTTTGTTTGCCCAAACATGGTATTGAAGTGAAATAAAAAATGGATTTGAGTAGATGCAAGACAAAGGGATGCTATGGTAATCCATTATGGTAATATATTTTACACTGTTTCAAGGGACACAAGCTGAGTTCTATTATTATAAAACAAGCAGTATTTCAAACTAGATGTCATTGTTGCTTTTTAAATGTTTTTTGTACTGCAGTTTGTGACCCATTCAGCTCCTTTTCATCCTGTGAACTAGTTTTGTCCACTGCACTGCTTTTTACCACTTCCCCTCCAGTCTGGGCCAGGAAAATCAGTCTCAACCCATTTCCAACAGCAGCTCCTGCAAACAGGTGGTCTGCGGAGATTTGAAGTACTGAACAGGATGTGGTTTCTGGTTTCACCACAAACTTTATTTAAACTGCTTCTGCCTCCCTACAATGAAGAATTGTATGTTTGGAGCACATTTCCTTGGAGTGAGATGTTTAACTCATTGGAAACATCTGGCCTTCTCTTGGATGGGAAAAGTAATGATTAGCATGTAGGGAAATCTAGACTCTGACCTTGAACCCTGCTTGATTTGATATGGGGTGGGACTTGTGTCTCGCATGAGTTTTCTCATCAACAAAATGAAATCAGTTTGATTGATCACTGATATCTCTTCCAGCTGAAAAGATCGTATGACTCTTAAGACGTAATGACTTCCTCTTTCTAAATATAATTTACTAAAATATTGCACATCCTGAGATTTATTTTTTCCCCAACGAAAGTACATTTTAAAAGTTCTACAAAAGAACTTGTAATTCCCACTCTGCCCTCTCTGAATCATGAGTTTAAGAAATTATATTTGAACAATCTTGTGGCTACTGTCTCGTGTTGTGTTGCTGTAACCCACCACTTCTGTGCTAGGCACCCATTAGCTTGGCATGTGGGGATAGAGATTATAAAGGAAATAACAAAGGACAGTAATTGTGACTGTCCCTTGTGTCTCTCCTCTCCAGCTCCAGTGCAGTAGCACCCTGAGACTAAGATATTTAGGGTAGAAGTGCAGGTTAGCAGGTTGAAGCATATCTTGAGTCCTGCATGTTTTTCTGGGCACTTTGGTACAATGTGATTTCCTGCAAAAGTTTAAAGAGTACAGCCTTTTCTGAGGGTATTATTTACTATTATCTTATTTACTTAGAAGTCTATTTGAGACACACACAGAAAATCTAGGAATAAATGTATTTAGATTATTCTTGGAAAAAGCAACCTCCCATCTCATCTTTCATATATGACATTTTTTATGTTGCTGTTGCTTTTGTTTTAAATGTCCCAGGTTAATTACAAGTTTTTTAAAGCAAGACCTTGTTAACATTATTATATTGATAATTTCAATATACATGGTAAGAGGAGAAGATGTGCAAGCTCAGTGTTTGATCATAGTATGCACAGTAAGTTGGAATGAATGAAAATCAAAACAAGAACAGCTGTAACCTGAGCACCATGGAAGAATATTGATTTTCTTTTTCCCTAAAGAGATCCTTGGGCCATCTTAGCCTAAAGGTAAACACAGTTGCTCTCTTAGTCTTAATTCCCACTTGCAACTGTGTAGCCGTGTTTACCTACCTCCACCACACCATGATGGATGGATGTGTACTGCTTCTTCTTCAGCATCACCAAGGTGATGACAATCACTGTCGCTATGACAACACCGCCCACCATGAGTCCAATGATCGCACCTTTGTTTGAACCCACATCTTCAGCAAAGAACACCTTGAAAACAAGTCAAGAAAAAGGACTGTAATTGCAGGACACATTTGGATGAAAAGCTTTAGTACAGATTCTATCCTAACTCACTGTTAACCCTTTATATTTTTGTTAATTAAAAACATTTTATCTGAGAGGCAGAGAAATGGATAAAGTGCTCCCATCTGCTAATTTATTCCCCAAATGCCTGAAATGCCCAGGGCTGGTGCGAGGAGCCAGGAATGCAATCCAGGTCTCCTCTGTGAATGGCAGGAACCCAATTCCATGAATCACCACTGCTGCCTCCTAGGATCTGCACTGGCGGGAAGCGGGAGTCAGGAGCAACAGCCAGGAACTGTACCCCAGCCCTCCAAGATGGGATGCAGACATCTTAACAGGTACCTTAACTGACAGACCAAATGCCTGCCCCACAATCGTACATTCTTTGGCTGGTCAAATATATGGTGCTTGCTTAATGATGTACAACAGGTGGCTTCTCCACTTCCTAGGAACTTCTACCTTCCCTTCATCTGTCAAAACAGAAGTCTGCAGGGACTGTAACCTGTTGACAGGAGGAACATCTGAAGAAGGGTGGGATGTAGCTCTTGGACCTATCAAAAGCTAGAAAGGCATGGACCATGACTATCTTAGGGGGCCAGCATTCTCCCAGGCATGGCAGTGTGAAACCGGGAGACCTGGTGTCTGACCACACATGACCGTGCCCTAGGTGTTTCTCAGACACGCAGATGCCCTCACTTCCTTGGAGGGGCATTTTTTTATTTTTTTTATTTTTTTTATTTTTGACAGGCAGAGTGGACAGTGAGAGAGAGAGAGAGAGACAGAGAGAAAGGTCTTCCTTTGCCGTTGGTTCACCCTCCAATGGCCGCCGCGGTAGCGTGCTGCGGCCGGCGCACCGCGCTGTTCCGATGGCAGGAGCCAGGTGCTTCTCCTGGTCTCCCATGGGGTGCAGAGCCCAAACACTTGGGCCATCCTCCACTGCACTCCCTGGCCACAGCAGAGAGCTGGCCTGGAAGAGGGGCAACCGGGACAGGATCGGTGCCCTGACCGGGACTAGAACCCGGTGTGCCGGCGCCGCAAGGCGGAGGATTAGCCTGTTGAGCCACGGCGCCGGCTGGAGGGGCATTTTTAATGCACAGAAATAAACATTCAAAAAGAGTTAAACAGAATCCACTGTTAGCCACATTAATTCAGCAGGATTATAATTAACCTTGAGAAGCACAATGCTTTTATTTCCATAGGAAGAAGCAGTAGGCAGCAAGAATTTTAACGGTCACACTTAATTCCCATTGTCTGACTACATTGTCTCCAGAAACCAAAACTTAAAGTGTTACTATTTTCTTGCTGTTCAGTTGCATTGGACGTTAAATTTGGAGAACATGGCAAAGAAGAAATTTATTCTGTATGGCAAATTTACTGCACTATCTTTCTTCATGCTCTTTGGAAAGCAAGCCATTCTTTCTCAACTTCATTTATTTAAGCAGAATTATATGAACACACTTTAACTCCCATTATCTGGATATTCAAAGAACATAATCTTATTCCAGATCAAACAGAAGACAAACTATCATGAAATATTTACTGTTTTTTTAATATACCATTATGAAAACAGTTCCTTAAATAATGCCTTCAATATAGCTTCAATATAGCAAAATGAAATATGGGCATTTTTTTTTGACATAGTGGTTAAGACTCTGGGACACATACCTCCCCTTTCTGGGTGCCAGGGTTCAAGTTCTAGCTTGGCTTATGATATCAGCTTCCTCTAATGCATACCCTGGGAGGCAGTAGATGATGGCTCAAGTACTTGGATTTCTACCACCCATGTGGGAGACCCAGATTGAGTTCTAGGCTCCTGGCCTTGGCCTGTCCCCTCCTGGGCTGTTGCAGGCATTCGAGCACTGAACCAGCAGATAAGAGATCTCATTGCCTTTCTGCCTTTCAAATAAAATGAATGATAAAATTTTAAAGAAGATTGCAAAATGACCAATTTTGATCTCAACATATTTATAATGAGCAAATCATTAATTAGCTAATGATCACTATGAGATTATCAGGAAGGGGTATATGTCTGGACATATTCCTATGTCTTTAAGAAAATACTGTAATTTTGTAATATTCATTGCACTAATTATAGTACATTATCTTATCAACTATTTCAGTAAAGGGAGCTGATTCTAATTGCTGCTGCCACCATTAATCACTGTCGCATTATAAGAGTTAGTGTAATTATGGAGAGGGGCTTCCATGATATAGGATCCAGGAAACGTAGATCTGCTTATTAATCTTCAGATTTCTGCTTCACCAGCTCCCAACTCTTCAGCAATTCCATTTCTGTTTTAAACCCCTCCAGCAGTCAGATCAAGAGCACCCCTGATTTTACAATAATTGAGACCCGATTAGTTTGCCAGTGAAAAGGCTAACTGTGTATCTGTAAAAAAGATTATAGGAGTTAAAATGCAAATCTAAATACCAAGACAGTTTTCAAGTTGCCACAATTATTTAGAGTGAAAAGAGTCATCGATAATACTTAAACAGGTTTTGTTTTGGAGATTAATATTAGGATTTATAAACTGTATTTATGAATGCTGGAAAGATATTTACCACTTGAAATATAGCAAACACACAATAACACTTCCTGCTGTGAGAATTATGTTACTGTTTTGATTGCCACTGAATGGGTGATAAAATTGCTTTATTAATTTGTGCCCTAACAGTGCTTACAGATAAGATGGAAGGAATCCTAACATAATGCAGGATTTGATTTATCTGAATTTCTAAGCTTAGGATTTTATATAAATACTGGAGCTACCTGCAAAGGAGATGACTGCTTTTTTTTATTTATTCCAATTCTAAGATTAGGAGGGGAAAGTGGTTTTATCTGAAAAGGAAGCAGCTATCTCCTGACCAAATCTTCTGATAAATAACACGATTAGGGAGCAGCATGGGGTCCAACTCACCTCTTGCTCCCACCTGCCTGGCAGGGTCCCTGTGATCTTATTCTTGCAAAGAACTGCCTAGTGGAAGGTAGGAGAGGGAATGAAGGAGTAAAACCCAGTAGTGTTGGCACATGCTTATTTGAGGCTCTGCTGCTGCGGATAAACCTATTACAGTTGAGGATCCCCCATCCAAAACGCTTAGGTCTAGAAGTATTCATATTGTTTTGGATTTGGGAATATCTGCATACACACAATGAGACAGCTTGGCTGAGGCCAGGAGCTTCTTCCAGGTCTCCCACGTGGGTGCAGGGACAAAGCACTTTGGACATCTTCCACTGCTTTCCCAGGTACATTAGCAGGGAGCCGGAGGGGAAGTGGAGCAGCTGGAACTTGAACCAGCACCCATATGGGATGCCTGTGCTGCAGGCAGCGGCTTAACCAGCTACGCCATAGCACCAAGCCCATCATACAATCTTCTTAAGAACTTAATGAAACTAAGATTCACGGTGTGAACTTCTCCATTTATGGCATCTTCTCAGTGCTCAACAAATGTAGGGTTTTGCAGCATTTCAGATTTTAGGATTGGAAATGCTCAGCTTGTATAAACCCATTTTTCTAGAAAATAGAGTGCAAGTTAATGACAGTGGTTACTGCACTGAAATTAATTCCACTTCAGTTCTACATGGGCTTAACTACCTTCTAGTCAGGAAGAACTTGATACAGAGATGGTTACTCTTCTGAGTTCTATGATATTAGAGGGAAGCATCTTATTTTTCTTTTCTCTTTTCCCTAATTTGATTGCTGGCACAGCAGGAGCAAGAATCCAGAGGTCATTTGACAAGGCACACAGGGTCGTGGGAAGAGGGAGATTGTTTTACTAACCAATTTTTGATGGTGAACCTCATATCCAGAATCATGTCGGAACTCCGCATCCATTTTCACTTCGGAGATCTCTTCTGTCTTGATATTTGTCAATCCAGAACCTGCATTATATCGTAATTAAAATATGCAGGATGATCAATTAGTTTTATCCATGAACAATACCATGAAACAAAGGCTATCAAAAACTTATTTCAAGCCTGACGTTACAGGAAAATGGATGAATGATTTGCTTTAAGAAAAAATGACACCTTGCATATAAAGCCTTAACTACCACCTATTTCAAAGAAAAAGAAGTTAAAAAAAAAAATCTGAACTTGAGGCTTCCACTGCCTTTTCTCCTTTTATAAAGGAGAAAAATGGAAGTTAAGTGCTGGTTGGGAGGTTGGCAAGGTTTTGCTCCTAGAATACATTTGCTTGGTTTAGGCGCTCATTGTTAGCCTATTATGTGGCTTTTTCCATCTGATCTCATTACTTCAGGGAAAAAAAAAAAATGAAAGGCTTTAGAAATGAGCATTAATTACCTGGTGGAACAAAACTGCTACTTTGGGGCTCTGCTCCAATTACAAATTATGTTCATGTATCTATGCAGTAAAGCATTGAAAAAAAATTTATAATTTATTTAGTTAAGTATTCTAGTTATAGATACAGAATTTAATTGGTTCAGTACATAACTTTTTAAAATGCTTCTTTGAGAGTAACAGAATTTATAACCTACTAATTCTTCCTTCTGTAAAATTGCTATAGGACTCTTACACTAATTGCTAGAATCAATTTCATTATTCAAACAATAATCTGGAGCTTAAAAACAAAATGCAAAGTATCTTTAAAACAAAAACCAGAAGTATATGAGATACATAGCAGCTTTCTTGTTGCAGCATTTCAGGTTTAAAGCTCAGAATCTGAGGCTTTTATCATCATATGCTCCACAGGGTTCCCCCAAGAGGTAGGCTGTCTGCTCCTGTTTGAACAGATGAGTATCAGTTTGCTTCTAGTTACAGATAATTCTGCCTTCTAGGATGGTCCTCTTACATTAAGCCAACTGGTTTCTCTATAGTGTACACTCCGGGTCAGCCTTGAGCAAGCCACACCCTCCAAGTCCACGTGACTGCCTTGGACAGGTGGCAGGCACCTAAGGGGAGGTAGCAGGTTCCTGTGGATTCTCCTCTGACATGGACTGCAAATTCCTGGTTCTCTCCCTTCCTATGGAGCAGATTTCTTGCTCTTGCTCTTATCGCTCTTCCCAATCTTGTCTATGAGGTGCTGTGAAACTTCACACACCTGCTGACACGGAAAAGCCAATCTAGAGCACAGGATATGCGAGTCTAACTGTATAGCCCACACAGAGAGACTGTAAGGACAATTTGGCCAAATCCAGGGCACCCGTGCTGGCTGTGACATATCAGTGTGTTCCTGTCAAATGACACACAAAACTTCCATTCGTAAGCCATGCAAAACCAGATTCCCAGTCATTATCAATCTGCACCTGGCTTGCAGTGTGTGGTGCTGTCTTTGCTCCCTTCCGCTTTCCAGAGTATGTTTTCCTGTATCTACCACGTTAGCTCTTTTCCTGTGATCCAGTGTTCCACAGACCACTGAGAGCAGTTTGGTTTCACCTTCAAGTTCTCTTAGTCTGTGATTTGTTTGGGTCATAAGGACTTGGATTTGGATGGAGAGATACAATGGTTTAAAACATATCCATAAATTTACTGATACTCCTGCCTTGAGTGTGGGCCTGGATGCAGCTTCCTAGTGAACAACAGATGGCAGAAATGACAGCATTATTGCTTCAGAGATGAGGCGGTAAAAGGCACTGAAGCTTCCTTCTCATCCCATGTCTTGGATCATCTGGTGTGCCAGAAGCCGGTGGCCACGTTGTACGAGGATGCTCCAGCCGTCTTACAGGGAGTCCATGTGCAACAGCTGCATGTGGAGCCATTTTGGAAACAGCCTCACCAGCCTAAGCTTTCAGATGATTTTAGCCTGGACAGCGTCTTGATCACACTCACGAGAAACCCAACCCAGAACCATACCCCAAATCCCGTAAAAATCTAAATGCTTGCTGTTCTAAGTTGCTAAATTTTGGGGCTATTTGTTACCTAGCAAAGTTACCTAGATAACTAATACAAAGAGCTAGTGCTTTTTTTTTTTTTTTTTTAAATCTTGATTTGTACTGGGCTTTAATATCCTTTTATCAGGTCACTCTCTTTGATATGGAGATAAGAGATACCATTACAGTAGGACAGTTTTCCTTTCATTTTGGTCCTCTTTTTGACCTAAAACCCCTTCCTCCCAATCCAGACAGCTGCAGAGCTCTCTAATCTTATTAGTTAACAATTAGTTTCATTTTTCCACCTAAGCCAACCAACACAACCTTTCATGCAGCAATGGTACTACTAATTTTCAATTCTCAATAGTTGTATGTTATTTTCCTAGGCTCCCTTTAAGAATCTGATCTTTGTATAACCAGGATGACTTCTTTACAAATCACCTTTTGCTATTATCGGAATCTAGCAATGCAATAGTTAAAAAACCTCAGAAATATATTCTTAAGAAAACTCTCTTCAGTAGTTTTTCCCTTTTAGATTTGGGGGGCCAAATCATTATACTGAAAAAATAATAAGGAATGAGCTCTCCACTGCAAGGTTATAATATTTCTAAAAATATATGAGAATACTTTCACTGGTCAAAAAAAAAAAAAAAAAAAAAAAAAAAAAAAAAAAAAACCACAAAAAGAAATTCAATTACCAAGTCAGCAGAACAGCTAATGAAGGCTTACAACTTAGCAGTCTGACGACTCTCAACAAAGAGAGCTCTTGCTAGTTCATTTTTTGTTTAGCAGATATGAATGTACTCTAAAAAGTTCTTGGAAATTAAGTTAAAAAATATATTGATGTTGGTAGGAAATGACTTTGAAATTCATGCATACACGGGGTCTTCAAAAGTTCACGGAAAATATCCATCATGAAAAAGCTATCCTTGAATTTTAACTTTTTTTGCACCAAAATAAATTTATCTTTAAATTCCATTTTCCATGAACTATGTGAAATCCCCTAGAATAGTCATTTAATGAGGATTTTCATATGGAACCAGCAACAGTAATGACACTGAATGTAATGAAAAGCAATAGGTAGTTTTAAAGAAATGGCAGGGGCCTTTGTCTACAAGCTTGCCAGAGACCTTTCCGGAGTTCTATTGAGTCCATTATGAGCCCCAGGATTCCAGCTCTCTTTCTCTAAGCCATGATGCGTGGGAAGAGCCTGTTGTTCATTTAGGGGTGGAGGGTATGTTCTTTATGTGACGACTTCTATGGCTTGGTGGGTCAAGGACCCGGTTTCCTTTATTAGGACTGGAGAAAGGTGGTAACACATTATAATGGAAAGAGGCGCTTTCTACCATATGTGAAGAGCCTGCTAATGTCTTTTTCCTTTTCATTCTAGTCAAATTGTGTAACTTGCCCTTCAGAATCTACTTTTCCCTGGAAGTCTGCCAGGAGGAGTGCTGTAATGGCCATTATGCCCAGAAATCACTATTGTTACAACTGTGGTCTGTCTGTACGTGACACTACATCCTAGAAATCACACTATTCCGGCTTTTCAGATATCAAGCTCAAGGAGAAGTCATTCTTCCTCTGTCACGATTCTAAAGCAATGGGCAAGGGAAAACAAAAACCATTACTTGCTTCTGAGTGACAAGTGTGATTATTGAAAAACAATGTCATTATCTGAATGACACATCCCAGGAAGGGTTTCTAAGTTTAGAAAGTCTAAAGATATAATTTAGCCCATTAGACTCAAGCATGTGGTCTCATAAAATGTGATTTTCAAGAACCCAAATCAATGCAATGGAACTCAGGGACATAAGTCCAACTGCTTGAGGGATAACTTACTTACAGGCACAAAAATTTAAAGCATATCATGTCATAATTCATATCCAGCACCCACTATTCTTAGACAAACCAGAAAAGCACCTTTTTAACTCCCTATGTGAGCTTTCCTTCTCTATAAGACTCTTGGGAGCACAGATCTTACATGGTGTAAGCCAGGAAGCTGCCATAGGCCATTCTCTCATCTGTACAGAATCGTTCCCATTGTCTTTGCTAGACCATAGCTTTTGTAGCCTCTCTGGAAGCTCATCTATGCCATGGTCCCTGGTTAACATAACGCCCCTGCTGTGGTAGTACTCTATTTCCTCACTTAAAACATCTTGTTTGCAAGTATTTTGCTTTGTATTTCTGTTTTCGGAATGCCGCTGCATCTTGCTAAATATGCAAAGTGTGTTGTTTATTATGCTTTAAGCTCTTGGGAGCAAGGCCTTTATTTAATTTTTTCAGCCTGCTGTAGAATTTAGTGCATTGATCTTTGTGAAATAGCAAAGATTCCAACTGGCTTTCTCCCACCTTTATCACTAAGTATTTTCCAATGACTCCCTTAAAACAGTATATGGGAATGACCTTTTCATGCTAGATTAAAAAAAAAAAGAATGGACTGGTGGTGTTACCCTTCTTATTTCACTATGCACACATAGGCCCAACTTGCCCAATATAGGAACTTAGGAAGGTTGGCTGAGTGCTTCTATACAACATTTTATACTTCTAAAAGAAAACCATGTCTTTAAAGTGTGAAGCACCAGGAATAAAAGTCCCCAACACATGAACAACCTGAGCTGGTTTTGCCTGCAGCTAGAACTGGACTGCTCCTCAGCCTTGAGCCTCACCAGCTGTCTGAGCAGAACGGCTACGTCAACTGCCGGCTCCTTGAAATTCACTTATTTGACAGTGACAATAAGGAGGACGTTAGGAGAGCTGAAAGTGTCTCTGACTTACATAATTTAAGTTCCCCTTAAAAGCTCCACAGGCAGAGATTTATAAAATCAACAAGATCAGCAGTCAAGATGTGTTACTCCACGGTCACTGCTGCCACTGTTAATCATGCGAGGACATGGAGATGCCACAGCTCTGTTCTCAGTCTTTATCAGCGACTGTGCTTAGAGGCAGCTGTGGCTCAAGCCTGGGCCATCTCCATGAGGGACAGAGAGGATCTATTTGTCACTCCACTGCCAATTGCCTCTGAACCAATGGACACAGTTGGATCTCTGGTGTTGTACCTTCAATGAAATCTTATTCCTTGACTATTGCCCTAGGACATTATCAGAATAAAGAAAAAGATAAATATGGCAACATTTGTGCTACTGGGATTAGAATCTCCCCAGAACATATCAGTTTGTCAGTTCGATAATTTCCCCCCTTTCTGATTCACTGAACACACTAGCTGCTAGCAGTTGGGGGTGAGGTTGTGCAGAGAGTAGCCACCAACCATGCAAGGATGTGCCTGTGGTGTGGTGTGACAAAAACTAAGTTGGAGCCAGAGGCTGGATACAGAACAAAGGTGATAATATGAGTTCTTCTTCATGCTTGGGTAATTGTAATGAAAGAACTGTTTTTAGTTTTGATAGGATTTATAGGTAATATATAAAAAAAAGAAAGGACTTCGGTGCAAAATTGTAGACACAGATCTGTTGTGTTTTTTAGCTACTCATTGACAGTAAAGTATTTCTGGCCCTGGAGATGCACCAGTTCTGTTATTTTTTGGAAATCCACATCTACATCAGTAACTGAAGTCTGAGGCCAGTTTGGTTAGACAAGCACCCATCCAGACCAAACAAGAAAGCCAAGTAAATCAAGTTACCACCTGATAGGATGCTGATGCACCTGTCTGGGATTCCATATTTCAGGGCAGTTCTGTTGAATTTTCTCCACTAAAGAAAAATCTCTCAAGTTCCAAAAGAAGATCAAAGAAACAAAAAAACAGGTGACTTACTTAGGAATTTGGGAAATGAAGTGTAAGGGAAAAGCAAAGGGGGATTTTTCAAAGTTTGGTTCCCAAGGTCACTTCCAATTCTGTTCTTCAGTATGTGCAATTCAGAGAGGCTTATGAGGGAGAAAGGGGGATGGCGTCTACTCAAGCTCAAGCACAGGAGGCCAGCAGGTGGAAGTCAGGCAGGGCAGATACCTGGTCGGGTGGTCAGTCCTCGGTCGGCAGCGGGGCGGGCGTCAACAGGCTCAACTGGGCACAGGAAGCAAGAGACACAGAATGCAAACAAGACAAATCAAGATGGTAAGTGGTGGCTTCTGGACACAGAGCAGAGCAGAGCATGAGCAATAAACAAGTGATAAAAAAGGAGCAGCTGGGAAGGAACCACATCGAGTTAATCCCGAGCACCAAGAGTGGGCGGGGCACCCCTTCAAAAGGTTGATCGCTATTGATGTGCCAATCCTACTCCTTAGCTGGAGAATAAAAGCACTCCCCAGGATTCGCAGCAACATCAAAGGAGAGGGTTTGGGGAGTGTGGATTTCCCTCTGAGCTAGTTTAGAGCCGGCTTCTTGGCTTTTGATTAGAAATAAAATAGAATATACCCAGCCCAGTGGAAAACCTTAAAGATATCTCCTTTACAACCATCTAATCTTATCTTATTTTACAGTTAATTAACTACAAAAGAGTTCTGCTAGATCTCCAGGGAAAACGCAAATATGAATTTATCAGGAGAGCAAAGTTTCACCACACACAGTCTGCCATTTAGTGAAGCCAATTTAGTCCTTAGGCTGAAGGTAAGAAGTACACCACGTTTCTTTTTTAAAGCCCAGTTTGCACTTGATAGATGACACAGAGCTGAAATTAGATGATTTCCTCTTGTATTTGTGAGAGTCACAGTTCCTTTCTGTATATCCTGGGTCTCACCCAGAGAAAGCAGTGAGTGCACAACAACCATTGCCTGTCTTCATTTGGCACTTCCAAAGTGTGTCTGATGCTCAGAAAATATGTCTTGGAAGAGATAAGGAAGGGAGGGAGAAACAAAGCTTTTCGAACTAATAAATAGTCAAAAGGCAAATGAAGCCAAGAGGGGGAAAGTCCCTATGGCACTGCACCGTGAGTGTAGAGGTTAAAAGGTAAGGCAGAGCACAGGTGTAGATGGGAGACAGGTCCACTTGATAGTAAGGCTTCCAGACCTGCAGTTCTAATAAAACCACCCAGTTGCTTATTGACAAACACCGGCTAGGCATTTACAAGTAGGGAAAAAGTGGCAGCAAGCCAAGTATTCAAAATATGAGGAAATCATGTTTCTGAGAGCACTTGGCCATTTGGATGAATCAAAAGAGAAAAATGATTGGGTCTTTTCTTGTGCAAAGACTGGGAGCATGGTGGAGAATATATTCGGTGCACCTGCATTTTGGCTGCAACCTGTCCTATGAGCTCAGGCATGGGATTTTCCATTGGTGGGGTCCTGTCAGTTGGTGTTTGAAAAGTTTTGGATTTTAGAGCTGTGCTGGTTAACTGTATCATCAGCTTGACAGGATAAAGGAATGTCTAGAGACTGGGAAAACTTACTTCAGGGGTGTCTGTGAGGGTGTTTCCAGATTAGGTTAGCGAGTGCGTGCATCAGGTGGGAAGACTCAGTCTCTATGTGTGTGGGCATCATGAATTGTCTCGGTGTCCAGAGATGCTAAATACGCAAGGTAAACTGGCTTTTCCTTCTGAACACTTGGACTTGCTCCACTCCTGCCTTGCGACAGTTGCTGGCCTTTGGACTCCAAGACTTACAGCAGCGTCCCCTTTGTTGGCACTCAGGTTTTCAGCCTTGAGCTGAGAGTGACACCCTCAGATGCAGGCTGAGGCATGCTCCTAGCATCCCAAGGTCTCCAGCCCATGGTGGCCTTCTCAGGTGCCACAGCCCTGCGAGCTAATTATGCTAATTAATTCCCCCTTCATATATATAAATTTACATAATATATATTTATGTGTAAATATATATGAATATATATATATATCCATTGACATATCCTATTGATTGTGCATCTCTAATACAGGGGCATTTTGAGTTTTTGAATTAGGGAGGATCAACCTGTATCACAAAATACTTTTGAGGAGATATCTGTGGCTGAGATCATCATTCCCTGTCTCATTTCCCATCACAGACAGATATTATCTGAAAGCAATTATTTTTTAGCAAGATAAAAACAGAGTAGCGACTTGAGTCATTGTCTGCTTTAACAGTCTGAAGTGGATTTAGTATGAATTAATACTCACAAAAATAAGTGGCTCTTAAGTTCAGTGAGCAAACAATAAAACGTTTTTAAAGGCAGTTATGACCATGCAAAAATAAAATATACATTGACAAGACAATCTAGTGTATTATTTTCCAATCTATTGGAAATACTTTCAAATTGTTCAAATGGACCAGAAAGTAACTTCTATAATATAGTGTTCAAAACACTGGTTGCTTAGTAAATGAAAAGTAAGAAATAAAGAGTTACAATAAGATATCAGCAGAAATTCAAAGCTCTTAGCAGCTAGGAATCAAATTCTTCCCTTTAAGAGAAGAGAAACAGGGGCCGGCACTTTGGCGCAGTAGGTTAATCCTCCGCTTCAGATCTGGCCATTGTGGCCATTTGGGAAGTGAACAAACAGAAGGAAGACCTCTCTCTGTCTCTCAAATCTTAAAAAATCTTAAAAAAACAGAATAATTGAAACACTTGGATTTTTGAGCTTGTTAGGCCTGATGCTCCCTGTAACAGACCAATCCTAACCTAGTGTTGTCTTGCATTGACTCTCTGGCAGATCTAAGCATATGGAATCAGCAGGAAATCATGGAGGAGGGGCCAAGTCTGAAAACGCTGGCTTGCAGGTTTAATAAGGAATTATTATTTATTATCATTTGAATTGGGTTCCTCATTGCTGCTTTAGGGCTGATAAAAATAATACCAGGGAGCTGCTTCACTCTGCAAATATATAGTATAGTCTTATAAGACTTGTGCATCTTTAAGAATATGATAGTGTCTTATGCACACATTATTTACAAAGACGCAGACTTCTGGCCACAGACCTGGTGGTCACTGCATGCCACGTGGATCTGTGTGGCCAGCTTTTGCAGGCAGTCACCTGCTATTAACTCAAATGTTTTCAGCCAGTTCATTGCATGATTCCTAACAGGCTATAACTTCACTTCAGTTTGTCTATTCCCTTAAGTGGATGGGTTTTTCAGCCATAAAAATGAAGACTCTATAGCAAAGAATAGCTGTTCAAGAGCCTGTAATTTTGGAACACTGTCTTTGTGATATGTTTATTTTTTTTTTTTTTTTAGTGTAAGTTAAAAGAATGCCTGGGCATTGGACCTTCCTCTGGACTTGACTGAGTGTTCTGGAGAAAAACAACTCATTTTTGGTAGGCATTTGAAGTTGTGCCAATCAGGACTGAAAGAACAATGAAAGGAGATCCTTTGAGAATTTTAGATATTTTCAACAGTTCTCTGTGTGTGCGCATGTTTGCAGAAACAGTAACTAGGATTAAGTTTCTGGGGAGAGGGAGAAGGAGGTAGGATGGGGAAAAGAGGTGTGACTTTAGGACCAAATCATTCTAAGGCTTGCTCTATTCATTCATGTTCAGGGTACACGATGATTCATCCTAAGATAGGTTCATAGAGTCTCTCTAACAAGAGCCTGGTTCCATTAAAAAAAAAAAAAAAAAAAGTAGTTGCCCCTGACCATTTGCTATATCCCAGGCACTTTGCAAAGAGCTTTTCATACTGTCTCATTGGATACTCATGTCGTTCTCTTTGCATTAGAAATTATTACAGAATAGGAAACAGCCAGAGAGGCTAAGTAACCTGCTCATCATCACACAGTAGGACTGCAATTTAAATTCAGATCCCTCTCTTACAGGGGTGTGGAGCAGGAAAGGTGTGGATGTGGCGGTATTTTTGGCTGTCACTAAGACCAGAGAGGATGGAGGACACTTGGGGCTTTTACTGGATGGCGATCAGGAATGTTAGATGCTGTGCACTGGGCAATCCCAACAAATACAATCTACCTGATTTTTTAATTT
Source organism: Lepus europaeus (assembly GCF_033115175.1). Classification (NCBI taxonomy): domain Eukaryota; kingdom Metazoa; phylum Chordata; class Mammalia; order Lagomorpha; family Leporidae; genus Lepus; species Lepus europaeus. The sequence continues at coordinate 20,115,136 of NC_084828.1, read as the reverse complement.
CCCAATGGACATACAGGTGGTTAAGGCAATGTGAGTCTCAAACCTAACTCAATTTTATATGTAAGCACAGAACAGTGCTTTCAAAGTTTTTAATGCAAACTGCGTACTCAGGGAATGCAATATTGGGTAAATTAAGGAAAGATTAATTCAGAGCTTTTGCAAGTTATTTATTTTGGAAAAGCCCATAACTGATGCTTCTTGCGACTTGCAGGGCCCAATCATTGAAACAACACCTGTAACGGCTTGCAGCTCAGCACATCCCCGGAAGGGCAAACATGGATTGTCTGGTTGTTGGGCCTGAGCACCTATAATTAAAATTTCCCCTCAACTTTGCTGATCAGTTTTATTTAAAGGTTAATCATTGAGTTTTTAAAAAATATTTGTTGTAAAAGAGGTGTCAGGTCTGATAAAACATGGGAACCACAACTCCAGACTCTGAAATCTTACGTACTATTATCTCCCAATATTTTTATGTGAGATTTTGCCATTTATCAAGAGTAGATGTTTACTTAATCAGAACATGACTGTTTCATGAAACTCAGGCAATGAACAGCTGCTTCCTGAGCATCCAGAGGACGGGTAAATCAATTCCATGCTGGGCATCGCGGCAATACCCAAGGGCTCCAGGGTATGTGTGTGTGGGTCTCCCAGGTTCAATGCCACAGTGTGCCCTGTTAGGTAAAGGGCAAAGCTAGTGTGCATTTGAGTCAGAAAATGACATTGGACAGTTTTCTATTGCAAAAAATTCTCAACAGAGACTGAATGATGAGAATTTTAAATGGCCACAATGAATCTTCCCTATAGAAAGTGGCACAACCAGTACTCTAGTAGTAACACAATTCCATACGGAGGTTATTAACCAGGTCTCTTATAAGTAAATATCCTTACAATGTTCTCTATGTGGGTAAGAACTGTTTTCATAAATGGTTAAGTCTTGATCATGTTTACATCATAATGTTACTGTTTGGATCTGGTGTTATTATCATAATAGCCCCCTTTTCAAATTAAGGAAACAAATTTGGGGTTTCTCATATTGTGAAAATAGATTTTATAAAGATTTTCTCCAATGGTTCTTACATTGAAGAAGCTTTATTTTTTTAAACCTTTTATTTACTTCAAGTCTAATATTGGATATCAATCTAGTCTGAGAAATGTGCTGACTGCATTTGATGAAGTATCCATATTCTGAATATGAAACCACTACCAGAATTTGCTACTTTAAGGTAGAAAAATACAGGCAAAATTCTGCCTTGAAAAGCATGTTTTTGCTTTTTTTTTTTTTTTTTGGCTATTTAGAAACAGAAGTGTTGTGCTTATTTTGTCATTTTTACGTGTTCAAAAATATAAACTAAACAATGGTCTTTCCTAGTTATCTCTGCTAAGAAATCTTCATGGAAAAGGACAACAAAAGGTGCACAGATTTGTTCATAGAGAAAAATCTTACTTCCTCTGAACTTGCTTCTTAGGGAAAGACATTTAAAGCAATGTGCTCTTTAATTCTGACAGCTGCTTCAAATTTAAGATATAAACAATGTTTGTGTTCAGAAAGTTAAACAAAATTACATTTTATTTAAATCTGCTTCTCTATCTTTGCTTTCAACGTTCAAATCAATCTGAAACCTTGTGTACGGATAAAACGCCATTGAAAACTATCTTGGGGACTTTGAAATCTCTATGCAGGAGCCACTAAAATTTCTCTCCACCAGGAAAACTATTATTGTTTTAGTTTCATCACCTGTCTAGGCCATTATCTTATGAACACAAGTTGAATACTGTGAATTTTCATTCTAGATGCAACCATATGACTCTGGAGGTTTTTGATAGGAATTTAAAAAATTTTCTCACTCAGTCAAGAACTTAATCTCTTGGTGCCTCAAATTCCTCATTTAAAAAAGTGATAATACTACTAGTATATGGTATATGTGTTCTTTATATTTCTATTATTACATAATGTATCATTTTATATTAAGAAAACAAAATAAAAATCGGGAGAATGTTATTGCCACAAGTTTTCCAGGTGGGGAATTTGCTTCTTGAACAGTCTATCCTGTGTCCCTTTTTTTCTGGGAGGGCCAACTCCAGGTGGATGCTCCCCAGGATGGAAACCTGGATCTTGGGCAAACACTAGACCTTTCACTGAAAGCTGTTCTATGTAACCATTCCCAGTCCCTCTTCCACCTGCACCATGAGGCTGCTGTTTTATAAACACATCATCAGTGACTTGCTTTGTAGCATAACTCCTATAAAGAACAATTCACACAGATATATTGATAGTTCTATAGTAACAACCCCTAATATTTACTTCTTAATCAAACATTAAAATATTAGGACTACATTAAAAAAACAGTAAATAAATCCCCTTCCCTCTCCCCCCTGCCCCCCAGAACATTCCTTTGCTCTCTCAGGGGACCCTACCTTCATTTTCTGTATTGGCTGGGACGGAGTCAACCCCAAACGGATGCCACGGCTGGAGGTCATCCAGGCTGAACTCTCCATTCACAGGAAGAAGCTCCACGGTGGTTTTCGTTTCGGTCAGAGACGGCATGAGGGCGTCATTTCCATAACTGATTCTTGGCTCGCTGATCATGTTGGCCAAGACATCATCAGAGTAGTTTTGCTCTTTCTGAAGCAGCTCATCTGTACAAAACACAATAATCGCTTTGATGAGGAACTGCAACGATCAAGCCAGCAGCTACCACTGACTGTGAGGCAGGACCACTTTCTCACGTGTGAGCGAGCTAATGGGGCCACAGGAGGGCTTCTTTAGCATCTCCACCTTACAAATGTGGAAATTGAGGCATCAGGAAGTTAAGCCACTTAGGCAAAGTCACAACTAGCAGTTGTCCCTGGTGGTGTTTGAAACCATGGAGAATTGGCAGTTGGCTGATGTTCTGCACCACAAAGCCACTTCTCTCAGGATGTGGAAGACCTGGGGATCTCAATGGCCATTTTGTCCTCTGACACAGCTTTCCCAAGCATACGATGATCACAGAGGAACGGAGAGCATGCCCTGGTGTGAGGCAGAGTGTCAACAGCAGACAAGAGACGGTATCTTTGAAGCCAAAGGTCAACGAATGCTCGACCTTTCCTTGAACGCCTGCTCCGTGGATGAGAAAAGCACTAGCAGATAGGCAGCTTGCTCAGTTCTTGAATGGTTCTCACTGTTCTACCTTGAACAAGTCTGCCTTCCTCAAGTGCCCCACTAGTGCCTCAGGATACACGGTACCCTTGCTCTGCAGACATGAGGGCTCCAGCCTTTTCCACATCCCAGCACTTCTCAGTGAGCAGATACCAATGTGCCTCCCTGCCTCCATCTTCTCTGTGGCTTCCCTTTTCCAAAAAATGCACTCACTTTCCTCCTCTGATGAGACAAAAACCTATTTTATAGAACATCACTGATTTATCTGAAGTTCTGGTAGTCTAGTGAAAATCCTCAAGTTATAAGTTTCATTACTGAAACCCATTTTATTGGAAAAGAGCTTAAAACATAACCTTGTCGCAGATGTAATTACTGCTTTATAAAATGACCCTGAGGTATCACAAAATATGTAGGAATCCCCTATTAAGTAACCAAAGACTTACCAGGTTGTTTTGTACACTATATATTTTAAACCAAGACCCAGGGATAGCACGCATGCTAATAAAAATATATCATTAGAATATCATTTTCTGATCACACCTGTGTCAGTTTATTGTATATATTTCAAATCAATCACTGGTTAGTATTATTGCAGGTCAAAATGAAGAAAACTAAATCAGGATTTCAATTTGACTTGTAACATTTTATCATTATCCTTCACATTCTCTTTTAAAACGACAAAAAATAATTTATCTGAAAAATTGAATTTCTGTTCAAACATACCCACTAAAATGATTCTGATGGGATGGCCCTAATGCATGTGATTAATATCCTTCTATAGTCAGTTTTATTGTAAGAAATGATTCTAAGTGATAGAATCTCTAGCAAATTAGTCCTTTTGAAGTCTGACACGAGTTATATACCTATTCACTGTGGCCCATTCTAAAATTCAGCACTGGATGCTTGCATTGACCTTTTCCTTACAGATTAAAGGCCCTCATTAGATTTTCTCCAACTTTTCTATGTCTAACAGAGCCACAGGTAATGGCTAATAATTTAGTCAAGGTCTAATTTAATAAACTCAGTGGGCATTTCTTTTCTATAAATCTTATGGTTTTGGCTGTGAAGCACTGATCTGTCTATCTGCTTACAACTTCATCTTACAACATTGTCCAGCTAGAGAATTGTGGGGCCATGCTATTCTTGGAGTCTTTGTGGCACTTATCATCTACCCTCCTGCTACACCTGGAAATTATCTGTGTCTCACATAGGTACAGAGATTCTTCCCTCAGGCATCTCTGAAAAATGTTTTTTGCTCCTTTTTCCCCAACCTTCATCCCTAGTATTTTCTTCTCGTATGAGAGTACTTCGAAAAGTTCATAGAAAAAGAGGAATAAGAACATAAGTTTATTTTGAGGCAAAAACTTTGAAAATGATGTACATGAGCTGGGCATTCAAAAAGCCAATGGAAAATGCATATTATGAAAAAACTGAGTGGCTTTCAAAATTTTTTGCAGCCAAATAAACTTACCTTCTAAATTCCATTTTCCACTAGCTTTCTGAAATCCCCGCTCATTTCTTCCTATAATTCTCCCCTTTTGGAAACACCATCTACCTACTAAAAAACTATAAGGATCTCCTACATTTGGGTGGAACTGACATTGATTTTCTCAGCTTTGACTTCTCCCTCCCACTCTAATTTATAAACAGCTTGATAATCTATTAACTTAGGTCTCCCTCTGATCCATGAACTCAGCAGCAGGTCCAGAATCGTGCTCAAGACTTCAACCCGCCTTCCCATTTTCTCATCACGCAGAACCATTCTCCCAGCCACAGGCTGATGGCCTCTGGAATCATCAATGACTTCATTTCTCATGTCCTGGGCTTCATTATCGACAGCTCCTCATAAATCCTATTTCTCAACTCTCATTCACTTTCACTCCTCCAAATTCAGCACACCATACCCTCCCACCACAATCACTTTCTGCCTGGAGAACAATGATGCTGTCCGCTGGGCAACAAGCGAGGCAGGAACAGATTAAAGCCTTGTGCCTGATTTTGCTCTACTCCTCTGCCAGGGGAGGATACAATATTTGTTTCCTCCATAGGATGCAACAACAACAGAACCATTTTGGAAGCAGAGAGACTGGGCTCTCCCCAGATATCAAACCTGCAGCTGCCTTGATCTTGGACTACCAGCCTGCAAGACTGTGAAAAATAAGTATCTGCTGTCTAGAAATTACCCAGCCTCAGGTATTCTTTCATAGCAGCATGAACTAATGTAGACCTCTTCCTATTAATTTTTATTCTCTGTGCCCTAGACCTTTTCTTGATATTGAGGAACAGCTCTTCCTCAATTCAGTGAGCCCTCGTGTTCTACTGAATGAATGCCCCCTGCCTGAGGCCGGGGGGGGGGGGGGGCCTCTGTGACCTGGGCCTACCCTTGATTGCCAGCCAAGAGGTCCACAGTTCCTTTGCTGTCTACACCTTGCTTCTCTGAGGCTGAATGGCATGGGTTATACCACATGGAACCATCCATTTCCATCACATCAACTTTTATTCTTTGTTCCTGCTCCTTGGGAGGCCAATCTCTTCTTATCTAAATTATAAGAACTCTTTAAAGCCCAGCTCAAATACGTCCTCAGTTACTACTCTCAACAACTTTATGACGTGGGCACAACTATTCTTACAAAACAGGAAACAGACTGGGAGAGATGAATTAACCTTTGCAAGATTCCAGAGCCAGTGCACATCAGTGCTAAAAATCCATGTTGTAGGCTGCATTGCAGACACCTCCCTCTATTTACTCCCTACTTATTTCAACTTCTCATAGTCTCCCAGAGGGGCTGACTCTTAGTCTCATCACTGGATGATGGCTTAATCATAGAGTGAAACTGTGACAATTATTTTATTAGAAGCATAACTGTGTTCCAGTATCTTCCCTTCTGATGGGGCTAGAAGTCTGCCTTCTGGTAGGTAGACTTAATTACTATGAGCCTTGTGGAATAGTTATTGTCTTTGTCCCTCAAATAGGCATTTCCCAGGCAGGAGCAGGTAGACAGAGTCCTGATCCCATCTCAGCTCTTCAAGTCAAAAAGGCATAGGAAGGAAATATGACAGTGGGAAATCTTACATTGGAATGCCATGGAATATATGGAACATTTAGGGTTGAGAAAAACCATGGCATCCTTTTTCTCTCTTATCCCTTGCACTGCTGGCAGGACACCTCCCCCAAATGCCCATGAAAATGTTGAGCCCCATGGCTATTCCTTTTCCTGGTTTATTCTTTTTCAGAAAATGTTAAAGAATGAAATAAATGAAGAAAAGTTTCATTTTATGCTGAGTGAAAAGCAAGCACTTAGTCTTTTTTTCTTTTTGGTACAAAAAAATGCACATGTTCTTAAGGAAATTTAGAAATAACCACCCCAGATGTGTCACTTGGAACGACGGAGACGTGTGATTAAAAAGGGAAGAGGGCAGACGCAATAGGTTCCTGTCGGTCGGGGCAAAATTCAATTGTGTGATCATAAAATATCTGAGGCAACCAGGAACTCTGTGACATTATTAAGGTCTCAGGATTTCACCAATGGTTAACACGCTGGTGCTGGGCAATTGAGCTTTTGACAAAATATCCAGGGCCAAATGTGATTATTTCATTGTTCATTCTGAGAGGCACTTTATCTTTGACTTCCATGGTGAGACTAATTGTACAGAAACCACACTTCCACTGTGTTGGTGGCCCTGATGGATTATCCTTTTATCTGAATTAATTGAATATTTTATTACAATGCTTTGATGGTCTATTTTAGGGGATTTCCAAAGCTCCCAAGCATCCACAATTGCCAAATGCTGTATTAAACTAAGAATTCATTTTCCCCCAAGACTCTTTTTTTTTTCTACTTAAAAGCTATTTGTTACTGTGGGAAATTACAGCAGTTACCTCTTCAAATATATTCTTCTATAATACAGAGACACTTGAGCCTTGCACTTAGAAGTGGAAATATGTAACTGGGTTCAGTGATCATCATATTCAACCTATGGTTTAAACAGTAACAGAGGTATTAACTCTAAATGTTAAACATACAATGAACCTCCATAAGTTGCTCTTTTAAAAATGCTTTGCAAATATATTTAGACTCACTTTTAGTATAAAGGAAAAAAAACCTATATTCCTGCTGTTAGCAATCAATGAAAATATTTAAAATATTTCAAAGAAAGGAACATCAAAAGAGATGCTCATTAGCAATTTCATCTTCAGAGGACTAAAAATACATAGAGACTTCAAAAAGTACAAAGAAAATGGAATGAAAAGTAAGTTTATGGGGCTGGCATTGTGGTGCAGCAGGTTAAACTGCCACTTGAGATGCTGGCCTCTCATATAGGAACACTGGTTCAACTCCTGGCTGCCCTGCTTCTGGTCCAGTTCCCTACTAGTGCGCCTGGGAAGAAAGCAACAGAAGATAGCTCAGGTGCTTGAGTTCCTGCCAAACACAAGTGAGAACAGGTGCAGTTCAAGGCTCTTGGTTTGGCGTGGCCCACCTCTGACCGTGCTGGCCATTTGGGGAGTGGAAGTACCAGTGGATGGAAGATCTCTCTCTCCCTGTCTCCTCTCTGTCTCCCTGTCCCTTTCTGATGCTCTGCCTTACAAATAAATACATCTTTAAAAAAATTTTTTTTTGAAATCCATGCACAGTTTTTTCATACTCCACATCTTTTGTTTCTGTAGAAGCAACAGACAGCCACGATCATTCACTTAGAGAAAAATGACCTCATAAATAAAAGGACTGGGGACTGGGAAACATGAATTCTAGATAATTTCTTTTCTCTCTTAATCTGTGGACCAAACACCTTAAAAATTCAATGGTCACATTTTAGGTTTCAAGAAAGTAGCTGACATAAAATCGGTTCTTTTACAAATTTCAGTTATAATTACTGAACAATCTTTTCCATACATTAAACACTCACGAGGGGATGGGCATTTGGCTTAGCAGTTAAGCTTTGGATTGAGATGCCCACATCCAATATTGGAGTATGTGGGCTGGAGTCCTTGCTGTACTCCTGATTCCAGTTTCCTGCCAGTGCACACCCTGGGAGGACGCAGGTGATGGCTCAAGCAGCTGCATCTTTGCCACCCACATGGGAGACCTGGATAGAGTTCCTGGCTCCCAGTTTTGGCATGGCCTAGCCCCAGCAGTGGCAGGCATTTGGGGAGTGAACCAATGGGTGGGAGATGTCTGTCTAGAGGTAGATGTATTTCTACCTCTAGAATAAATATTATTTAAAATATTTATTTAAATATTTATTTTAAATATTTAAATATTTAAAAAACAAGCTTTGAATAACAAATCACCTTTGGTGGAGAGAATATCTTCTTCATATGAAGGAGGAGATGCCTCAGCCTTTCCTTTGCATGACCTGGCTACTAACGGTTCTGCTTTGCTGACGTCATACATAAGAGTGTTAATTGTTAAATTAACAGCAGGAGTTACTGTGCACTAACTTCCCTTACAAGATCTCTGTCCTCAAAGAGTTGGATCATGAGAGTTAACAGTAAAGACCGTTCTCAAAGATTTACTTTGTTTTCATGTATTAAGTGGAGGATATTCTTATGTCTCATAAGTTATAACTGCTAGTGAAAGACGTATCATTGTTGGGTTCTTCTTCAAAGTTAATTAAGTTTCTCATAAACACATATGTAAATTAAACCTCAGAAAGGTTTACTTTTATTGAATTAAGAAGTATTTTTCCCTTATTGTAAAAATAATCATTCTGTTCTATTGCACAGTAGGGCAACAAGAGTTAACAATAACATATTGTATTTTTCTAAATAGCTAGAAGGAAAGACTTTTGAATGTTCACACTACAAAGAAATCTTTAATATATATTAAGTGATGGATGCTAGTTATCCTGATTTGATCACTAAATCAATACATGTATCAAAATATTACACTGTACCCCATAAAAATGTACAATTACTGTTTGTCAATAAAAACAAATAATCTAATAAAAAAAAAGTTCTGCTTTGAAGACCAGGGAGATAGGAGGTCCCCAGTCTTGCTAGATTTTCTTTAGGAATAAGCCTCTACTGACATTACTTTTTCCTATTTTATGATGCTTTTGGTTTCTGGTAGAAAAATATTTATCTCCTGCCTCTCCTCAAAAGCAAAATTACTTTTCAATGCCTGCCTAATGGGATTCTCATATGGCCAATTCTTATATTTTAAATAAATATTTCCTTACACATCTGTCTGCAAGGATTGGTGCTGATATCCCTACATACCACAGAATGCACACCCCTACCCCCGTGGGACCTCCAGCCCCTACACCAGCACGGCTGCACTGGAAGTATCTGTAAGGGGGATGTAATTTTTCCGTAACAAGAATTCCACTATGAATCAGCTGCCATCCATTCTAGGCATTCTGCCCACACAGGACTAGGAGATCAGATTTTATTTTCCAATCACAGTCTGTGCATGTCTGATTCTTGGCTCGACATGAAGCTGCTACGCTGTTTATTCTATTTAACATCTCCACGACCTTGCAGGCTCCGCAGGCTTGTGTTCTGTACCCATAAAGCCATGGGAGTTGTTTGGATAGTCTTTGCAGTTCTTCCACTTTGAACTGAATCCTTTCATCTGTACTTTGGCTACACAATGTCCTCGGGAGCTTATTAGGAATGCAACACCCCCCCACCCCGCCCAGTGCCATCCAGATGGAGGGAACGAGAGGCTGCAGGTTCACAGGGGACGTTGTAGTCACCAGGTGACTCTAATACATGGTACACTGACCACAGCCACAAGGCTGCAAAGACATGACCAAGCAATGGCCTCAGTCATCCCCTCACGAAAGGCAAAACAGGCTTCAGAACAAAACACAAAACTGAAGCGAGATACGGGTGATGGGCATGGCTAAGAAACAATACAGCCAGAACAAACCTACTCCAAACACTTCCAGTCATGTTCTTAGAAGTCCACACCCTCTGCTGCCCTGAAGTGATCACTCATAGTCACTTGAACCAGACAGACACTGCGAAGGGAAGGCTGCCCACAGGTTCCCATCTTCATCAGGCCATCTGTGAGACAGGAAGCCACAAGCCAGCCAGAAGAGGAAAGTGTTCAGGAAACAGGACACGATGATGCACTCTGGGGAAGAGACTGTGCCTTCTAGTCCACAGAGCACCGGGGGACGCAGCTCCTGGCTGGGTTCTTCCCAGAAACGGCAGCTCTTGCTGCCACTTGGGGTACCTTTTCTCCTGAGCATGTTCTTATCTAAAGTTCAGTGGGGCAGGAGTTGCTTGGTGTGCTGCTTTGGGGAGAACCTCTGGGTGTTTCAGTGCTGACTGATTTGTGGACCTGCCACAGCCACGGACTTTAGTAGGGCTGTGTTATGCTAGGATGCCTTGAATGCATGAAACCAACTGCACTCATGAGAGCTCCCATTTCTGTGGCCTTTTCATACCCATCCGCTCACTGACCACCCAAGCAATCTTTAGAGTGAGACTGCTGCCCCTATTGGCACTGGAACAAACTGACAGCCACCCTGACAAGTGTATTTTAAACAGACCGGCGTTCAAACCCAGGTATCCAAATTCCTAGTGAAGCATTCTCACTATTGCAAGGAAATCCCCATTTTTTTAGAGAACACAGCTATTAACTTTGGGTAGTAATGGATACTGTAGAAACATGAGCTCATCTATCATCACAAGCATCCTGGTTTTCAAACGCTTGATATTTGTGATAGATTTGGAAACAGACAAATTCACCAGCACCTCTTTTTCTCATAAGAAGAAACCATGGTGAAAGACGTTACAGCTGTAGGCAGAGGTCACACAGCTTCTGGATGGTGGGGCAGAGCTGAAAAGCCTGGTGCTTCCTAGCTGTGCAAGCGAGGCTTGCTCTAAAAATGGGGCCTGACCTGTCAATTCTGTTTAGACACTCCTCCCTCTCCAACAGCTTTCCCTTTCAGCTGTCCCTTTTGCAGACTTTCCCTTTCTCAGGATGGCTGAGCATTCTAGTTTCATGAGCCGCTATTAGGTTCCACCCACTCTGAGTCACTTCTAAATAACTCTTTTTTGATCACGAGCTGTTTAAAGGGTTGAAGAGCAGATTGTTTCTGCAGCCTTAACTCAAATATCCTTTTTCATCCATGATATTGTGTAGTGGCCGGAATATTTCAATGGCCAAGAACAAAACAATCACATAGGAAATGGCTACGTAAACATTTATAGCCATATTATCACAACACAATGCTATCCCACAAATCTAGTTTTTGATCTTGACCTTCAGAAAATTAGGTCAGTGCTCTTATTTTTAGCCATACTATCAATCTTGAAAATCTCAGAGTTAAAATCTGACTCCACATCTAAATCTGAGTTTATTTTTTTTGAGTAGTTCCCTGGCCATAGACTTTTAAATGGGGTATACTATATCCACTTATGGCAACAACTGTCCCTGGAGGTGGCATAAACAAGGTTGGATGCCATTTGTGAAAATATTCCTTATTATAAGTGATTTCCTGAAATATCACCTGTCTGGCTTACACTGAGGAAAGAAAGGACTTTGTCATTTAAGAGAAATTTTCTTTTTGGCTTTCAAACAGTGTAGATCAAACAGCTTAGATCTATAAAGTAGTGTCAGTCTGAAATCAAGATAAAAGTCGGTCAACGGGGGCTGGTGCTGTGGCACAGTAGGTTAAGCATCAACCTGCAGTGCCGGCATCCCATATGGGTGCTGGTTTGAGTCCCAGCTGCTCCACTTCTGATCCAGCTCCCTGCTCACGGCCTGGAAAAGCAGAAGTTGGTCCAAAGTGTTTGGACCCCTGCACCCATATGGGGGACCTGGAAGAAGCTCCTGGCTTCGGATCCATGTAGCTTTGGCTGTTACGGCCATTTGGTGAGTGAACTAGCGGACGGAAGACCTCTCTGTCTCTCCCTCTCTCTGTAACCATGTCTCTCATGTAAATAAAAAAAAAAAAAAAGGTCAAGCTCCTTGACTTCTAAAAGAAGACTAATGGGCTCGTTTTCCACATTTCCCTGTGGAACTTCTGCCAATGTCTTGACGTTACTTCCAACTAAATTAGGGGATCTTGGTCCTGCTTTGGTTGGCAGGAATCTAAAACATAGACTGAAAAAACAATTTTCACGCCATAGATAACCTCTGAAAGTGTGTCATGTTGAGGCTACAATTCTCAATATGTAAGTGTCCTTATTTTGAAGAAATGCATTGTGAAAATGTGTGAAGGGCCATTGTGTGTACAACTTGCTTTGAAAACAAGACATTCTATGTAGTATTTCTGAAACTCTCCTGCAAGTCTTCTATTAAAATAAAAGGTTTACTATAGGCATTGTAGGTTTTATTCATAGCATGGATGCTTTCTTTGGATCAATTTCGATAGAAATTGTATCCTGTGACTATCAATACAAGCAGATAAAATACACATCCTCCACGCACAAATGAGATGAATGTGATTTTTATGCCTCATATCCTCTAAATTTGTCAATTATTTTACATGGTCTTCAACCCAAGAAATACTCAGTTGCCTCTTCACGTGTTAGAGGAGAAACTGGGTGTCTTGAACTAATGGAAACTTTATGGTTGAAATAAAGGTGCTTACAGAAATTATAATGTGGAATTCTTTAAACCTATCATTAAAAGCCCAACCTCTGCAGCATAACTGATTCTTTCTTTAAACATGATAGTACCTGAAAGATTTGTGGAAAATAGAATTAAAAGATAAATTCACTTTGATGCAAACATTTTTTGACACACAATAGGGTCCCAGGGAAGAGACTGCTGTCCTAGCAGGTACAAGTGCAAGCAGCAAGGCACAGAGGACAGGTTGCCTGGGTGCTGGGACTCTTCTGGCTGCTGGGGCACAGAGGCAGTGAAAAGGAAGAAACGGGGGCCGGCGCCGTGGCTCACTGGGTTAATCCTCCACCTGCAGCGCCAGCATCCCATTTGGGTGCTGGGTTCTAGTCCTGGTTGCTCCTCTTCCAGTCCAGCTCTCTGCTGTGGCCAGGGAGGGCAGTGGAGGATGGCCCAAGTCCTTGGGCCCCTGCACCTGCATGGGAGGCCAGGAGGAAGCATCTGTCTCCTGGCTTCGGATCAGCGCAGCGCCGGCCACTGCGGCCATTTGGGGAGTGAAAAGAAAGACCTTTCTCTCTGTCTCTCTCTCTGTCTATAACTCTACCTGTAAAATAAATAACCCCCAAGTGCAGGGATTCTGCGAGACAAGAGACCTGTATCCTAGTAACAGGTAAATCGTAAAGAAAAGAAAGTGAGGGAGAGGTAGGCAGGGAATAACTCTAAGAGATTTAACAGCTATGTCAAATTTATTAAAATAGGCAAGAGGCTCAGCAGAGGGGAGGACAGCCCAACTACTTGGCACCTCTGTTACTCATCTGGGAGACCCAGATGGAGTTCCAGGCTCCTGGCTTTAGCCAGGTCCATCCTTGGCTGTTGTGGCCATTTGGGGAGTGAACCAGTGAATGGAGCTATCCCCTCTCCTTCTCCCTCTGTGATTTAAATAAATAAATCTTTAAAAAAAGCTATTTTAAAATGTTAGTTTCATCTCAGTTTAGTTAACCTTGCCTCATCTCCACCCTGCTCTGAAAAAGTTGCAATTAAAACTAAAAATAGACGGATGGGAGAGGGAGTAGGAGGTGGGAGGGCGGGTGTGGGGAAAGGAACCACTATATTCCTAAAGCTGTACCTATGAAATTTATATTTATTAAATAAAAGCTTTCTAAAAAAACTAAAAAGAAAAATTAGATTGCTCCTCAACTTATGATAAACTGATTGGATCTGAAATTTCTATTCTTTCCTTCTTATACAAGCACATGACAATGTAACTCACTTTCTTTAAAGATCCAATATTAAAGCAAGATCATCTTCATAATACTGTATCTCCAAATTCAGAGCCCCTTATGCTACTACCCAAGTGCTCCTTTTATTTAAAGTATGATGTAAGCAATCCTTATTTGAAGAAACTTCAAGCTACAACAAGTTAAAAAATGATTCACATTACAGTGCATTTATACATGTCTTTTCATCTTCCAAGTGTGGTAAACATTAATTAACCCTGACTAATTAAAACAGCCACGGTTTACAGATTTACTCATTAATCAGCCTCAAGCAAATGCAAAGCATTTAATGTCTTCCCACAATTTGGTCCCAATTAAATATGGAAATTAATTTTTTTAAACAAAGAGGTCATATATTCAAGACACACAGTTCATTGATTTAAATTTGATAGTGTTTGAGAAAGAATCCTGGATAGTATTTTAGCATTATGCTAAGTGACATAAGCCAGGCACAGAAAGGTAAATATAATGTTTTTCTCATATGTGGAAGTTAATATATGGAGATAAAAAATGTGTGGGTGTTATATTACTTGGTATACAAATACTTACAAATGTCGAGTGAATTATTCCATCTACATGACAATATACCCTTCTTTCCTCACTTTATGTGATATTAATATCCCTGTTTTCAAGAAAAAATGGTGGGGGCCAGTACTGTAGAGTCTCTGGTAAAGCCACTGCCTACAATGCCAGTATCCCATTGAGACTGGATTGTGTCCTGGCTATTCTATTTCTGATCCAACTCCCTGCTAATGGCCTGGGAAAGCAGCAGCAGATGGCCCAAATGCTTGTGCCCCTGCCACCCATGTGGGAGATCTGGATGAAGCTCCTAGCTCCTGTCTTCTACCTGGCCCAGTCCTGGGTATTGTGGCTGTTTGGGGGAGTGAACCAGCAGATGGAAGATTGTCTCTCTCTCTGTCTCTCTGCTACTCTGATTTTCAAAACAAGTAAATCTTTAAAAAAAGAAAAAAGTGGTGTATAAGAATCCTGTAGGTATAGAATATCTACAAAAGTGAATATGACAAAATGTTGAAAACCGTTAAACATAAAAATGCTTCTAGAGCAAAGGGAAAAAGAAGAAATGTCCAAAAAGAAAAAAAAAAAGAAAAAAAAAGAAAGAAAAAAAAAAGAAATGTCACACTGTGCCCCATAAATATGTATGACTGTTAATAAACTGTTGCTAATATAAAAAGATATACAGAACAAAAAATAAAGCTACTACTTTGGGTTGACTGTCGCTCCCAAGGACATGTTGAAGCCTTAATAACTTTATCTGCAAAACGGTCATTTTGGATGTGATTGAGTTAAGACAAGGTCACACTGGAGGAGGATAGGCCCTTAACCGTGCTAGGGAAGAAATAGACAAACAGAGGAGACTGGTACCACCTGAAGACGGAGGCAGGGATTGGAGTGGTGCATCTGCAAGCCAAAGCATCGCCAAGGGTTGTCAGCAGCACCAGAGGCAACAGAAAGGAAGAGAACAGATTTCCCTCTACGGGCCTTCCAGCACCCGGGCGGGTGCGCAGCCTTCTGTTGGTTAAGGCCACCCAGTTTGTGCTAATTAGTTCCGGCTGCCCTAGGAAACAAATACTCTGCCCACATAAATGAATATTAACTGTTCACTGGTAAGAGCCATTTCTGGCAATAATAAACACACCGCAGTAGAATGTGGTTTCTCAGGAGCCCATGACGAAGGCTGGGATTAGGCAGATTAAAGAGAACAAGGAGCACTGTCATCTACTCGCCTAATCCTGCACCATGAGGAAGGGTTCTGGTGGAGACTAAACATTCCTTTGTGTGTAGCTCTGTTTCCTTGCACAGGGAACACACCACTTCCATTTCTTGGCCAGCAATGACTGCATATCTTATCCTGATAAGACCATGGGAATTTTGGATGCCAGCATTGACCCTTAAGCTCGGTATGCAAGTGGAAGGGCCTTGTAAACCCATAGGTGATGTCATTTCCTCTCTCAGAAGCCAGACGCCGAGTTGTTCCTGGCAGCCAATGTGTGGCAAATGCCCTGCGGGTTTCAGGTTTTACTCACTCCAGGGTGATGAGAACACCAGCATTTCCAGTGTCAGAATGGAGTCCTCTGTCATGCCTGCGGGTCAGCAACTAAATTTAGTGAAGCTGGAGCAGCTGGAGTAGTCTATGATATTTGGCATGTCGATTTCAATTTAGGGTTTACTTCTGACAGATTGGGCCTTAACACAAACATTTTCCACTAGTTCAATGAAAGCTTTACTTTTATTTTTGAATGAATCTGGATGATTAGAATAATATTTTTAATGGGATGAGTGTTTAGTGGCAACATCTAGGATATTTCTGACTCACTGGCTCAATACATGATAAGACACGGTTAATGGTGTTGGTTATGGACCTGTCACGCTACACGCTGTTACACCCTCTAGTCTGTCCTCATGCTTTAGGTTGGTGCATGCCTGACTTCAGTTACTCAGACCAAAGATAAGAATGTGGACTCATCCAAGTGATCAATTTCAGTTCACAATTGATCACTCTGATAGGTCTAAGAGTAAAAGGGATCACACAAACAAGACTAGTGTCTGCTAATACTAACTGATAGAATCAAAAAGGGAGAGAATGATCCAGTAGACTCATAGAATGGCAGATGTCCTAAATAGCACTCTGGCCTCAGAATCAGCCCTTAAGGCATTCGGATCTGGCTCAAGAGCCCATGAGAGTATTTCAGGCATGGAAAGCCAAGACACTCTGGAAAAAAAAAAAAAAAAAAAGGAGACCTAAATGAAGAATGGGGCCATCAAAGAAGGAGGTACCTTTCTCTGAAGGGAGGAGAGAACTTCCACTTTGACTATGACCTTGTCTAAATAAGATCCAAGTTGGCGAACTCAAAAGGCTTCCATAGCCTTGGCAACTCATGACTAGAGCCTAGGGAGATTTCTGACGCCATAAACAAGAGTGTCAAATTCTTAAGTCAACAACAGGAGTCACTGTGTACTTACTTCTCAGGTGGGATCTGTCCTTAATGTGTTGTCCAATGTGAAGTAATGCTATAACTAGTACTGAAACAGTATTTTACACTTTTGTGTTTCTGTGTGGGTGCAAACTGATGAAATCTTTACTTAGTATATACTAAATCGATCTTCTGTATATAAAGAGAATTGAAAATGAATCTTGATGTGAATGGAATGGGAGAGGGAGTGGGAGATGGGGGGGTGCGAGTGGGAGGGAAATTATGGTGGGGGGGAAGCCATTGTAATCCATAAACTGTACTTTGGAAATTTATATTTACTAAATAAAAAATTTATGCCACAAAAAAAAAAAAGAATGTGGACTCATTAGTTAAAAACAAATTTTAAAAAATCCATCAAAGTTCTGTAGGCCAAGCGAATGTTCTTCAAATACCAAGGAGGTCTTGGAGTTGAATTGCATAAAGGCAGAGTGAAGACAGTCAAAGCAAAAGCTGTGCCTCAGCCCATTTCTGTGCTAACAGATTACCTGAGACTCAGTAATTTATAAAGAACAGAGATTTATGTAGCTCCTGGTTCTGAACACTGAGCTAGGAAGTCCAACAGCTGGTGTGGCATCTGGTGAGTATCTTTGTGGTGCATTATTATGTGGTAGTAGGGCAGGCGAGCACAAAGAAACATTAGGCTGGTATCACCCTTTTATCAAGAACCCACTCTCACGAGAGCAGCATTAGTTCAAGTGTGAGGGCAGTACCCTCATACCCTGATCACCTCTCAAAGTCCCTGCCTCTTAATATGGTCACAAGGGCAATTAAATTTCAACCTGAGTTTTGGAGGAGACATTCAAATCACAGCAACTGGTTTAGAGTCTTAGTTGTACAGAACCAGGAAAAATTTCTTTCATGTCATTTGGTAACTTTTCCCCCCCCTTAGGATAAAAAACCAAAGTGTACTAAATAAATAATGGTTCAGAAATGATGAAGAGAGGGCATACTGGGCTTATTCAAAAGCATGATTTAGCTAACTGTTGCAGACTGCACCGTATCCCTCCACATGTGTACAATGAAGTCATAACACTCAATGCCAGTGTTTGGAGACAGGGCCTTCAAGAAGCATCAGCGTTAAATAAGCTCAGAAAGGCAGAGCCCTAACCCAATAGGACAAGTGCGCTTATAAGAGGAAGACAGTCCAGAGGAGATCCATGTCTCTCCAAACTCCAACAGGAGAGGTAGATTTGAGATATTCTCTCACCTTCTTCTTGATTTATTATTATTTAATAATAAAGCTAGTCTCTCCTCAAAAGATCTGCCCCATGGAGTGATACTGTGAATGGTGGGCAGGGACCCTGTGACAGAAACAGGTGAAATTAAGTATATGTTTTACTTAACTTGATACATCAAAACATTTCAATATATAATGGATATAAAAATTAACAAAATATTTTGTCTTATATTTTTTTTTTTTAAAGGAAAGGCCAGAGAGGACAGATCAAGGGGTAGAATCTCTAGAAACAAGCAACCTGCTGGCACCTTGATCTTAGGGACTTTACTGAGAACACAAAGCTCTGTCGTTTAGCCATTCAGTCTGTGGTGCTTTGCACATGTGACTTGAGGCACAGACCAATGCATTCACCAAGCCACACTCAGACAAAAGCAAGAGCCAAGGTTAGGACAGCTTTTGGAGGGGCTGTGTTTTCTTTGTGCTTTTTTGAAAAGGTGATCTCTGAAGAGAAAAGAGCATTGATCAGCAGCTCACCTGGGATGTGCAAAGAACTTCTCGCATTGCCCCCTTCATAGAGATGGCAAGGAAATGATGATCTCTTTCAGGTATTCCATTCAGGACTTGAAAGTGTATCTGACCTTTTGGGCTTTCTTTCTCTTCTCTTTTTGTGGACATTTGCCAAAAAAGTTGCCCAATGTTTTCCTTTGCTACCTTCCTCCAGTACAGGGAGAGGGCAAACCCAAATACAACTTCCCCATTTGTCTGGGATATTTCCAATTATGAAATCTAGTCAGGTGGAGAGGGCAAGAGTCACTACAAAAGACACCATAATAGCTAAAGAGTTTGACTTGGTCTCCTGGAAAACCCAAAAAATACATATAAGCACTTCCAGAAGTTCTTGGGAATCATGTTTTATGACAAAAAAAAACAAAAAAACAAAAAAACAAAAAACAAAAAAACCCACAACATTTCAATTTGATTAGCACTGAAATCATTGTCTTTAATTCTGTTTTTAAATGAACTTTTGAAGTCTGCTACTGCTTATCAGAATGAGTTGCCTTTCAGGACTGGCACCCAGCACTGGGCACTCAGCATATCTTTACTTGGCAATTTTCCATCAATTCTCTAAAATGATACACAATTTTGAGATAACACTAGGTTCTCCGACAATTTTACAACACTAAGTTTTTGCTGTTTGTCATTTGCAATGTAGACAATTTCAGGTGTATTTTTTCAATTTTCCCTTTTACCTCTTCTTAAAATAATATCAGTTTGATTTGAAATGAATCCAATGGATGATAGAGAAAAATTGAAAAATGGACAGAAAGGGTCTGTTAAATAAATTATAGGTTGAGTATCCCTGAGCTGAAAGGCTTAGGGCCCAAAGTATTTCAGATCATAACTTTTTCTCCCATTTTGGAATATTTGCATGGACTTCTAATAGCTAGCATCCCAATTCAGAAAATCCAAGGGGTAGGCTTTAGAGGTAGCAGCTACAACACTTGGGATACCCAAATCCCATAATGGATTGTCTGGGATCAGTGCAGACCCTGAGAGACTCTGGTGATGGCTCAAGTACTTGGGGTCCTACCATCTACTTGAAGGATCAAGGTTGAGTTCCTGGTTTCTGACTTCAGCCAGGCTGGACCTGGGCCTGTCCGAAGCCAGGAGCTTCTGGGTCTCCCCTAACAACTTGGGCCATCCTCTACTGCTTTTTCAGGCACGTTAGCAGGGAGCTGGGTGGGAAATAGAGCAGCTGGGACTTGAATTGGCCCATATGGAATGTTGGCACTGCACGTGGCATGGCTTTCCCTGTCACGCCACAGTGCTAGCCCCTTCCTTCACATTTTCATAGACAGAAGATTCATTGTCATGAATACACCTCCATATACATTTCTTTCCTTTATTAAATCAAAAGTTCCTGTCTTTTCAAAGACTTCTCTTTGGTATATCTTAACTGCCAGTAGTATTGCTATGCTTGGGCTTTGAGACCATGATTTAGCAAAGTAAGGGTGGTTTGAACACAAGCACTTTGAGACTGTTAACAGTAGATCTGACAACCAAGATGGCTGCAAAGGGAGAGACAGTATATACAGTGTGTATAGGATAACTCAAAGCAATGGTGCAATAATTTCTCATGCTACTCAGGACAGGGTACCACTTAAAATCAAAATCCATGAATTGCCTATTTCTGGAATTTCCCAGTTAATATTTTTTGACCATGTTGACCACAAGTAAGTGAAACTGTGGAAAGGAAAACCATGGGTAAGAGAATTCCTCATTAGTTTCTAAGGTTCTCAAGCCCAGATTAACACCCGAATTCCAGCTTCCACAGAAGACATTTGATTCTTATGTAATCTGCTTATTTTTCTTCAAAGAAAAAAACATAGATTTTTTTATATTCTGGGTATTTGTAAAGACCTACTTTGATTTCTCAAGGACTTTGGCAAGACCCGAGGAAGCCCTTCAGCCTTGACCATTTTAAGCATATTCACATTCTCTGATTTTGATCAGGCCACTTCATCACCCAGGATCCTTCATCTGAAAACTGAGAGGGTTCAATTCTACTTTCATGTTCCCTTGAAGAGCTGTTGGCAGCAGTATGCGGAGGGAGGTCCAGTGTGAATGTGGGAAGGAAGCCAGCTTTTCCTTTCACATCAGAGAGATGTAGAAAGCAAAACCTCGCTCATATTTTCATGTGATAGTTGACTTGCAGCTAGATGCCATGCTCATTAAAGCTGGCTAATTAGGCCATTTTCTTTTCTACCTCTTTATTTATGAGAGAGAGAGAGAGAGAGAGAGAGAGAGAGAGAAAGAGAGAGAGAGAGAGAGAATGAGAAAACAAGTACTCTCACTCACCACCCCCCCACCAAATGCCCATAATTGTTGTGACTGGGAACTCAATTCAGGGCTCTCACTTGGGTGGCAGGAACCCAACTGCTTGAGACATCACTGTTGCTACAGTGATGCCACAGCAGGAAGCTGGACTCAGGAGCTGGAGCCAGAGTAGGGCAGTGAACCCATTTATTTTGATGTGAGATAGGTGTCTTAATCCTTACCTATTTACTGACTTTCCATAAGTTGACTGACTGCTCTTGAAATCAGTAATTCTCCAAGTTTATCAGATATCAGAGAGATTGTTCAACTAAAGATGCGGAGTCCCATCCCCAGCACTACGGACTCAGGAGGTCTGGGGTGGGGACTGCGAATGTTCATTTCTAACAACCTCCTGGAAATGCAGAAGTGCGGGGCCATGGACCACACTCTGAGGAACACGGCTTGGAAATACTCTGGGTTCAAGTATTTCTAAACCTAGATTATAGCTAACATTTGTTTCAGGAGACAATTCATAGGGGATGTGATTCATACTCTCAAAGAGTTCACAATTAGCAGCAACTGTATGACATATATACATGAAAGCCTTACTAGACACATGGACCACATTAACTATAAGACCAGAGGAGGCCTTCTCCGTGCTGATCAAAGATTTAAAGGAGGAGGTAACATGAAAGTTGGAGGCTTGAGAGGTGAACAGGATCTCAATAGGCCAAGGTGAGGAGTGGGCACAGAAGGCAGTTGGGAAGGCAAAAATAAACACACCCAGGGCTGTGGACATAATATCAGCTCCCTGAGGAGTCAGACGCATGGAGGAGAATAAAGGAAAAAAATTACCTGCTTTGCTTGTGCAAGGTTATTTTGAGGATAAAGTGAAACTTGGGTTAGGGGAGCAAAGCCCGTGATCAAAAAGAAGATAAAAAGATAAAAGAATAATAAATATATCAACCAGGAAAATACACATACATCTTCCATTAAAATTTGTTTAGGGGCCAGCACTGTGGAGTAGCAGGTAAAGCTGCTACCTACAGTGCCAGCATCCCAGGTGGACACCGGTTTGAGTCTCGGCTGCTCTACTTCCAATCCAGCTCTCTGCTATGGCCTGGGAAAGCAGTAAAAGATGGCCCAAGTGTTGTTTGGGCCCCTGCACCAGCACAGAGACCTAGAAGAAGCTCCTGGCTCCTGGCTTTAGACTGGCCCAGCTCTGGCCGTTGTAGCCATTTGGGGAGCAAGCTAGCAGATGGAAGATTTCTCTCTTTCTCTCTCTCTGCAACTCTGCCTTTCAAGTACATAAATAAATCTTATTTTCTTTTTTAAATTCCTTTACAATATGTATTTGAGTAGCAACACATGAACCGTGCCTACAAACCATGAAATTATTCTCTCTACTGGCCTGGGGGATGCCAGGCCACCGTGTACAATTTAACAGCTGGGAGCGACAGGCCAAACATTCCATCCATCAGTAGGCTCCACCTACTTAGCTTCACAGAGCTAAATCCTTCATGTCTCTGCTCAATCGGACTTGCCCCAAATGGTGGAGTTAGAAATGTACCAGGGGATTCCAATACAATCCCATCAAGATTGCATGTACCAATGCCATCTCACTAGTCCAAGTGATCAACTTCTGTTCACAATCGATCACACTGGTAGGTCTAAGAGTCAAAGGGATCACACAAACAAGACTAGTGTCTGCTAATACTAACTGACAGAATCAAAAAGGGAAAAAACGATCCAACATGGGAAGCGGGATACACAGCAGACTCATAGAATGGCAGATGTCCTAAATAGCACTCTGGCCTCAGAATCAGCCCTTAAGGCATTCGGATCTGGCTCAAGAGCCCATGAGAGTATTTTAGGCATGGAAAGCCAAGACACTCTGGAAAAAAAAAAAAAGAAAAAACAACAACAACAAAAAAACAAAAAACAAAACAAAACAAAAACCTAAATGAAAGATCTCTGTGAGTGAGATCCCAGTAGAAAGAATGGGGCCATCAAAGAAGGAGGTACCCTTCTCTGAAGGGAGGAGAGAACTTCCACTTTGACTATGACCTTGTCTAAATAACATCGAAGTCAGCGAAGTCAAGAGGCTTCCATAGCCTTGACAACTCATGACTAGAGCCTAGGGAGATTTCTGACGCCATAAATAAGAGTGTCAAATTGTTAAGTCAACAACAGGAGTCACTGTGCACTTACTCCTCATGTGGGATCTCTGTCCTTAATGTGTTGTCCAATGTGAATTAATGCTATAACTAGTCTCAAACAGTATTTTACACTTCATGTTCTGTGTGGGTGCAAATTGTTGAAATCTTTACTTAATATATACTAAACTGATCTTCTGTATATAAAGATAATTGAAAATGAATCTTGATGTGAATGGAATGGGAGAGGGAGCGGGAGATGGGAGGGGTGCAGGTGGGAGGGAAGTTATGGGGGGGAAAAGCCATTGTACTGTAATTTGGAAAATTATATTTACTAAATAAAAGTTAAAAAAAAAGGAAAAAAAAAATAAATCCTTCATGTCTCGTCCCTTGCAAACGTTGAAGACCTGATCAAGGATTATGGCCTTCTTAGGCTTTCAGAGAGACTTTGCATGTCGTGCATAGAAAAATCTAACAACAATCATGGCATGGAAGCAGGTATGCTTTTCATGTTTCATGTGTTGGCATCTAATCTAAGAAATTAGAAAATACCAACATAACACAAACACCTTACAAATGCACAAGGCAGCTGGTACTTATGTCCTCCTTAAATACTTTAAATTGACTTGGTATTCAATAGTGCTCAGTCTTTGAGTCTGGAAAGATTCTTACTACTGAGTAACAAATACTAAAAGAACATGTCTTCCAGCTGTAATGTACTCACAAGAGAGATGCTAAAGCTGAAGTTAAAAAGCTTCCCAAACCCCGTTCTGCTTAATTTGGCACCAACAGTAAGTAAAAATACCACTGGATGCAGTGACTTTGGAACAGACTGGGTCTTTTGTCTTATTAACCAGACGTCCAATCTTGTGCACGTCACATAGGTTCTCTGAGCCAGTGAGATGATGTGACGGTATCAGTGGAAAGCTGAGATTCTCTCTTCCTCTAGTAATCTTCAGTGAGCAACGGCAGCAGTGAGGAAAGGCTGTCAGAGGAGACCAGCTATGCCATGACATATCACACTCAACCTCCTTCTCAACTCTGTTCACCAAAGCCTCCAAGCAAATTCTAAATTATCCTACGTTATCTGAATAAGAAACATTATGCCCTAAACCTCTGATGTATCTGGCACTGAGCCCGAATCTGGAACATCTTTGGCTTTTAATAAATATCCACTGAAGATCTTACATTCTTGGCTCTCCATGGTATTCACAATGAATATATACACATCCACATCTTTTATCATGGTAACATATGTATTACTAGAAAGCTTTGCATTTTAGTCACTTATGGGCACATTTCGTAACAGTAAGTGCATTCACAGGGGTGCACAAACATAACCCCTATCCACCTTCCCAAATGAGCTATTTCATCTTCTCAAACTAAAGCTTCATACCCACTAAACACTATCTCCCCATTCCCTCCTCTCCTCAGGCCTCGGAAACCACCACTCTACTTCCTGTTTCTAAGAATTTACTATACTAGGTGCCTCTTGTAAGAAATGGAATTATGGAACACTTGGCTGGTCTGCATGTCCTCCTTGCATGGGGCCAGGCTAACCTTGCAGCTTTGGCATTTGTGCTGCTGAATCCAACAGCAGAATATGCACTTTTGATTGATACGAGATAGAGACTTTTGAAATCTATACCCCTCGCTTGTACATTATTAGTCGGTAAATGACTGAGCAACAAGTTATTTACGTAGTGCTATGTCAGTGGCAATGATACAGTTAGTTTTCTCCTTATTTGACAAAAGGATTTGATATTAAAAAAACTAACTGCTCGAAAAGTATAACTGTTAACAATTCAAGTTTCATTTAATACAAACGTCCCTGACCGATGACTTTCTGACTTTACAATGGTGCAAAGGTATACTTGGAATTTCAATTTACTCTATGTGTGATGTGACATCTGTCCCCTTTTATAATCCTGGGCAGTGGCCACAGTTGTAGCTCCCAGTTAGTTTCATGTTCCAGAGGGCAAACAACACTCTATAGTCACTGAAGGGTGTTTCCAGCTTGTTTGGGAACCTTGTTTTCATTTTCTAGTACAAACTAGGCTTTGTGGGAGATGATTTGGCCTGACTGTAGGCTCATGTGTTTTCAGTGTGTTTACAGTAGGCTGTGCTCAACTGTGCCGTTCCACAGGTTAGGTGGGTAAATGCATTGACATAAAATATTATCAACTTACAAAGCATTTATCAGGACATAGCCCCATTCTAAGCCAAGAAGCATCTGCATCAAAATTTTAGAGTATTGCTTATTGTTATAACTGGAAACACAAATGGCAAAAAAAAAATCTTACATTTAATTTGGTCAAAGTTATTAGGAAGGAAAAAAGGATGTCACATTATGAATGATTAGTTTAGTTAGATAGCTGATACTTTTCTCATAGTGTATGTCAATCAAAAAGGGCATGCCATCCCACTCCTGGGAACTGACCCAAGGGAAACGAAATCAGCATATGAAAGTTATCTGTACCCACATGCTTACTGCAGCTCAATTAACAATAGCTAAGATATGGAATTGACCCAAATGCCTGTCAACTGAAGACTGGATAAAGAAATTATGGAATACCACACAGTGGCAAAAAAAAAAAAAAAAAAAAAAAAAAAAAGAAATCCTGCATTTGCAACAAAACGATGAAACTAGGAAACATCATACTTAGTGAAATAAGGCAGTCCCAAAGGACAAATACCATATGTTCTCCCTGATCTGTGATAACTACTAGAGCACCTAAGAGGTAATCTATAGAAGTGAAATTAACACTTCAAGAACAGCCCTTCTCTAAACTGTAGAATAATTTTTTTTTATAAATACAATTTGCTGTACTCTTAGTATAGAGTTAATCTTATGTGTACACAGTTAACTGAAAATAAATCTTAGTAAAAAATAAGAAGGGGAATAGGAAAGGGGGGGGTGGGAGTGTGGGTACAGTAGGAAGAATCACTATATTCCTAAAGTTGTATTTATGAAAAGCATGAAGTTTGTATTCTTTAAAAGGTTTCTGTGAAAAAAAAAGTTTACCTTTGTGCAAAATAAATTTGAAATCTATGCAAAAAAAAGGGGGGCATGCATGGCAATTTCCCTTTCTATCAAATATATAAACTGTCATCTCAGAGTAAATGTGTTATAACCTTTCAAAGCTCAATATTCATAAATAAAAGGAAGGAAGGGTTTTTTTTGTTTGTTTGTTTTTTAAGATTTATTTATTTTACTTGAAAGTCAGAGTTACACAGAGAGAGGAAAGGCAGAGAGAGAAAGAGAGGTCTTCCATCCGATGGTTCACTCCCTAGATGGCCGCAGCGGCTGGAGCTACACGGATCCGAAGCCAGGAGCCAGGAGCCTCCTCGGGGTCTCCCATATGGGTACAAGGGCCCGAGGACTTGGGCCATCCTCCACTGCTTTCCCAGGCTATAGCAGAGAGCTGGATTGGAAGTGGAGCAGCCATATGGTATGCTGGCACTTCAGGCCAGGACGTTAACCCACTGTGCAACAGCGCTGGCCCCAGAAGGTTTTCAAAAGAGTGATTAATTTAGAATTCCAAGCAGCAATTTTCCTCTCAGAAAAACCCTCACATTTTTCAGAATGTGAAATTTGGTTTGCTTCTAAGGTTTCCTCAACAAAAACAGGATGCAGGACCCTGTTGTGACATAGAGGGTAAAGCTGCCGACTGAGACACCGGCATCCCATATGGGCGCCGTTCAAGAACCAGCTGCTCCACTTCCAATCCAACTCCCTGCTAATGCACCTGGGAAAGCGTGGAAGATGGCCCAAGTCCTTGGGCCCCTGCACCCACGTGGGAGACCCAGATGAAGCTCCTTGTCTTGGCTTCTGCCTGGCCCAGCCCTGGCAGTTGTGGCCATTTGCAGAGTGAACTGAACCAGCAGTGAACTGAACCTCTCTCATTGTAACTCTGCCTTTCAAATAAATAAATAAATCTAAAAAAAATCAGGATGCAGTGCTCATTAAATATCATATTAATAGAACATGTTCCCTTTTCCATTCCCGGCTCTCCACTGCTCATCCCTGGATGTTTCTCCATAGCATGGCAAAGCTGCAAAAGGAAGATGCTGTAACCCCAGAGCTTTACCTCACTATTACAGTTTTTCAAAGAGAAGAAATGGACCATTCGCCAATGCCAAGCTGGCTCAGGCTATTGCTCCTGAGATGCATGAGCCTGTAGCTGCCCTCCTACCTTCTCTACTGGCATACCCAATAGCTATCCCAAGTTCACTGCTATAAAGGAAAACGAAGATACAGATCCACACCTAGAAATTTGTTCTACAGGAATGGGATGGACGGACTCATCTAAATGCTCTTCAAACCAAAAGCAAAGATACAAGTACTTGTGAATTGTTGTTTCAATGAAGTTAGAAAATCAAACTTCTATGGGCACAGGAAAATGAATAATAAATATGAAATGCTAAACACATTAAATAACCTATTTCAAATCTACAGTGCAAGGTCAATGTATCTGTCACAACAGGAGTTGAAATTAATAGCCTGGCTGGGGCCAGTGCTATGGCGTAGCAGGTAAAGCTGCCACCCGCAATAGCCAGCATCCCCTATATGGGCACCGGTTCAAGTCCTGGCTGCTCCACTTCCGATCTAGCTCTCTGCTATGCCTTGGGAAAGCAGCAGAAGATGGCCCAAGTCTTGGGCCCCTGCATCCACATAAGAAGACTCGGAGGAAGTTTCTGGCTCCTGGCTTTGGATCGCCAAAGCTCTGGCTGTTGTGGCCAATTGAGAAGTGAACCAGCGGATGGAAGACCTCTCTATGCCTCTCCTCTCTCTGTGTAACTCTGACTTTCAAATAAATGAATAAATCTTTTTTTTTTTTAAAGAAATTAACAGCCTGGTCTTGATCATCTTATCAACTATTTTATGCTCCATGTCCAAAAGACTCTTTATCGCTAGTGTTTTGATGCACATCAAATCAACATTCAGCTGGATACATGACTCATAATTTGGCTAATAGACTGATCCACTATTTTTGATGAAATGTTATACTTCATTTTCTATGATTTTCTAAAGTACTCCATAGTGTAGGAGATAGGAGAATAGTTCACAAAGAATAACAGGGCTCACTCAGAAAATACTTTGTTTCTGAGATGAAGAGCAAGAGGCAAATTGAAATTCTTTCCAAACTCTGTTTCATATGCAAACAAATATACCCCATTTCCACTCACTCTTTGAAGCATATTTTAAAATTAATCTCAATTTAGATTCATTTTCATATTCAGGGTGGCAAACATGACTGATTTTTTTCCCTCTTTTTGAAAAAAATGAACCTTGAAAGCAGCTGCTTATGAAAGGCAGAATAACCAGCCCTTGTTCTAGTCTAAAATCATTGGTTGTTCCCAAGATTCTACAAAAAATCAGGACACATCTGTTCAGTGTTCCATGCCAGGAAGTCATCCTCCAGCCACCACTAGGGTCTGATTTCACTCCCCAATCATTTTAGCTACAATTCCCTTTTCAGTTTTATTTCAAATCACAGGGTCATACATAAGAGCTGATGAATTAAGAAAATGTCACAGCCACACTGGGTCATTACAGGAATCAGCAGAGCTCGGCGTGGAAGGTCCTGCCCCAGGCTTCATCCATTTGGTCAAGATGCCCACACACAAACACAAATTAAGAGCTTAGAACAAAAGCCCAAAAACTAGTAATGTGTCATGGTCATCATGTTCAAGGAAGTTTGCACAGAAATTCTCTAGAACCTCATCTGAACTTGGACTAAAAGATGACAGTGTGCCAAATCAATTCTTTTACTTTTGAATATTAAACTTCATGAACTGGTATCACAGTTGCCTCATCTCATAGTGGATATCTGTTCTAGTAGCTACAGTGTTGCTTAAACTTCATTAAAATTATATTAACATTAGATTCCAAATTGATCTACAGAAGAAGTGCAATCCCTACTTTTCGGGGTGGGGAGTGGTTAGAATTAATAGGGACCAAAAAAACCCTTAGAGTTTATATGGAAATGCAAGAGTCCCTGAATAGTCAAAGCAATCTTGAAAAGGAGGAACAGAAGTAGAAGACCCACACATGCTGATTTCAAAACCTACTACAAAGCTACAGTAATCAAAACAGTGTAGCACTGCAAAAAGAACACACATAGCTTAAAGGAATAGAATTGGAAGTGGAGAAATAAACTCAAATATCCATGGGCAACTGATTTTGGTTCCAGAGCATAGGATATTCACATTCAAAGGAATGGAGTTGTACTCCTCCCCCATACCATAAATAAAAATCAACTCAAAGTGAATCAATGATCTAACTGTAAGAGCTAAAACTATACAACTGTGAGAAGAAAACATAGGTGTAATTCTTTGTGATCTTGGATTGGGCAATGGTTTTTCTGATCTAATCCCAAAGCAACAGTAACAAAAAAAATTGATAAATTTGACTTCATTAAAATTTTAAAAATTTGTATGTCACAAGGATACTATCAATAAAAGTGAAGGCCTAACCCACTGTTGGTGGGAATGCAAACTGGTAAAGCCACTATGGAAGTCAGTCTGGAGATTCCTCAGAAACCTGAATATAACCCTACCATACAACCCAGCCATCCTACTCCTTGGAATTATCCCAAAGGAAATTATATTGGCAAACAAAAAAGCAGTCTGCACCTTAATGTTTATTGCAGCTCAATTCGCAATAGCTAAGACCTGGAATCAACCTAAATGCCCATCAACAGTAGACTGGATAAAGAAATTATGGGATATGTACTATATAGAATACTATACAGCAGTCAAAAACAATGAAATCCAGTCATTTGCAACAAAATGGAGGAATCTGGCAAACATCATGCTGAGTGAAATAAGCCAGTCCCAAAGGGACAAATATCGTATGTTCTCCCTGAACGGTGACAACTAACCAAGCAACAAAAAGGAAACCTGTTGAAGTGAAATGGACACTATGAGAAACGGTGACTTGATCAGCCCTTGCCCTGACTGCTGATGAACAACTTAATACTTTATCCCTTTTAGCATTTTTGTTTGTTTGTTCTACTTAATACTATTGGTTGAACTCTGTAATTAATACACAATTTTTCTTAAGTGTTGAAACTTAACTGAAAAGTGATCCCTGTTAAATATAAGAGTGGGAATAAGAGAGGGAAGAGATGTACAATTTGGGACATGCTCAAGCTGACTTGCCCCAAACAGTAGAGTTAGAAATGTGCCAGGGCATTCCAGTACAATTCCATCAAGGTGGCATGTACCAATGCCATCTCACTAGTCCAAGTGATCAATTTCAGTTCAGAGTTGATCACACTGATAGGTCTAAGAGTCAAGGGATCACACAAACAAGACTAGTGTCTGCTAATACTAACTGATAGAATCAAAAAGGGAGAGATCGATCCAATATGGGAAGTGGGAGACACAGCAGACTCATAGAATGGCAGATGTCCTAAATAGCACTCTGCCCTCAGAATCAGCCCTTAGGGATTCGGATCTGGCTGGAAAGCAATTGAGAGTATTTTAGGCATGGAAAGCCAAGACACTCTGGAAAAAAAAAAGTGACTTAAATGAAAGATCTCTGTGAGATCCCAGTGGAAAGAACAGGTCTCTCTGAAGGGAGGAGAGAACTTCCACTTTGACTATGACCTTGTCTAAATATGATCAGAGTTGGCGAACTCAAAAGGCTTCCATAGCCTTGACAACTCATGACAAGAGCCTAGGGTGATTACTGACGCCATAAACAAGAGTGTCAATTTGTTAAATCAACAACAGGAGTCACTGTGCACTTACTCCTCATGTAGGATCTCTGTCCTTAATGTGCTGTACATTGTGATTTAATGGTATAACTAGTACTCAAACAGTATGTTTCACTTTGTGTTTCTGTGTGGGTGCAAAATGTTGAAATCTTTACTTAATATATACTAAATTGCTCTTCTGTATATAAAAATAATTGAAAATGAATCTTGATGTGAATGAAAGGGGAAAGGGAGCGAGAGAGGGGAGGGTTGTGGGTGGGAGGAAAGTTATAGGGGGGAAAAAGCCTTTGTTATCCATATGCTGTATTTTGGAAATTTATATTCATTAAATAAAAGTAAAAAAAGAATAGCATAACAAAGAACCATAAAAAAATAAAAGTGAAGGCAACTGACAGAATGTGCAAAATATTTGCAAATCACATATTCAATAGAGTATAGTATCCAGAATATATAAAGCAATCTTTAACAGATCAACTTTAGGCAAACAACCTGATCAAAGCTATGTGCAGATAATCTGAACAGACTTTATATATTTATTTGGCCTGAACACACAATCCACAGTGAGATACTGCAATGGCATGAAGAGAAGAGTACGGTTGGTGTTTAATCCATCTAATAACTGCCAGCATCCATCTGGAACATAATAAACAAGATCAGTATACTGTACTGCATTACACATGCCAATAGTTTGTCTACAAGAGGAGTACAGTGCTGTTTTTTTTTTAAATAAAACCGAAAATCTTTTTGACATTCCTTCTTTCTAGGAAGTGTATTGCTAAGGACTGATTTTCCTTTAAAATTATGAATAAGATGGGGGCCGGCGCTGTGGTGCACTGGGTTAAGGCCCTGGCCTGCAGCACCAGCATCCCATATGGGCGCTGGTTCAAGTCCTGGCTGCTCCACTTCCAATCCAACTCCCTGCTATGGCCTGGGAAAGCAGTAGAAGATGGTCCAAGTCCTTGGGCCCCTGCACCCATGTGGGAGACCAGGAAAAAGCTCCTGGCTCCTGGCTTCAGATTGGCGCAGCTCTGGCAGTTGCGGCCATCTGGGGAGTGAACCAGCGGATGGAAGACCTCTTTCCATCTCTTTGCGTCTCCTCTCTCTGTGTAACTCTGACTTTCAAATAAAATAAATAAATCTTTTAAAAAATTAAAATAAATAAAAAATAAAATTATGAATAAGAAACAGATAAAAGAAAATATCTGCTTATCAGAAGGAAAAACTGTAAGACTTATTCAGAAAAACTGGTGCTGTACTGCGTGTCCACCTTTCAAGGTCTGGAGTAGTGACTTACACAGATCATCTGGATGACATGTCTTTACTTGACTACAATTATGGATTACACAATTAAATTCCTAAGCAAGAAAAAGTGTTTACATAATATCACACCCAAAAAAGCTATCGAGAGCTAAAAGGATACACAAAGGTGAGTTCAACACTTAGACAGTCTGCAGACAGGGATATGTAGTATGAACCCCCTGACAGCCACACATCTGAATCTTACTGTTGAGAGGCATTTCAGCCGATAACTGTTGGAAAACTGGATGCCATATTCTCCCATTCTAAAAAATTAAAATGCTTCATTTGCTTGACAATAATTTTCATTTTTTCAATTTTAAAATGAATGCCTCCATTTTGGAAGAGTAATTATATTGATCAGAGCATGTCAAAGATATATCTTGACATGCAGGTAGTCTTATTCAGTGAACAATACTGAAAAATATGAACAAAAATATGAACAAGTGGCTACAAGATAATTGTGATAGAACTACATAAATATATCTGTAGTTTTTTATGATAGGAACAAAGGATTTTATTTCTAAGTACTCAAGCCATCTATAAAACACAAAATCTACATTAATTTAAAAGTAATTTCTTATGTGGAAGTGCTGTGGCGCAGTGGGTTAACGTCCTGGCCTGAAGTGCTGGCATCCCATATGGGCACCGGTTCGAGACCCGGCTGCTACACTTCTGATCCAGTTCTCTGCTATGGTCTGGGAAAGCAGCAGAAGATGGCGCAAGTCCTTGGGCCCCTGCACCTGCGTGGGAGACCCACAAGAGGCTCCAGGCTTCGGAACAGCATTGCTCCGGCCATTGTGGCCAATAGGGGAGTGAACCATTGGAAGACCTCTCTCTCTCTCTCTCTGCCTCTCCTCTCTCTGTGTAACTCTTTCAAATAAATAAATAGTTTTATTTAAAGTAATTTCTTAATAAAAAAACAAGGAATAAGAACAAAATTAGCTGACAGCTCTTGCACTATATTTACTTTTTCTCCTTGATGTTCTTCCTTGAGTAAGAAGTGAATACAAGGATATTAAACATCCATAACAGTAAATGTTCTGTTTTGTTGGACTGGAAAATACCATAAATATTCTACTTTAAATCCAGTCTACTTTCCACTAATTTAACTCCAAAATCAATAGGTTTATTAGGGACAGATAATAGAGACACTGTCTTTGAAATAAGCATGCTGCATTTTTCCCAAAGAGTATAAAGAGGCCACATAAAACTGTAATAAAAAATAAAACTGCCTTAAGACGTAAGTCTTCTTTCATTAGTGTGAGTTTCTTAATCCTTTCCCATATCTTTCAATACTGACCTCATTAACTACGCATTTGTTCAGCTAGGGAGCCTTCTTGCAACTGTTTTTTTTTTTTTTTTAAAACCAATTTTGAATGCTAAAGAAACAGCCTCTGAAACAATTATCTTCCCCATCCCCCTTTCTCTGACCATTTCCCTTGTAAATTGGTAATTACAGCATTCTGTAAAACAGCCATCTCTGATTTGAGAGCTACAATGGTTTTAGCCTTGAGGTGACTGCAAAATGAGGCACTTTGATAAATAACCTCAGTGCCAACAGGGAGAGTGGAATGGAACCCTTTTAGCATAGATTTGAGGAAGATCACATAAGGGCAAAAAAGAAAATCACTTCGGAAATAACTATTTGCCAATGCAACTCAATGCAAAGGTTGAGTGCGACAGTAGTAGGAATGCCAGAATCCTGTCTTTTTAAAGGATAATATCTGATTGAATCAGAATGTGGGTATTGAAGAGGATCCCAATTTTCATTAAAATCATGATTTCATTATTTGCTGACTGAAAAATGTCCTAAACAGAGGTGGGCATTTGGTGCGTTGGTTAACATGCCACAGCCCGACTGCCTGGGTTCAAGTCCACTCCTGATTCCAGTTTCCTGCCAAGGTGCTCCCTGGGAGACAGCAACTGATGATTCAAGTTGGATTCCCGGTACCCATGTGGGAGACATGAATTGAATCCCTAGTTCTTGGTTTTGGCCAGGCCCAGCCCTTGGTATTGTGGGCATTTAGGGAGTAAACTAGTATATGGAATTTCTGTACTCTGTGCGTGTCTCTGCCTCCCCATCCGACCCTGACCCCAAAAAGTCCTAAGCAACTATTTAAAATAGATTAAGGGATATCCACTCTGTAAACAATGTCTTGAGGTTTTCTTTGAAGATAGCTTAATGACTTGGATGCAAATAATTCATTTTTAAAGGACAACATTAAGCAACAAATTATTGTGCCTAGGAACTTGCAGATAATTCAAACTGAACAACAACAACAACATCTTGTAAAACACTAAAAGGTAAGCCTTTTATCAAACAGGACAGTTTTGCAACTTTATACTTATCAGTGAAGAGCCCTGGACTGTGGCTGATAGTCAAATTGGTCATGATAATTAATCAATCAAACGTCAAAGCTGGTAAATGGGGCAGATAACCAAATAGCAGAGCATTATGGTACAATGTCAGCCCATGTTGAACAGTATTATTAATAATATTCCTCAGAACTCTGCTTTATTCTTCATTTTGATACTATTGCCAGCCACATCCATTTTGTCAGCATGATCAATTTAGTTTTGGACAATACTATGGCTTCGAGTGGACAGTCCAATGCCAGAGGGCTTATCTCTGTGTGTGGGATGTAGAATGAATGTTAGACCTATTCTTTCTACACCACCTGCTACATGGATACATGGCAGTCCTGTACCTGCAGAGGGAACTTTCTTAAAGAACCTGGGTCATTGATGGTATCATGGCATTCATTGACCACATGGCTGCTCAAAAGCCAGCTCTTCCTGCTCATTCCTTATGTAAATCAGCAAGGGCGTGCAGAAGCATGGGAGTTTCCGTTGAATCTAGAAGGATGTTTCATGCAAGGAAGAATGAAGTGCACATCATTTTTGTTTTAGTAGGCAGCTTGGGCACCCTCAAAGAGGAAGAATTTGGTGGTGGCAGCAGCCACTATGATACAGTGTGAGAATTTGGGTGACCAGCTGAGAGGCCAGTGAGAATGATTGGAGGGGACAGTTCTAAGAGGGGACAGAGCCAAGGTTGTGGATGTGCAGAGAATGGATTCCACACGAACTCAGCAGGACTTGTGATTGTGAGAAATGGGTGAGGCGAGGAAGGCATGCTGGATAAATTAGCCCAACTGGGAGAACCCACAACACTGAGTGAAAAGTGAATAAAATTCCAGGACACACACTGATCAGTTTCAGAGGTGTGTGGGACATGCTAGTAGTTTGGAATATGGCACCAGGACTCAGCAGACAGATTGCTGTGAGTCCTAAAGATTTGGGAATTACCGACATTAGTACGGAAGTAGCATAAATTGATGGGATGACTCAGGGAGACACGGGGGCCTTGGCTGGAAATCAGCTGCATGATAAATCCCACACTGTTCTCACAATTCACTGTTCTTACACATTTGATTCCAAGTCACACAGCTCTCCTTTCTTGTCTGGTTCCTTTCTTCCTCATCTTCCCCTATAACTGAGAATTCTAACGGGAGCATAATCTTCCAAAGTGATGAGCTCTGGTCACTGGAGATACTGGCATTTCCCTCAGACTAGTGAAGAGCCTTCATCCAGAAAGCACCTGTCACCATTACCTAATCAAACTCGGATGGCTGATTGCATTAAACAAACCCTAATGCCCAAATTAACAAGCACAAACTTTCACGCAAAAGGCATGCATCTGAAGGTAATTTTATATTTTGCCCTTTTACCAGTGGCTCTGAATTTTAGTGCCCTACCTATCTATTTGTATTGAATTGACTCCAAATCTAAAGCTTGATTATGGCCGATATGAAATGGCAGATAAATGCAAATCAGACTAATGATAAGCTGTTTAATCAGAAACTATTAGAGTACAAAACACAAACTGGAAAAAGCTAAGATCCTACTTAGAAAGGAAGTTAACAAACAATTTGTGGAAAATTTCAAATGTAACAAAATTTGAGAATAATACAAGAATCTGTGGGAAAATGGAATGAAAAGATGTTTATTTTCTGCAAAAATTCTTGAAATCCATGCATTTTTTATAACAGCCATTTTGTATTAACTTTTTGAAGTAACTTCATATAAGGAACCTCAATGGTACTGTTCAGCTTAAACGATCAGCACTCACAAGTTTGTTTAATCTATATTCCTACTTGAAAGGGAGTTCTTTTTCAATATTCCTTCAAATGAAGAAGGACAACTAAGCTTAACCCAGGAAAGCCATTCTTCCCAGCATGCATATATCTTTAACTTCAGTATAAGGAGCACTCATGATACACAGTTTCACCTAATGGAAGTTCATTACTCAAAATGTCTCTTTCTCTAGGAAGCAGTCATTTAGAAATGGAAGCAGCAAGGGTTATAAATAATAGATTTTTTTTTTAAGGTTTACTTTATTTAGTTGAAAGACAGAGTTACAGAGAGAGGTAGAGATAGAGAGAGAGAGAGGTCTTCCCATCACTGGTTCACTCCCCAGATGGCCACAATGGCCAGAGCTGCGCCAGTCTGAAGCCAGGAACCAGGAGCTTCTTTCGGATCTCCCACGCGGGTGCAGGGGCACCAGGACTTGGGCCATCCTCCACTGCTATCCCAGGCTATATAGCAGAGAGCTGGATCAGAAGAGGAGCAGCCAGGACTAGAACCAGTACCCATATGGGATGCCAGCGCTTCAGGCCAGGGCTTTAACCTGCTATGCCACAGCACTGACCCCTAAATAATAGATCTTTAAGATCACCTTTGGGTCTGGTGTTGTGGTGTAACAGGTTAAGCCAAGACCTGACATGCCGGCATCCCATATGGGCACTGGTTTGAGTCCCGACTGCTCCACTTTTGATCCAGCTCCCTATTAGTGTAATGGGAAGTCAAGGAAGGATGGCTCAGGTTCTTGGGGTCTTTCACCCTTGTGGAAGATGTGGATAAAGCTCCTGGCTTTGGTCTGGCCTAGCTCCAGTTGTTGTGGCCATTTGGGGAGTGAGTCAGTGAGTGAAAGATCTCTCTCTCTAAATCTGCCTTTCAAATAAATAAAATAGCTATTTAAAAAAAAAAAAGACCATCTTTTAGGATTTGGTGTCTAGTATATTTAACATATCTATATTAAATAGTAAGCTCTTAATCCAATCTAATGATAATGTGACCTTGTATTTTTCCCTTTATAAAGGAAAAATTTTCATGATTCTAATGTTCTAACTAGTCTCCCTGTCACTAAGATTTCAAGTTTCCTGTGAAATGCCTATCCTTGGGCATTCTGCAACATTAAGATATCTGAGTAACCATCTGTTCTGTGGAAGTGTGACTCATTAGTGGTTAATGTTTTCATCAGTGTATTGCTGAATAATAAGTTCTAATAATTTAATGAGGAAGAGTCAACCATAATTACTGGGTGAGACTGGAATACTGGCTATCACCTTTCTAGCCCTTTATAATGGCTTATTGAAGGCACACATTGTAAAGGTTCCTTACCAGGGTGGGCATTTGGTGTAGGGGTTTGAACACTGATTGGAACACTGCAGTGCCATATCAGAATGCCTGGGCTTGAGCCCTGGCTCTACTCCTGATTCCAACTTACTGCTAATGTGCACTCCAGAAGGCAGCAAGTGATGGCTTAAGTGATTGAGTCCCTGCCACCTGTGTGGGAGACTCAGCTTGAGTTCCCACATCCCAGGTTCGGCTTGGCTCAGCCACAGCCATTGCTGGCCTTTGTAGAGTGAACCAGTAGATGGGAATTCTGTCTGTCTCTCTGGCTTTTAAATAAATAAATAAGTAAATAATTAAAAAATAACTCATTACTAATTTCTGTCCTTCAAGTACATCTAAAAAGAGTATTTTCAAGAAACTCAGTAGAATGAAAAGTTAATAGCAATCTGTATTCCTAACCCATTATGTAGACTAAAAACTCAAAGGATTCCTCAAAAGATCTTAACATGGAGTTTCCACTTCTTAAGTATGCTTGATTCCACCAATTAATACACAGTACTGAACAGAAAGGATCATCACCTGACACATACCAGCTACCTGATAGTAATACAAACATTTGCATGGAAGGATTAAGTCAGAAAGGAGAGAGCAGAATAGTACTGGCAGGAAATGCAAAACACAAGCCATTTGCTCTCTTGAGCAGAGTTTAAGGCACATTAAAGTAGGAATGACTGTAATGGGTATATTCCTGGATAACATCCTGGGTGTTCTAATTTCAAAAGATAACTTGTGTTTATTTCCAACTCCATTAACAATCGGTAACATTCGCTATTGTGAACATGCTAGTTATGGATGCTTATTTGCTGATAGATGGCGCAAAATCTGTGGTGTACACACATTTGCTTTATGCTGAAAGTACTACCGTAAGTGCCATCTGTGTACCTTGGTGAAATTAAACAGACATGACCATTTGGAACCTTATGAAGAATCAAGTTAACAGACACTTTGCTTCTTCCCCAAGGAAAACAAAAATGGGAGAACTTATTCATATTAAATACGCTAGTAGAAAAACTAGGCACATAAAACACAATGTGGCGAAGTCATAGCATCCATCTTCTCTGACCACAAGGGGATGGAGCTGGAAATCAACAACTCAAGAATCTCAGGAACAGATGCAAACACATGGAGGCTGAGCAGCACGCTCCTGAGTGAACAGTGGGTCACAGAAGAAATCAAAAGAGAAATCAAAAAACTGTTGAGAACAGTTTATTTTCATACTACTTGTTGAACTTTTTACTTAATATAGAGTTAACCTTCTGAGTATAAAGTTAATTGGAACTAGGTTTTATAAAAAAGAAAAAATAAGAATGGGAATAGCAGAGGGAGGAGGAAGAGGGGTGGGAGGGCGGGTATGGTGGGAAGATTCACTATGTTCCTAAAGTTGTATTTATGAAACACATGAAGCCTGTATACCTTAAATAAAAGGTTTCTGGGGGAAAAAACACAATGTGCATGCAATGTCTGTTTCCTGGTTTTAATAAAACACTGCATTTATGGAAGGTGTTACCATTGGGACAACTGGGTGAGGGATGCATGAGAGCTTCCTGTATTATATTTCCCACATCTTGTGTGAGTATGATCATTTCAAAATAAAGTTTAACAACCCACAACCTTTGGAGAACCATGGCATTTTTCTCCATCAAACAGAATTGTGAGGAATGTAACAGTAACCTCAAAGTCAGAAGCCACAGTTACATGTCTTGGCTGTGCTACCTGGATGTGTGTGACATAAGTAAGTTATCCTAAATCTGTTTGAGTTTCTTCATTTGTCAGCTGGGTTGATCATGCCACTCACTCATCAAGTTATGGTAAATAACACCCCCCCTCCCCGCATTAACCACAAAGTACCAAAGCATTATAAGTTGATACCCATGAGACTGAACAAATTAGAAAAACTTTGCCAATGACGAGAACTGAATAACAAGCAGCACCTTATTACACAAAGACACCACAGGTCACGAGGCACTGCTGTTGTACTGTAAGTATGGAGAGTCAAGAACCAATGCAAACGCTAAGGTGAGAGCTATTCCACCCTCCACATCATTGGGAAAAGCAATCAGCTCTTCTAACGGCCATATATATGAACACTGATGATTCTTGATGCAGAAGAATTCTCTACCCTGTGTTTCTCCTCCTTGGGTGGGGAGTATTTATTTAAACGCACAGCACCAAAGGAACAGCTCACTTACCAACTTCATCTTGAATTTCATCAGCCACTGCAGGGACATTGTAGAGCAGGGAGAGAGACTGGTTCATGCGCTCGTAAATCACACGGAGGTGGGTCATAACCTGCAGTAGAGGGTGACAGCTCCAGGTAAGCAACCTCGGGACCGAAACAGTCCTCTTCCTTACCTAGCACTGCAAGCAGATACAAACTTCCAAAATAAAACTGACAAACATTGTTATAATGTTGACTGCAAGGGAATCCTTATTTTTGTCTCCCATTTTTGTTCTCTTTTAAGCTTGGTTTTAAACTCATCTTTATTTATTTGAAAGGCAGAGAGAGAGGGTGGGTTGGGGAGGGAGGAAGAGACAGAGAGTCCCCTATAGGCTGTTTTACTCCCCAAATGTCTATCGTAGCTGGGGCTGGGCCAGGCCAAAGCTAGGACCTGGGAACTCAGTCTGGGTCTCTCATGTGGGTGGCATGGACTGAAGTATTTGAGTTACCACCTGCTACCTCTCAGGGCGCACATTAGCAGGAAGCTCCAACTGGGAGCGGAGTCAGGACTTGGTCTCAGCCACTCTGATATGGGATGCAGGCACCCCAGGCAGTGTCTTCACTACTGTGGCAAATGCCTAGCCAATAAAACTTATCTTTAAACTTATGATTATATTATAGGGTTGTAAAAAAGCCAGTTAAAAACAGCACCTCTACCAAATCTAACTCCTTACACTGAGGCTTCTAAAATCATCCCTGAATCTGTAAATTTTCCAATAGGTAAGAACATACTTAAATTTGACAGGATAGTTCATATTAAATAATTTACTTTTAATGGAAAAGCACAAAACATGTTATTACAGGGCTTCATTTAGACTCAAATCTAAACTCTGCAGTGGCTATGGAGTTTGATTGCCTGACACCAATAAGACATTTTTGGAGGTTTCAGTTCATAGAACTTGCATTTTCAGGTTTTAAATGGTTTCTTAAGTATCAGTTGCAGGAACAGGCGTTTAGCCTAGTGGGTAAGGCTCCTCTTCAGATGATCACATCCCATAACGGAATGCCTGAGTCCAAGTCCTAGTTCTGCTCCTGATCCCAGCTTCATGCTAATGTGCACCCTTGGGAAGCAGAGTTGAAAGCTCGAGTAGCTTTTGCCTGGTCCAGCACCCAGCATTGTGGACATTTCCATAGGGAAACAGCGAGTGATGGGAATTCTCTGTCTCAAATAGATAAATAATAAAATAGCAATAGCTAAGTGAGATATATTCCCTAATACTGTCATAACTCACAAAATGCCAAAACACATATTGCCATAAGACAAGCCTTTTGCATTTTCCAGGTATTAAAGAGCTCTCGCTGGTACTCTAGGAATACCCGAAGATCCCATCCCCACCAAAGGAGACAGAACACGGGCTGCTCAAAGCTACAGGTGATTCCTACACTCAGGGCTTACCTGGGACCGGATCTGGGCAGCCTTCTTGGGATCCACCATGCGCACATGTTCAAAGTGTTTGAGGGTGTGCTGCCTGTCTTTCTGCTCAGCACGGACATACCTCTTCAGCATATTGAACACATGACGCGGCTGGAGGAAAAGAACAAGACATTTTTTTCAAGTTTGTGCCAGGCCTTGCTTCTTCCATTGGCTTTGTATCCGAGGTAGCACTCCTATCTCCCGTGATGGGAATGTGCTGTGAAGTCTTGATTTTTGCAATGTCTCACTGATTTTTCTGAGTTACCTTTCATTCTAAAAAGAACAGTTAGAGTTTTCAACACATATTCCTATGATAACTGTCCTCTTTAGCTAATATTTTGTTTTTTTTTAAGTGGAGCATTCAGCTACTGAAGAAAAAACAGGTTTTTGGATCTGCTCTGTTTCAGTCAAGTCCTTCTCTTCTCCCACGCAAACAGACAGGGCATGTAGGGGACAACATTTGTACACGCATGGTCTTGAGCCCAGAAGTGATATCAAACAATTAATCCCATCTACAGTAACACAGGTGGGGACTTCAAAATAGTGTTGGAAAATGAAATTGAGAGATAATACACATTTTCCATAAACATTTTGAAGACTCTCTATGTAACAGTATAATAACCAAAATGAGAAAAGAGATCATTTAATTGTTATTCATTTTGAGATGAAGGAATAACTGATAAGATATAAGAGAAATTACTTATGTGTAGGAGAAAGGCCACTGCTAAACTGTAGTTATTCTAATTTGAAATTTAATTAAGTCCATTTTAAACCATCAGATTCTAATTCTTTCAGCAACAATTAAGTTTCTTCTTAAGTGCTTCTATTTTTCTCCAATTGGCTCCATTTCAATCTTATTCCAGTTTTACATGAAAATATTCACCCTAATTACAAAAAAAAAGGGCCAAGCCTCCTTTGTCTTTGGTGATTCCACTGCTATATGCTTTCTACTACATGATTTTGTAAAACAATTGATTTCCAAAGATAGATTTCTTCTTCATTAAGACAAAAAATGATGAGAATTCATGGCGGGAAAAGAAAACTCTGGCCCTTTGAACAAATTTTACCATTAGGAATTGACATGTCATGGGTACATTGAAAATCAGCTGGAAGGCATGGAATTTATTTCCAGAGATTGTGTGTTAGGGGGGAGGGGTAGGGGGAGAGGGAGAGGGAAGAGAGAGAGAAACTGGGGAGGGGAGGTTACAAGGCCTAGCTCAGTGGCCTGTATTCTATTGGATGTGCCTCACCCTCTCCTTTGTTCAGTTAACTTGGAGCCCATCTGTGTGCCATCATCCCAGGTGGAATCTGGTGGTCCTTCTCTGTGACACCATGAACTGCTGCACAAACTCTCACTGCTGCACCTAACACATTCTATTAAATTATTTATATTTCTGAGCCCCCTCTTCACTGTGAGATACACTAGGCCAGATGTGGGCTACTCCTTGTCTCTACTGGGAACCCCCATCACCTGGTGCCTGACTCAGGGGTACTCAGAACTTGCTTGTCGCATGCCTGCAACAGAGACCATGTTCCTCCACGTGAGAAAGTCAGTATACACAAGTAAAATGACATAAACCTACGCTCATCTGCCATACTTACTGATTTCTTCCAAGAGGTATGTTTCCCCATAATGCCAAGAAAGGCAGACGTCAAAGCTTTAAAAACAGCTTCTAGCAACATTTGATTACAACTCTGATTTGTACAGTGAGTGGCTGAATCTACAAATCAGAGAATGGCCTTTTATATCTCAAAAGAAGAAAAGTAGTAAAAGAGTTGGAAATTCACAAGATTTGAGTTTACATACACTAATTAAAAATTCTAATGTCAGAAATTAAGGGCTAAATAGAGTTGACTGTCAGGGACATTTTATATGCGGGATTGTGTGCTGTGGGTCTTACCTAACCTTGACGTTTGCTTGTTATTAAGCAGCAAGGCCTAAAAATTCCCTCCAGCTTTATTATCACTATACTTCCAAGGTTGGCGACAGAAAGGGTTGCAACTAATTACATTTGTCCATGATGGTCCCGCCTGCCCATCACTGATGCAGCTGACCAGCATTTTAATGTGTTTCCATAGCTGCTTATTTCATTTTCCTCTCTTGAAAAGGATTTATTGTTTTGGTGAAAATGGAATTTTTTTTTTCTTTGAGAGGTTCAAATAAGAAAAAAAGCACTTCAGTTAAAAATGGAATGATTGTTTTTCAGCATAACTTTTTTTTTTTCTTTTTCCAGCTAGTGACCTGTGTTTCTGTAAGGCACTTTTGTCACCAACAAAAGACTATACCAGGATTCTGAGGCTCTAGACTGGCATCTGCATTACT
Source organism: Lepus europaeus (assembly GCF_033115175.1). Classification (NCBI taxonomy): domain Eukaryota; kingdom Metazoa; phylum Chordata; class Mammalia; order Lagomorpha; family Leporidae; genus Lepus; species Lepus europaeus. Next base: position 20,071,597 of record NC_084828.1, on the reverse strand, counting down.
GCATTAAGATAACTTGTAATTTATAGAATGGGGAGTGAATTAGCTCTGTTCACTGACTACTTCCACTGTTACCACAAACAGCATATATTCCTACTTGCCAATTATTAACATTAACATCCATTTCAAAATAAGCATAAAAGCCTCAATTTTGCATGTGTGCAATTCAGATAGCAATGTTCTTCAGTGAGAGTAAATAATACTTAGCCAATGCAGGTACTCAACAAACACTTATTTCTTCAAGTCAGGTCTCGCCTCCAACTCCCCCACCCCTTTCTTTCCTCTCAGCAATAACAGTTCTGCATTTTGTCCCCTGCTTATATGAAGGAGATGGTATTTCAAGTGCTTCATGCATGGTAACTCATCCTTTCTTGTTCTCAGCCCCCTGACAGAGGGACAGCTGTTCTGTGCACCAAGATGACGTAGGAGGCCCAGAGGCAGTACAGACACAGCAGGGTGTCACAGCTTGTCACTGTCACAGCAAGACCAGATTGGCTCTGCTGTCTGGCTCCAGAGCCCCTTCTAATCACTAGGTGATCCAAGAATGTAATCAAGCCAAAGACAGTCTTACAAATTACAAAGAGAGTTGACACAGATAAATGACTGAATGGTTACAAAAGACACTATGTTCTCTACCTCAATTTCTAGCTCCTAGAAACTCAGGTATAGTTGCCTCCCAATTATCCAAGACCTCCAGTGAGAGTCGGAAACCACAAATGGAACCAAACCTGACAGGGTACTTCAAAAAGCTTATGGAAAAGTGAAATTGAAAGACGGGCGTTTCCCATGAGTTTTTTGAAGACCTCTTGTACATACACATTTTTCCCTATCCATATACACCCATGATGAAGTTTAATTTATAAACCAGTCACAGTAAGAGACCAACATATAATGATTCTGTAATAGTTATCAAAAACAAGAATTGTTCATTTCTGGAACTTTCCTCTTAATGCTGTGAGACCACGGTTGAGTGTGGGTAACTGACTCTATAGAGAATAGAACTGAGGGATGAGGGTACTGGTGTTAATATTCTGGGGGCATGCTAATGCCATGGCCACATGATTTCAATGGCTTATCATTTAATACAGCATTTCCATATACGCTTCAGAAATATATTCAGAAACAGATTCCTAGCCTCCCTCAAACAGTCCCAGGGGCTGGATAATGAAACAGTAACACGCCAGGCTCTGAGGAATGCCCAGGCTTCAGCTCCTGCTGGGATAATGAGCTCTTGAAGCTCATAATAAGGTCTGACCTCATCATTGTTCATGTGAGATCAGATACACATTCTGTGTGCATCTACATAAATATAAGCTTTTTGCCCCCTAATGCCTAATTGATAAGCAAAGCCCGGGGAAACTGGATCATCCAGGAATACTTTAGGATATCCCTCAACAAATGAATTCCAAGGTTCTGTCTGGTTGATTTCAGCATCCAGACACATTTCTAGGAATTGTTTTTTTTTTTAAATCAGATTAGCTCCTATGCCTGAAAGTAGGGAGATGAATCAAACCACATAAAATGGTGGTTGTGTCTACAGCTCAGAAATGAATGCTTTTCTTTTTTTTTTTTTTTAGTTATCAAGAAAAATAGGCAACACTTCCCTGTACTTCTGTATTTTTATTTACTTAATGTTAAAAACAAAAAACAAACAAACAAACAAACCAGAGAGGCCGGTGCTGTGGTGCAGTGGGGTTACAGCCTAGGCCTGCAGCACTAGCATTCCATATGGGCGCCTGTTGGGAATCCTGCTGCTTCACTTCCAAACCAGCTCCCAGCTGATGTGCCTGGGAAAGCAGCACAGTCCTTGGGTCCCTGCCCCAACATGGGAGACCCGGGAGAAACTTCCGCTTTGGATTGGGCCAGCTCTGGCCACTGTGGTCATTTGGGGAGCGAACCAGTGGATGGAGGACCTCCCTCTTTCTCTCTTTCTCCCTCTCTTTAAAAAAAAAAATAAAAATATTTAAAAAAAAACCAGAGTTCTGCTTTTGGTGTATGATCCATGCATATTTCATTCAAATAAATAAATAAATAACTGTCCTCACAACTTTTAGCCAGAATATAGAATTCCCCGAAGCTTAAAACTATTTATTTCTAGAGCTACAGGTCACAGCTTTCAGAATGGCAGGGACTCCTGATTGTCTAGAAAGGTTGATTTTATTGTGTTAGGACAACGATTTCTTAAAATTTTAATGAAAAACAAAGAAACATTCATATAGGATGAGTAGGAGAAAAGCACCTGGTATCTCTACAGAAACACTGGGTTAGCTCTGTAGAATACAGAAATGAATTATCTAAAAGTAATTGCTATTAAATGTTAATATTGTCAGAATACTCATATTTAAAACAAGATTATTCATATGACTGGAAGGGGAAGAATTCAGTGGCTCATGATAAGTATATTGATAATACAGAGACTTTAAGATACTTCTTGAAAACCAATATGTATATAATTTCAATTGCCCTGAAATATTCTGTAATCGGCAATACATTTTTTTTTTCTGGCAAATTCCCATTATTTCACAGTTAGGCTATTCTATTTATTACTACTTCAATCTGATTATGTTGACATTCTCAGCTCATCTTATTAAAACCTCCATTGAAGATTAGAGAAAACAGAAGGGAAAAATCTGTCCCAGTGGGACTCGTCATATCCAGTGTCTTGTTGTCACCATTGTTTCTGAAAGCGTGCTTCACTCATAATTACACAGCTACCTATTGTGTTCACAATTACAGAGGTGGCACTTCTCAGTTTGCAGTAAATTGACCTTACCATCATAGTGCATTTTAAAAAATCATGCAGAAAGAAAATTCATAAAGGATTAAAAACAGGAAACTAAAATGGATTACACATCACCTACAGTGAGAGCAAAGAGGAGAAGAATTTACTGAAAAGAGCAGATTTACATTTTGGAACATTAACCATTTTCCTCTCTGAGAACAAGCTTATAACATACTTCTACCTCCTGGCACAACCTGGTTGCTAATAAATGTTTGTCCATAAAATTAATGAATAATCTACAGCTAAATAAAACATCAAAAGTAGTTCCAATAGTTTAGAATATCCTTCATATTATCTGAATGGAAAATATTCCTCTCTACCCTGAGAAGACTGGCATTCCCAATTTTCATAGAATATACCAATTATCATAAATCCATCTGATCTATCTATAGATAAATACTATATACAGTATAGTGGAATCCTTTAGGAAGTTGTTTTAACTGGGAATTCTCCCCCAAAATATTCAAATTTTTATCTTCAAGTACCTATGTACTTACCTACAAACCTATCATCTAGCTGCCATTTTAAATATATATATATATATATATATATATAGAGAGAGAGAGAGAGAGAGAGAGAGAGACAGACAGGTAGGTAGGAAGATAGACAGCAGAAAGACAGACAGATAGGAATCTCCTACCCGCTGGTTCACTTCCCCAAATGTCTGCAACAGTTGGGGAGAGGCCAGGCCAAAGACAGGGGCTTGGAATCATGTGGGTATCCTACAGGGGTAGCAGGGATCCAGCGACATGAGCCTTTACCTGCTGCCTCCCATGGTGTGCATTAACAGGAAGCTGAAGTTATGAGCCAGAGTCTGCTGTTGAACCCAAGCACTGGTATGAGATGCAGGTGTTTCAAGCACTGTCTTACTGCTTTACCAGCTGCTTGGCCTCAGAAAATATTTCATGGACTGCATACATACAAACAAGTCTCCAATGAATATTCATTTCAGTAATTCCAATAGATATATACTCCCCTACCTATGCTAATGATTGAGGTTGATATAAGTAATTTTGATGGAATTGTCATGGCCTTTTCCTATAAAAGGTAATATGCTTTTATTAATTTTCTTGCTTCTCAGATGTATTGACTTTTCCATTTGGTTCTTTTATGGAGTTTTTCAAATTTTGTAATTTGGTGTCCCTGGCACGTGGGATGAATCAGATCCATTTGACAAACTGATGACAGAGCAGATGACTCAACGTCGGTCATGACCGACTACGTAGCTTCTTATTCAACAGTTCACAGGGCAGCACATGAAAGCATGACTATCCAACCCTCTTTCCCACTCTGTAGCTCTCTGCCTGATCTAGAAAACTGGCAGCTTATTATAATAGCGACTTGGGCCTTAAACCACTTCCTGATGGGAGGGAATGAAGTGTCAAGAGTTTGGACATAATCCTGCCATGAAGGAAGTAAATCACTCACTTTGGAGGGAGCACCTGAATCTTTCCAGGTCAGCAGGGGACGGACTCAGAAAACCCTCTCCTGGAGCATTAAATTGTACTCTAATGGCTTCCAACACTGTGTCTGAGGAAGTTAATCACCTACCAAGAAAAAAAGCAATTCTGCTTTTATAAATAGGTTCACAGCTATTATTTTCACAGTTCTACATCTTAGCTTTCAAGAAATACTGAGCATATAAAATACAACATTTCTATGTGCAGACTTAAATACACACTGAAAACAGCTAAATCTCTGTGTGAGATGGTCACAGATGAGTGTGCTTTGGTACTTTGGCACTTAAAATTTCAAAGACACCGTCACGATTGCATGAAAAATGTGAAAAAGAATCCCACAATCGGTGAGGCTTCTATGGGAACCTGTGGATCACAAACTCTCTTCCCTTTAAAAGCTAGGGCTTGAGCTCAATTTTTAAAGTTCATTGCAAAATCTATCTACTTTCTTTCCTTCAGAAAGTATGTAAATGAATTTTATTAAGTTAAAATGAGTGAGGACAAATGACAATAATATGCTAAAATGAATATACGCCTTGATGGAGAAAGAAACATTAGAAGTGATGGCAGATTCTCGAGCCCTCCGCCATTCAGTGTTTTTCAAATTTTGTTACATGTTAGAAGAGATTAATGCACTTAATTCACTTTGCCAGAGCAAAGCTTCTGCCCATGGCTAAGGAGTTACTGCGCCTCCTCCCCAGCATATCTAGACACCGCTGTGGTTCCGACTTTGCACTCTGAGAGAACACAGCAGCATCCAAGCGAATATAAAGTCATCTCCCATCTGCTCCTGTCTTCCCACGGCAGAGGAATGCTTCCTCAGAGGAACCCTGTACCAAAGCCTCCATACACTAACAATCTTCCTACTTCATAATCTTGTCTCACCCCGCAATTAAATCTTGTGTTTTTCCAACTACGCTAGCTAAAGCTGGAACAATGTTAATTGCAAACAGAGCAGAAAATTTTACCCTAATTTGCAGATGCAGTAGGAGGGATCCCTTTAGGAAGTCACTCTCTTCTAGTCACAAATTTTATAGGTGGCATGGAAGGTGAGGAGAGTGTTCATAATAATATAAAAGGTAGAACATAGGCAAGTTTTTTTTTTTTTTTTTTTTTTTGACAGATAGAGTTAGACAGTGAGAGAGAGAGACAGAGAGAAAGGTCTTCCTTCTGTTGGTTCACCCCCCAAATGGCTGCCATGGCCAGCGCTGTGCCGATCTGAAGTCAGGAGCCAGGTGCTTCTTCCTGGTCTCCCTTGCGGCCCAAGCACTTGGGTCACCCTCCACTGCCCTCCCGGGCCACACAGCAGAGAGCTGGACTGGAAGAGGAGCAACCGGGACTAGAACTCGGCGCCCATGTGGGATGCCGGCGCCGCAGGTGGAGGATTAACCAAGTGAGCCGCAGCGCCGGCCTTAGGCAAGGATTTTAATACTATCTCTCACAAGGTAACGATCTTTTCTCAAATCTGGAAAACTTCATATTTTCCCTCCAGAATATTTTGCTCGTTTTCAGGAATGACTTATACTGGTTATACAAACCACAGCTATGAATTAGTAAGGACAGCACAAAGAACTGAAATTTATTACCTGACTCAACCCCGTGATTTGTCCTTTCAGAAAGAGATTAGTTGGATTTGTACGCCTTCAAGTCTTGCTTAGCCAAGCAGGGAAACACATCGAAGCTCTTAAACATAAGCAGGATTATTAATGCAACCCAGAAGGCAAGGCCCACACAGTTGCAGAAGAGATCATAAACAGAAGATGTTTTTAAAGTAACGGACCCTTGGAAAGATTCTCCAACGGTCTCATCATCAAATGCCAAGTGCTACAGATTACTGACTTTTTAAGAGATTTACAGCAATCTGCCTGAATTTTCTTTATTTATAATTGGACTTCAATATTCTCTATTCATACATTCTCTAACTAGTTAAGATTTTTAAGGATAAGCACATGTATATTTCGTTTAATTTCACCATCGCCTACTCCTATACTTAAATAGTGTTTTGAGCTATTAGAAATTCCATGGTATTTTTTTTTATTAAAAAATTTATATAGGGAATCTGTAAATTTCTTGTTAGAGATGCCACCTGCCTTTACCTGGCCAGCTCTCCTCCCAGGCCAGCCAAGTAATGAAAGTCAACAGAGTGCCTTCCCCTACCAGGTTCACACCTCCCTTAGGATATACCCTATGTGAAGAGATAGATAGGTCTGGGCCTCTTAACTTACATGGCCTAAAGCCCAACAGATTATTATCAAGCTCCTTCTTTCAGGTTCTATTTGCCTCTCAATCAGAAAACTTAATTGTAGCTTAGACAGCACCTTTCTTAGCTCCTCTACTAATGACTCTGTCCTTTGTTCTAGACCCTGTCATTCCTTTGTAATCATAACCTCTACTCTACCTCCAATGGCTCTACTCCCAACCTGTGTGTACTGATGGTCCTCTTCCCCACTTAATGCTGTATAATTGTTCAGACCTGGTTAATGCCACTCTTAGGATCATTGGTTACTATCCTCACTCTGTCTTTTATGACCTTGTCTAAATATGATCAGAGTAGGCAAACTTGGAAGGCTTCCATAGCCTTGGCAACTCATGACGACAACCTAGGGTGGTTACTGGCGCCATAAACTAGAGTGTCAATTTGTTGGGTCAACAACAGGAGCCACTGTGCACTTGCTCCTCATGTGGGATCTCTGTCCTTAATGTGCTGTACATTTTGATTTAATGCTATAACTAGTACTCAAACAGTATGTTTCACTTTGTGTTTCTATGTGGGTGCAAACTGTTGAAATCTTTACTTAATATATACTAAATTGATCTTCTGTATATAAAGAGAATTGAAAATGAATCTTGATGCAAATGGAAGGGGAGAGGGAGTGGGAGAGGGGAGGGTTGCGGGTGGGAGGGAAGTTATGGGGGGGGGGGGAGCCATTGTAATCCATAAGCTGTACATTGGAAATTTATATTCATTAAATAAAAGTTTAAAAAAATTTATATAGGGAATCTCAAGGTAACACTTCTGTTGTAGCTTAGGTATAGCTTGAGCATCCAGCAAGGCTTCTGAGATTGAAATTTACTATCCTTTGTGAGTTCCTGAGAGGGTGGGGCTTTGGGAAGTGTTGGCATTAGATGAGGTCATTAGGGTGGAGTCCTCACGTCTGAATCCTGGTATTATAAGAAGAGACCACACAGACACACAGCCTCAGTCTCCTGCCGTGTGCTGTTGTATGCTGCCTTAAGATTCTGCAAACAAGAACGGCATCACTAGATGAGGTTCCCAGACATTGCACCCCCAGAACCAGGAATCAACATCAACGTTTCTTTAAAATGTAGCCTGCCTCAGGTATCTCACTGTAGCAGTGAAACACTGATGAATACAGTTTCTTAAAATCCAAATATAGCCTAGCATCTTTACACTGGGATCCAGGGTTAAGCTTCATTGCTTGACAGTGATGTGAAACTATCTGTGTATGTTTCTAGCGCAAGGGTCCTGTGTTGCTCTTTTGTTTTCTGGAGCAAAGATCGGTAATACCAGACAGGTGAATAACGAATAGATCCTTAAATAATGGGCTATGCATTTGTTTAATAAAAGGAAATTATTTGTGTTTTCAGAGTAGCTTTTCAATTTCAAGGATGATGTGAAAATAGGTATTAACGTTTTAAATTGTGTGTGTTTTCTGGAAGGAAGCACAGCAACCTAACGGTTTGGGTTTTCACAGCTTCTGACGAAGACTTGTTTCCACTGTGAAGGCAGAACCCGAGTGTGGCTCCACAGTGGAGAGAATCTGGGCCATGAATATGGCACAGGATAGCTTTCAAGTGAATGTCTTTTTTTTTTTCCCACAAACTTCTTGGTTTTTCTATTTAACGTAACTTAAAAAGACCAAAAAAAAAAAAAAAAGTATCTGGTTAAATGCTTCCTGTTGGCCTTTAGCAAGTGTCTACTGAGTTACATTCCAAGCCAGGTAAGACGCACTCCTGACATGCTTTACTGAAACAGCAAGCGCACTGCTTAGCACGGTTCATAGGACACTGCTGTTCATTACAAGCTAATTCTCTCCTTTTCTTTCCATTGACTCCTTGTTACTGGGTTTGTCCTTAAAAGTTTTCAAGTTAATGAGCCACCTCATGCTCACCAATTTATACAAGCTTCAATTAAAAAGAACGGAGGGGCTGGCACTGTGGCATAGTGGGTAAAGCCACCGCCTGCAGTGCTGGTATCCCATATAGGTGCCGGTATAAGATCTGGCTGCTCCACTTCCGATCCAGCTCCCTGCTGTGGTCTGGAAAAGCAGTGGACGATGTCCTAAGTGCTTGGGCCCCTGCACCCACGTGGGAGCCCTGGAAGAGGCTCCTGGCTTTGGATCAGCTCGGCTCCAGCCGTTGCAGCCATTTGGGCAGTGAACCACCTCTCGAATAAAAAAATAAATCTTTAAAAAAAAAGGAATGGTGAATGAATAAATAATAAATATATATGATGTAGGGTAATTATTTAAATTTCAAAAACAATATTTTAATATAGTGATCTTTTGAATATATTCTAGTTAGTTTTGCAAAATTTTTATTCCCATTGAAAGCTTTCTAATAGCATGCCTTAAATATCACAGTGTTCATCTCTCTACACACTAAGAATTCGGCAACTATTTCTTATTTATCACCTGCTACATTGGTGTACAAATATCTTATATTTACCTTGGAGATATATGATATCTATACACATTCTCTAAAATGTATGATATTTCTTTTGCAATCAAGTCATGCATAGAAAAGGATGGGTTGTAGGGAGAAGAGCAGTTAGCAATATCATATAAAAATTAAAGTGAGCAAGGTTAGCACCTCAATTTCCTTTTGCTTTAGAAAACTTAATAGTTACAACCATACCCATACAGGCTAAAGACAGAAGCGACAACGCGAACATTGCACATTGACTGAAAATTGATCACATGGAAGCACCTCGTACCTTTGCCAGTTTACCTGCCACAAAACACCTGCTAACTACTGTATTTTCTCTATGATCACTGCCGACTATTGGACATTTCTTGCTCTGATGCTAGAACTCACCAATAGTACTGAAAATCTCAATTTAATGACAAAGTCATGCTTCTCAATTAAGGGTCTCACAACATTCATGAGTGACCAAAGAATTCTATGAAGAAGTTTTCAGGCATCTTGGGAAGATTTAACACCTGGCTGAACCATTCAAAATGAGAATGGAAAGAGTGTAGATGCTATAGAGCAAACTGTCAACATTTTTTTACTTCAATAATACTGACAGTCTGAGTGTGAAACAGCAGATATGAGCATGAAATAAATTACAGTATGGATACAATGGCTGCAACTGTGAGACATTGAAAATCAAGACGACTTGACTGGCACGCAGGCAGAGATGAACCTGAAAATGTTAAATTTCTCACTGCCAAGTCAACAATGCTAAAAAGTAGTTAGAGTTGGGATAATAATTACAGTGTGGTTGTAACAGAAGGTTTAAACTAAATATGTACAAAATGCAAAAATCTCAGAATTACAGAGAAAGGTTTGGTTCTTTATCTTTCAAAACATTTCAATTCTTACTAATTAGGGGTTGTTAACTTTTTCCAGATTAGCTATAAAGAGGTTATATGTAGATATAAAAATCCCTACCCAGGTTTTGGTTTAACTGAACAGGATCCTATATTAAGTCTAGCTTCACTTTGGAGAATGTTGAACAGAAAGGAAATACAGACATCTTTCCATTTGGAAACGAGAAGTAAAACCCTGACAGCTACTTAGAGGGAAATCTCAGACAACAGGGGTTGAATATTCCACATCTGAATGGTTGGGACCAGAGTATTTTGGACTTTTTATGGACTTTGGAATATTAGCTTATATGTAACAAAGATGTTTTGAAGATGGGATTCAAATTCACTTATATTTTATATATACCTTGTACATACAGTCTAAAGATAACTTTATGTAACATGTGTTTTGCATTTTGACTTTACCCATCATATGAGGTCAGGTATTGATATTCCATTTGTTGCTGTTCCAAAAATTTTGGATTTTGGAGCATCCTGGATTTCAGATTAAGGCTACCTAACTTGTATTGAGCTCCTATTTCATGAGACTAAGGAGTAGCATGAATATAACCTTTAACAAGGTAAGAGGCAAGACACCCAGGGATGCAGAAAGCTGGCTAATACTTGTTAATAGTTTAGCTTTAAAGTCAATCTAAGCACAATGGCTTGAAGCCTCCAAAGGCAATGGAAGTTATGTATAAATGCATCTTTGGAGATGAATTTAGTGTGTTTTGGGGGAAACAGTACAATGACTTGATTTTCCAAGGACACTTTTAGGAAGCACACAGATTAAGGGACTGGTCCTTAGAAGAGCCACAAGGTCTCCACAGAGCAAGAGTTTATCCCCCCACAAAGATTCAGCTTGGCTGGATTTTCTTCCCCCAGGGGAAATAAAAACCTTAATGTAATATTTTAAGTATTCATTTCAAACACATACGTGCAATTCTAAATATGAATCAAATAATGCATCACAAGGGTGGACATTCATTTATCAGCCTGTAGGAACATAATGAATTAAAATAAAAATTTAGAACATACAGCTCACACAGACACAGGGACTTACAAAATGAAATTCATAGTAGAATAAGGAATTGATGTGATACCACCTCATCCTTTTACATTTACAGATTTGGATTTTAAAATATGGGTAAACGTATGAAATAAACCTGACCTTCAAAGAAACTAAATACAATCCATGTTGTCTTAAAATCATATGTTAGCAAAGTCTGGGAATACTTGGTAGATTTTGGTAAGGATTTAGAGGATAACTATTCTAAGAGTGGTAACATCTTCAGAGAGAAATACTTCAATTTCAACTAATTTGTTTACTGACAATCAAACAACACTGACTATGCCTAATATTTTGTGTTTTCCAGGCACTGTATTTAGTAACAGGGAGAATTCAGAAATATTTCTTTATAGCCCTGATTCCAAGATGTAGTCATCCTTACACAACACTGTTAAACTCTTAATTTTTGACATTCATGAATTATGTAAAAAAGACTTCAAGAAGGAATTTAGAATTTTCTGGAACTTTCTAAAGTGCAGAGCTAAGTACAATGTAAGCTGTATGTTGAAATTTAAACAAAGAGTTGGACAATATGGTAACTTAACAAAAATGGCAACATTTCAGAGCCATAACTACGTAGCTTCCTTTTTATGACAAAAAGAGATTTATGCATTTCTGAGGTAAGATATTAACTGGACTCCTTGGATTAATCAATAGCAATCTATTTTTGGGGGGGAAGTAAAATAGTTCTCCTAACTGGTTTTAAAATTTCTATTTATTTGAGAAGGAGAGAGCTGATTCACACCCCAAATGCTCACAACGGTCAGGTCTGAGTGGGGCAGGAGAGGAGAGTAGGAAACTCAATGTAGGTCTCTCATGTGGTAGCAGAGACCCAGCTTCTGCAGCCTCCCAGAGTGTGTATTAGCAGCTGGAACCAGCAGCAGAGCTGGGAATGGAACCTAGGCACTCCAACAAGGGATGCCATTCAAACCAGCATCTTAATGCTAGGCCAAAGCTGTTTCAGAGAGCCCGTCTTTTCGCCATTGTAATGATCTCCTGTAATGATTGATGAGACTAAACTCTACAGTGAACATCTGTTGAAGATTCCACTCGGTCTTCACAGTAGTTTTAGTTCCATTAATGACTACTTAGTGTAGCTCTTACATCAGAGGTTGGCCTTTCAGCTGGACCACTTCACAATGGGCCTGCTATTAAGGTTCTGGTCTCAATATTCACCACTCTGCCCAGCTCTGGCAAATGGTTTCTCCCCCAAAGTGTATTCTCTAGAGAAAGAGAGGAAGCAAGGAATTTTGCTCTGCAGAGATCCAAGCAGAATTTGGCTGAGTAGTGAGTGGGTTGGCTGTATCAGAGATTAATAAAAGTGAAATTGCTAATGGTGGGGATATTCTTTCTCAAAGCTCGTTGTTAAGATGAGAAGTCTGGTCTAGTGAGAAGGCACTGCAGTGGCGACAGTGATTCCCAGCTCTACGCTGTCACCTGCTAGTGGTGTCACCCTGAGCCAGTCACTAAGTCTCCTGAGACTGCAGTGATGTCACTGGTACTGCAGTCAATACCATCCCGGTACCTGGAAGAATGCCAGGAGCTCTCTTCTGCCTCCTTACGGATTTCTGTATTGTAACTCTATAGGGAAAGAAAAATTAAAATGGCAAGGAAAATCATGGAGGACCCTCAGAGATGAGGACATGGAGTGAGTTGCGAGAGACCAAAATGACTAAAATCCACAGGACAGGTACTGGTGAGCAATGCTGCTCTGAACAAGAACCTGGATTTATACACACAGTGCTTCTAGGGAATGTAGCTGAGTCACGATCGTCTCACGCATGTGAAGGAAACTGAGGCTGGGAAAAGAATCTCCTACCGGAGAAGGGATAACAGATTCTCGAGTTCACACAAGAACAGGAACAGTATCGTTCCCACCAGTCCGATAGCAACGCTCAGCATTCATGCTGCTTACACAGTCGGGTCTGCCTCACTAGTGACACATAAACTACTGACAGATAGGTAACTCCTCTGATCCCACCCAACAAACCCAAGAAGCAGAACCTAAAAGGAACAGAGTATTTTCAAGTAACTATACTCTAGCAAAAAACTTACAGGTATTCACTTACAAAATTTACAGGTATACAAAAATACTCAGGCTCACCAAGATAAAATTCAGTGTCTGACATCTGAAAAATTATTGGACATGAAATGATGCAGGAAAATATAATAGAGCAATGAACAACAGATCAAAATTGACCCAAAGTTGGCAGGAATGTTGGAATTACCAAACAAGGATGTTTAAACAGTTTTTGTTAATTGGATTCCATACTTTCCAAAATGAAGAAAAGAGGTGGGCATTGTCCTAGTGGTTAAAATGCTGCTTGGGATGCCCGCATCCCATATGGGAATGACTGGGTTCAAGTCTCAGTTCTGCACTCAATTCCAGCTTTCTATTTAGGAGTATTCTGGGTGGCAGCAAGTGATGGCTCAAATAGCTGGATCCCTGCCACCCACATGGGAGACCTGGATTGACTTTCTGGCTCAGAGCTTTGGCTCCAGCCCAGTCCTGGCCACTGCAGGTATTTCAAGAGTGAACCTGCAGATAAAAATGGAAAATCTCTCAATCTAAATCTCTTTCAAATAAATACATTTTTAAAAAGAATTAAAAAAATCAGTTCTTGAAACAAGTGATTAGGTTTCCAATGAATTCTTTTGTGGGGGAAAAAAAAAGATTAAGTAAAGATACTGAAGATATTACAGAGGAAAGCATAAAGGCCCAGACTGATTTTCTAGATATGAATTCTCATATGTGAGTTGACAACATGAAAAATGGCCAAGTGGGATTAAGGGCAGAGAGAACTCTACTATGGCACCTCATAATTAAATTGGTGAAAACTAGTGATAAAAGAAACACAAAAATAACACCTTCTTACTGGGAACAACACAAGGAAGACAAAGCAGTATTTCCTGTAAAGTAATGGAAGGAAAAGCCTCAATGGAGAATTCTATAACAGCAAACATGTTTCAAAACCAAAGGTGTAATAAAAGTATTCGCAGTTATATCCAAGCAAAAGAATTCATTAGGAACCCACACATCCTCTAAGAGATTTTAAAGCACAGCTTTAGGGCAAAAAGAAAATGAAACCAGGCAGATCTGCATGAAGAATTAAGAGCAGCAGAAATGGTGACTATATGGGTAAACACGGAAGTTATTTTTTTCTTATTATTTAGAACTCTCATTTTACAACAACAGCATAAAGGGTGAGAGAGAGGAAATAAAGACATTTTATTTTAAGGTTCTTATACCATCTGTGAAGTGGCATAATATCACCTGAACTGATATAATATTGCTAGCTTAAATATATTTACTATAAACTATAACAAAACTGCTAAAATTGTAAAATTATTATAATTTATAAGCCAACAATGAAGATTAAGTAGAAACATAAAAGTACTTAATTAGGGACGGACATTTGCTTTGGCAGTTAAGATGATGCTTGGGATACCTGCATCCCATATTGGAGTGCCTGGGTTTGAGTCCCAGCTCCATTCCCAATTCCAGCTTCCTGCTGATGCACACCATGACAGATGGCAGGTGTTGGCTCATGTGATTGGTGAGCCCCTGCCACTCACTTGGGAGACTGGGACTGAGTTCTCAGCTCTTGGCTCTGGCCTAGCCCAGTCCCAGTTTTCATGAGTATTTGAGGAATGAACAGATGGGAGACTAATCTCTCCCTCCCTCCTTCCCTCTCTCCACACAGACACACACACACACACACAAACTAAAAAAAATATTCAATTACTCCAAGAAAAAGAAAAAGGCAAGAAAAAACAATTCAACTAGAAAATAGCAAGATGACAGATTTAGATGTAGCCCTATCAATAACCCCATTATTTAGTCATACATGCATGGTCTTTCCAATTAAAAGAATGCCTAGAAGAAATATACTTTAAATGCAAAGATAGATATACAATGCTAAATAAAAGGATAAGGATGAAAAACATACTGTACTAACATTAATTAAACCAAGCTGGAGTAACTTTGTCAATGTAAGACAAGTAGATTTCAGAGCAAAACATTACCAGGATGTAAAAATAATTTAATAATGCTAAGGGGTTAAAGAAGATCTAAAAACTCCAAATGTTTACACACCTAAAAATAGTACCTCAAAACTCACAAAGCAAAGCTGATGGTATTGGAAAGAGAAACAGCAATGCATTATTATTGTTGAAACATTCAAAACCTTTCACTCAATAATAGAACAAGCAGACATAAAGCTATACACTGAGGCTTAGAACGTTGCTAACTTTCAAGGCAAACTTTCCCATTGGGTGTTGGTGAAGGAGTCTTTGCCTAATAAGCCTGTCTGAGAGATAATTACTGGAAATCACAAATAAGCTTCCTTGGTGCTGATATCATCAATACTTAGAGTAAGGCACCTGCTCTGAACAGGGAATTCAAGTTCTAGTGCCTACTGGTCCAGCAGATGATCTTACAACTGTCATGTCTAAACTCTTGATCTCCGTTATATAACTTAGATGATGAAGGGGCTTGGCTGGGTTACTTCTACTTTCCTTTGCTATGGTGTGAATGTTTGTGCTCCCCTTCCTCACAAATTCCGATGCTGAACCCTAAGGCCTAGTGCATGGAGGTGAGGTGGGAGGTGGGCTTCGGCAGATGATATGGTCACTAGGGTTGAGTTCTCAGGAATGGGACTGGTGTCCTTACAAAACAGGCATCAGGGAGCTCCCTTGCCCCTCCTACCATTTGAGGACATGCAAAAACACTATGAAAAAAAAAAATCTATGAACCAGGACGCAAGCCCTAACCAGAAACCAAACCTGTCGGTACTCTGATACTGGATTTCTTACCTTTGAAACTATGAGAAATACATTTCTGTTGTATTCTATTATCACAGCCTGAATAGACTAAGAGATCCTTACAGCTTTTGCGATTTGGACTTCAACTGCACCATCAGCTGTCAGAACCCCTGGAATACTAAGTCAAGTCAGGTCTTGCATGTTAATGCCCTGGGAAGCTTGGTTCGCTTCTCCAGGCACAGGCTATTAAGCTGCAGCAGCCCAATGGAGGCAGCTGCCTGCAAAATGGAACAGACAGAGGTTGACCCTGTGAATGACAATGCTTATGGCATTTCTGCTCATTTCTTTGATGCGACCTTCAGTTCTTGGCTGCACTGTGACCTGCAGCTGGGTCAGGGGCAGACCTACCCGAGGAGGAACGGCCTGCAGGGCGGTGATGTAGTTCTCCAAGGCCAGGCGACGGCGATCGTTGAGCATGGCTTCCACCCTGGCCATGTGCGTCTCCACCAGCTGCTGTCTCTCGCTGGCTGCTTCCTGTTCCAGAGACTCTACTTTCTCCTGGAAGTGCTGCCACAGCACACACACACATGTCAGCAGGCCACAGCACATGTAGGATGGGATACAAAGTTATGTCTTTTAAGATGTAGCTCCTATTTCCTTTTCTTTAAGTGATAAAGGTTACCCCAAAGATGGCATAGTCTTTCCCAACATTCTAATTGGTTTTGCAATTAGACTATACTTTTATAGTTTATCTCCCTTTTTTGTATTTCCTACACCCCAATTTAATCAGTCTATCAGGGGATTCCAGTAGAATCATTTGAGTAAGGTAACACTGGACAAATTTACACACTCTTGAAGCTATTGCATATTTTTTTTAATTCAGCTCTTAAAGTATTTTTAGCAAACAACCACAATAAACTCTTGGGTAATATAAGGTAAATAGAGACTGATTCCAGTCAAAAATACAGATTCTAATATTATTTCTGCCAGAGGCAGAAGCATCACATTATAGCAATGACAATGACATATTATTCATAACTGAGTTTTATGACAATGGATTGTGCTAGGGTTTAGACATGGTTTTGGCATGAATACCAAGTGTTCATCTACTGGAGGCCTGGTCCTTAGTGTTATGATGTTTAGGTATTGGGCCTACTGGGGAGTCCTTAGGTCACTTGGGGAGCTGCCCTTAGAAGGGATCAAGGTGGGTTTTATGGGACCATTGAGCTCTTGCAAAAATGAGTCCAATCCCAGAACTGTTCTCCAGCTTCCTATACAGAGATGTGATCTCTCCCTCAGGCACACACTCTTGCCATACCACAGCCAAACTGACAATGGCACTGTATCCTTGGGTCAACGGAAATGTGAACTAAATGGCCTCTTTATAACATGAGCCTACCTCTGGTATTTCATTACAGTCACAGAAAACTAATACAAATTATAACTTGAAAAAACTGGGCACAAATATAAGGCAGAGTTTAAGCAACGCAATTACTAGACAATGCTTAGGAAATGCTTAGTTCAAATGCTTAGTTCAAATTCAAGGGAACAGGAATATCTCCACATAAGGGTATAGCAGGTGCTGGTACCATGTAGGTACTCAATAAACAGGCCGCTGACAAGTCCTCCGTTTAGGGAACAGGTGAAGATTTTACCTGGATAACTGCCTTCTTATCAGCTTTTGGCAAGTTCTTTGCTTGACGTTCTGCCTCTTCCCATTCTCTCATGACCTACGAAATGAGAAAACAACTGAAATCAAAGCCATCAGCTCTTCCTTCAAAAACAGATTTAACTGCATGGATGACTATACTTTTCATTCATTTTTGTCATTTTAGTACTAAAAAAAGTACCTTATTCACGTGTACGTGAATAATATTTGGCCTACCACTAAGAAGTAAATAACATCAGAGCAGTGTAGTAAACATAAATGTTTACATTTACTGCAAGAATATATTTTTTTGATTCAAGTTTTTTTTCCCCCCCTCTGAGAAATGACTGACAGTCATTTTATTTGATGTGAACAAATGCCAACCATTCATAAAAGCATATACTTCCTAAATACTGTCTTCCAATATAAAACTGAACACAATGCTTTTAGTCTTTTATGAAAGGAAGTCAAACATTTCAAACAGTGTATTTTTAGTATTTTTAGTATGGGGGAGAAGCAAATACATAAAGTGTTTTATGGGTGTCTGTGTGTCACGAATGCAACATCAAAACGAAGTGATGCGTGCAATGGGGGATGGGAAAAGAGACTTCTGTCTGAAACCCTAAAATCCACCTGTTGAGGGCAGCTAGAACTTTATGTCCACCAACTGTAGTCATGAATGGCAAGGATTATTCTCAATGTCTAAGAAATTCCAACAAAATACAAAATATTCTGAATAAACCCAAAATTACTTTGACTAACTAGCACACTAATTTAGTAACCAGGTGAATGTGCTTTGTAGGGAACTAAAGCTTGCTCTCAACCTTGATGGATGCCGGATTTTCCTAAGAGGTGCAAGCTCATGGTTCTTAATGCCAAGGGCAAATGTCTACAGCTGGGCACATTGTTGAAAGAAAACCTTAGTGTCTACCTCCTGTATCCTATGTAAAGGAAATCCAATAGCCTTCGCTTGTTCAAGTGTTTTGTTGTCAGGTAGACTGTAAGTGTAGCTACATAAAATGCATGAACAAAGATGAGCTAAGCAAAACCCTGGCCTGTTACTAGATGTGTTCTTGCATACTTTGTGTACTTCCAAGGGTGATAAAACTGGAGTTCTGTACTCTGTAGGTATTTGTCCCTAAGAAATTGATTTTTATGATATTATTCAAGACCACCAAGAAAAAGAGATTCACAAGAAATTACTATGGATACATAATTTCTATCAGATAATGTCACATAACTTTTTCCATGTGGGTGGGTTTCTATTAGATATTTTATTATCCATAAGCATTGATTCTTTATTTGACTACTTACATTTTGCCTAAGATAACAACACCTTTGTTTTAATAAGGGAAAAAGTATGAAATAAATTTTTTATTATACTTGAACAGTGTTATCAAAAATAACCTCACAATTCACAGCAAAATGAGGACAAATGTCTTGCGCAATGAGCAAGAACAGAACACACAAGAAACATTGTCTCAGTTGCTTTGGTGTTTGTATGAGTTAATGAAGGGCACCTGTGGGAAAGGGGATATTGAAGTCTATTTTGGCTTTATAGCAAGGAGATAAGCCATGCATAAAAAGATTTCAATTTCCTGCATCTAGAATGTTCACAGTGGCAGTACTCTACCAAGAATTCTTCACACAAAGAACTTCAGAATTAGTTTGAGACAGAAGCCAAAGGTCTCATAGGAATGTGAAAAACTGATTTCCCATATTACATTTACACAGTTACCGTTGCACCTTGCACATTCAGAACCTGCGCTTTGCAGCTCCGAGCTAGGGATCCATGGAATAATTAAGGAAGCTTAGCTAATGTACTGAAAGGAAGCAAATGTTGATTTTCAGAACAATTTAACAATATTCTACCCCCTACAAATAAAATGCATTTCTCCCTGGGACTACTTACTACATTACTACAAATGAACGTACACTGTAGGCTGAACATATCCCGTAGAACAATGGCATCCAGTGCAGTACACATATTAGGTAACACCGCTGTGAACCCCAGATTGAGTGCTTTACAAAGTCTAATTTAATTGATTCCTCTCAACAACCTGTGGGATTAGGCATGGGCATCCGCACTAAAGCATCAGGTAATGACACCTGCTCAAGGTGATGTAGGTAACTAATGGAGAAGGAAGGATCCCTATGGCTCTGACACCCCTGCTGTTTTACCCTAAGCCCCAATTTGCAAAATAGGATTCTCAGAATCTGGATCTTGCAGTTGCTCTATATCCTCTCACAGAGAAATTCTCCCCCACATCCACAAGGGTATCAGTTTCACCTGGATTTATGAGTCTTCATAGACTTGGCTATTTTAGGCAG
Source organism: Lepus europaeus (assembly GCF_033115175.1). NCBI lineage: Eukaryota > Metazoa > Chordata > Mammalia > Lagomorpha > Leporidae > Lepus > Lepus europaeus. Next base: position 20,051,997 of record NC_084828.1, on the reverse strand, counting down.
AGAATGACTACTACTAAGCAAAGATTTAAGAGGCAAACAAGTTCAAAGGAAGTCACCAGAAATCACACACTAGATTATGAAGATAAATGTTGATAGTAGGTATTTCACTTTCCCACGTCACTAGGATCCACTATACAGCATTCTCTGCTCTGGAATAGCTCTTAGTTATCTCAGATCTATCTGATGACAGAAAGATGAAAAAAATCCATGAAAACTGACAAGAGCTTAGCAACAGGTTAGAGAGATGTGCTAACCGAACTCACCCTCCCACCTAGAAACTGTAATATTTGACTAATTAAGAATTTGAAATCAGTTTTCTTAATAGAATCAAAATGACCAAGATATCCTGGAAAAAACAACCCACGATTATTTTTTCTTATTTTTAAAAGGTAATGACTAAATGGGTCCAACAATAAAATGCAAAGTAAGTAGGACTGATATTAACTAATGAGGAGATAAAATGAATCTACAAAACCTAGCTGGAAAGAGAAGACATTTGAGTACTTCAGAAAGTTCATGGAAAATGGAATTAAAAGATAGAATTATGGGGCTGGCACTGTGGCGTAACAGGTTCAGTGGCCATCTGCAGTGCTGGAATCCTAAATGGACACTAATTTGAGTCCTGGCAGCTCCAGTTCTGATCCAGCTCCACACTAATGTGCCTTGGAAAGCAGCAGAACATGGCCCAAGTGTTTGGGCCCCTACACCTACATGGGAGACCCAGATGAAGCTCGTGGCTTAAGTCTGGTCAGCCTTGGCCACTGTGGACATTTGGGGAGTGAGCCAATGGATGGAAGCTCTTTGTCTCTGTCTCTCCCTCTCTATCTCTGTAATTCTGACTTTCATATAAATAAATATATCTTAAAAAAAGAAAGATAAATTTATAGGAAAATTTATGTGGTACAAGGAGTTAAGCTGCTGCCTGTGATGCTGGCATCCCACAATGGAGCACCAATTCCAGGCCCAGTTGCTCCACTTCCAATCCAGTCGCTGTGCCTAAAAGCACCAGAAGATGGCCCAAGTACTTGGGATCTAGCTACTCATGTGGAAGACCCAGTTGGAATTCCAGGATCCTAGCTTTGGCTTGGCCCAACCCTGGCTATTACAGAGAGTTTAGAAATGGATGGAAGATTTCTTTATGTCACTCCCTCTGTCATACTGCCTTTCAAATGAATTATCTGTTTACTCTGGTGCAAAAAAAAAAAAAATTAAAAATCCATGTGTAGTCTTTTCTTAGTATGTATTTTCCAAGACTTTTTGATATACTTTCTAAACATAAAATAGTCATTAAAAGTCTGAAGAGCAAATATTTAGAATTACATGAAAGGTAAGAGCAATGACTGCTCATCCCATTCTGAGAATCACACAGGTGTATAGGTATGGTGGGACTTATCAATGTGAAAAAGGTTATGCTGAGACCAACAGGAGGCCCAGGCTGAGGTGAGCACACAGGGTGTGTGTATGGGGGGAGGACTAGGGGGTACTGGGGGTGGGTGCAGATTATGCTAACAGGAGTAATGAAGGTGCTGGGGGTGGGTGCAGAGTGTGCTAACAGGAGTAGTGAGGGTGCTGGGGGTGGGTGCAGAGTGTGCTAACTGCAGCAGTGAAGGTGCTGGGGGTGGGTGCAGAGTGTGCTAACAGGAGTAGTGAGGGTGCTGGGGGTGGGTGCAAAGTGTGCTAACAGGAGTAGTGAGGGTGCTGGGGGTGGGTGCAGAGTGTGCTAACTGCAGCAGTGAAGGTGCTGGGGGTAGGTGCAGAGTGTGCTAACAGGAGTAGTGAGGGTGCTGGGGGTGGGTGCAGAGTGTGCTAACAGGAGTAGTGAGGGTGCTGGGGGTGGGTGCAGAGTGTGCTAACAGGAGTAGTGAGGGTGCTGGGGGTGGGTGCAGAGTGTGCTAACAGGAGCAGTGAAGGTGCTGGGGGTGGGTGCAGAGTGTGCTAACAGGAGCAGTGCAGGTGCTGGGGGTGGGTGCAGAGTGTGCTAACTGCAGCAGTTTAAAGTTGGACACAAGATGAGGTGGCAGTGCAGATGCAAGACGGCGTACGCAGGAAGTCAGGATGCAGTGGTAGGCACTGGAAACAAGCTGAGCAGTGTTTATTTTTGTTATTTTCTCTGTTTTTAGACTTAATGTGCCTTGAATTGGATTTCTGAGGGCAGTGGGAAGCGTCTGAAAGCTCCAGAAATAAGAAGTGAGATGGGATTCATGTTTAGAAAAGGACATTTCAGTGGCAGGAAGTGCGACTCATTGGCTGCCTGTGCTTTTTTTGTTCCCCCAACAGTGATGACATCTCAGCCAGCATCTTCGCCCCGACAGTGATGAGCATCTTTCCTACAGAAAACTCCATTTTTCAAGAGTACTGGCTTCAGGCGACACCTCACTAATGCACTCCAAGTGAATTATTATCATCAGCAATCTCTAAATCTGCACTTAACTACTCCAGAGCACAAAGTATTGTGAGTCAATGTTGTTGTTTTACTTTAGGTTACTTATTATATTAAAATAGATCCACATATTGTAGATAATCTTTTTTCAAAAATTTGTATCTTTCTAGATACACTACTAATTCTATATTTAAAATGTGGGTTTTATTATTATTCAGGGGAGGCGAGGCTAACAGAACACAAGAAGACACAACTAAAATACAGTTTGTCTTTCACAGTTCCCAGAGGGCAGACGCACACCACACATGTAAGACCACGTGTACACTTGGAAGCAACCGGGCCAATCAGGAGGCAGACGGAGTGGAAGGAAAACAGGGGCAAGAGAATTTATTATGGTTTTCATGGGAAGGAATGAGTGAGGCAGGGTATACAGGCTCAGGTTGGAGTATGGTGAATAATTTTGGCAGGCTCTGGGGTGTGGGGTTGTGTTTGGCTATCTCTGAAGGTATTTGTGTTCAAGGCTTGGTCCCCAGAGTGGTGCTACTAGAAGATGGTAGAACTTGAACCCTACTGGAGGGTTTTCAATCATTGTGGGGCATGGACCTGGGAAACAGTGCTCACACAAATGTTATCATAAAAGCTTAGCCTTGCTTGGTCTCTGATTCCTGGGTCACTAGTGATCCCAGTGATACTCTCTCCACAGGCACTCCACCACCCACCACAGGGCTTTAGTCAGAGCCTGCATCAAGTGGCTTGGACTTTCAACCCCCAGAGTGGTAAATTAAATAAACCTCTCTTTCCTTCCTAAGCAGCCTGTCTCAGGTATTTCCTTGTAGTAACGAAAAGCTCACTAACATTGGGGTTATCCCTAGTTATCTGGCTGCTGAACCTGGGTTGATTAGAGCTGTGGATAGACAGAGAAAGTAGTTGGGAGTGTGTGCTTTGGGTTTGTTGGTTTGCATAATAAAGACTTGCTTATAGACCACGCACTTACTCTCTCTAGGAACTGGTCAGTCCGGAAGGCCTCACATCAGAACACACAGAAAATAAAAATACACAATTTATAGTCTGCTAAAGACTTATTATGATCTTAGACAACATATGGCTTACAATTCATGAATCACATTTTAGGTCTATCGAGACATTTTTCAAGTATTTGTGGTAATTAAAACAAAAAATTAGTCACATCTTTTGATGTTTACCACAGAATAACACCAAAGAGAGAGGAATGGCTGACTTTAAAATGAGTTCTTTCTTCATTTGCTTATCTTTCTTACTTTTTTTTTATTTCCTCTTAAAGTTTTAGGCCACAAGTTAGAAAAGTGAATGGCAAATAATAAATGCTAGACACATATTTGGTTAATGAATTAGTCAAAGAACAAAGAGTCTGAGAAAGGCTAAAATCATGATCAAACTCTAATAAATGTCCACTGCCTCAAGGTAGGTGTAACTTAAACTGTAGTGTATTTGTCAGAATAGCTATGTTTTAGACATAAATTATTCTTCAATTTGTTTAATAATGATTCTGCTTTAAAAAAAATAAGGTTTGCAGCAGAGTACAGGGAAAAGAACACCATTCTAGAAGTAAGGTAGGCTTGGGCTTGAAATTCTATCTCTGTGCCACTTACACTGCATAGTGCTAGAACAGAAAGCTCTTGAACCTCTTATTCCATTACCTATCTACCTATTGAACTAGATGACATGATTATGATGGTTCAGTTTAATGTTTCTATGGTCCTGTGAACAACCCTGGTAAGAAATGGTAGATTAAAACTTGTAGTAATCTGGTATTTAATATAAAAACATTGGTTCTTACTTCGGAACATTTTAATAGATTTTAACTTACACCATGGTGGTTATGGGTACTATATACACACAGAGTAATCAAATGAAGTACTGTTTTCTTCTTTATACACAAATCTTATGGGGTACATATAGATAGTAAAAAGGTTACCATAGTGACATAAATGAACAAATCCATCATTTCACATACTTACCTATGAAGTTCACTAGAGAATGTTATAGACTTAATTTGCTCTTGCAAAGTCCTACCACACCTATTATACCTGTATCTTTCCTAGGCAGTGTGCTCATAGAGGATACAAAAATCCCATCATGGGCACCCTCATAAAAAACATGTAAAATTAAAACTTTGTAGCTGCTGTTGTGGCACAGTAGGTTAAGCTGCCACTTGCAATGCTGGCATCCCATATGGGTACCAGTTTGAGTCCTGGCTCCTCCACTTCGGATCCAGCTCCCTGCTAATGTGCCTGGGCAACCAGTGGAAGATGGACCAGGTGTTTGGGCTCCTGCCACTCATGTGGGAGACCCAGATGGAGATCGGGGCTCCTGACTGGCCCAGGTTGGGCCACTGCTGCTATTTTGGGAGTGAATCAGCTGAGTGATAGAAGATCTCACTCTTCTCCTCTCCTCTGTGTGTGTCTCTCTCTCTGTGTGACTCTGAAGTTCAAATAAATAAATGAATAAATCTATCAATTAAAATGTCACATCTTTAAAGGACTAACGCCATGGGCACCTGGGAAGACAGAGGCAGAACCAAGTTCCGGCTTTCTGAAGTCAAAGGGCTATAGGACAGAGGAGCCAGATCTACCTGAGACATTCTTTCTCGGTGCTTGGCCTCCAGCCTCTCTTTGGCTTTCTGGAAATGCGCATGCTCATTTTCATCTCCAGGTGTCTCGAGATACTTGTCCACGGCATCAGGGGTGCTGGCTGCAGTTGTAGGAACTACAAAGGAAAAGGGAAGGAGTTTTGAGAAGAGAAACAGAATATCCAGCCATTTCAAAGAAGCTACATTGTCAGTTATCTCCCAGAACAAAGAATTTAGTAAAGAAGCACATACAAGATGTTAATGCTGTTGAAGGGAACACCACGAGACATTCTGCAGCACAGCATGGGCGTGATTCATTCACCCTTTCCAAGTAGAGGGTAGAGGGAAATCTTTAAAACAATCCATTTCGCAATGAAGAGTACTAACTCTCTGCAGTAACAGGCATGCATAGAGCAGCTGGTGCTTAATATAAAGTTGTTTTCCCAAATCCTCATGCTTTGTTAGATTAACTTTTTGTGATCTTCAGTGATGGTATCACCTGTATCACACATTATGATTCCTGTGAAACTAAAGTAATCTGAACATTAGCCTGTTGCAGAATAAGAACTCAGAGAAAAGTAGGTTCCACATGGTCTAGTCCAGGTAGCTTAATTACAAAGCCATCCTTCACAAGAAAGTACTTGAAACCCTACAAAAACATCAATGTCAATAATGCATTTTTGAAGTTACAAAAGGAGCTTTTGCCTTCACAAATTTTGCAATAGCCAATAAATTCATTACCCTGTTTGTCAGAAAGCAAGTGATTTTTATTTTGAATTAAATTAATACAGCTAAACAATATCTGAGTTGTAACATATACGGGTATGTTACATAGGAACAAAAATGCACATACAATTGAAGAATATATTATAAAACAAAAATGTCCTGAACTATGAGCCTAGTGAATTACAATGTTTATACAAGTAGTTTTCCAGAAGACCAGTAATGACTATGAGAACGCAGAATATTTATAAGCTTAAAGAAAATGGAGAGATTTTGACTTGAAGTGGAATGTGTGTTTAACCTAAAAAATGAAATGAGGTGTTCTCACTATGTTCTCAAGTCAAATCAAATTGTTTTATTCAAGACTATTCAAATATCACCAATGTTCCCAGCATTCTTTTCATTCTTATCTAATTACTGGACTATTATATTTGGGATATAATATCCCAAAAAGGATGTGAACAAGAAGATTTTATGGCTAAGTCATTTTGAAACTAAACTCTAAGTTAAATATCTTTTATATGAATACAGGCTTAAGGAAATGTGTGGAATATTAATTGGAAGGTCTCAGGATATTAACTGAAACCAGGGATCTTTTGTTAAATCATTGAATAATGTATTTAATGAGAAATATTCCTTCTGAATTCCTCCCTTCTACTTCCATCACAAATTACTTCTCAAACAACAGCAGCAGCTAGTGTATCTATCTAGATGTTCCTTTCAAGTGGGGGAAGGTAGGGGTCGCAGGTCACCCTGGAACCTTCATACAGCTGTCCCCATCTTGGACACACTCAGTGAGGGACTCACACTCCATCTCCCATTCGTAGCAAACTGGAGGCTGAAGGAAAGGGCGTGCGTGAATTTGTAATGAAGCACACCTGGCTTTGGATCTCGGTTCTGTGATCACGGGTAAGGAATGTAAACATTCTACGGATTCCTTATCAAATGGAGACAGCATAATACAACATGATAAGACTTTCGGGTAACATGCCATACCACACATAAGTCATCCAGGAGAGAGGCTGACGCACCAGGTACTTCAAGTTGGTGCTCTTCTGTCCTGTTTATTATATCCTACTTAAATTTTAATGCTTCTGCTAACTATGGGAAAAACAAGCTGCTTTAATTTGAAATCCACTGAAAATGAATTATACACATAACCTAAGGGGAGAGTAATATGTCTTTTTCTAAAAAAATTTTACATATAGGGCTGGAAGTATTGAAAGTGAGTCCTTAATTTTTGAGACTGAAGAATGAGTTTCAATTATATATATATATATATATATATATATCTCAAAGTTAAATGCTTTTCTGTATAACCTCCAGCTAATCAATATGCAAGTATTTTTGACTTAATAATTTTTCCAACTCAGAATGAAGGTATTATTTAGTATTTTAAATTTGTTTCCCATGGTTTTAACCATTTTTTCTTCTTTACTGATAGAGTGTGAATGAGAGCAATTTAAAAGCAGAAAGTAAAACAGTAACATTTTGCCATAGTAAAATCTGGCAAAATAAAATGACTAGGCAAACCATACTTTACAATTTAAACAAAGGAAAGTGTATAAACATAGGGAGCGGATATTTAGCCTACTGACGAAGATGCCAGTTGGGGTGCCTGCATCTCATCTCAGAATGCCTGAGTTCAATTCCTAATACTGGCTCCTGACTCCAGCTTCCTGTCAGGGCAGATCCTGGGAGACAGCAGGGATGCTTCATGTAACTGCCAACTATGTTGGAGACCAGGGTTGATTTCCTAGTGTGGGGCTTAAGCCCTCTCTAGTCCTGACCATTGCAGGCAACTGGGAAGTACAACAGCAGGTGGAAGCTCTGTCTCTTAAATAAACAAAAATACAGTATTCACTGATCAATACAGCCATCTGCCTGCAACATGTTTAACCAATAGTATGGCACCCCCTTCTGTAAACTGGACTCAGATTTACTATCTAAGTAGAAAAAAGTTTTTCTGGCTCTTCAGGTTTGCAAAGTTTGTCATTTCCTTCAGTTCTTAAGATTCACAAATATTATCTAATGTATAATGCAAAGGGGATAAAACAGTAATCTGAATCACTATAATCTCATTGGACTGAACTGAGGTGTAGCTTTGCAATATGAAGAAAAGAATAATAAAGAAATAAGTATGCAAGGTATGTTTAGCTTTAACAGGATTAAGAATATTTCAAGTATTGAACTTTCTTTTCAGGCACACAGAAGCAATACAAATAGTATATTACCAATTAATTCCACTTAATTAAGAAGTATTTCTGCATTAATTTCATGTGCCGACTAGTCTGAGCTACAGGGTGTCCGATGAAAACCGTAATTTAAAAAAAATTTTTTTTAAATTTTCTTACTTTTTATTTTATTTTAATTTTTTATTTCATAAATGTGAATTTACAAAGTGCAACTTTTGTGTTGTTGTGGCACCCCCCCAACCTCCCTCCCTCCCGTGGCCCTCTCCTCTCCCTTTCCCTCTCCCATTCCACCCTTTATCGAGTTTCATTTTCAATTACCTTCATATACTGAAGATCAACTTAGTATATACTAAGCAAGGGGAAAACTGTAATTTCTAAGTGTATTGTGATGGTGCTTCAGGATGAGGGCAGCATTGGATTTGGGTGGACTCAGTATTTTGTCCTCCCCAGACTGGCTGGGTATCATCCAATTCACTGAGGGCCTGAACAGAACAAAAAGGCAAAGGGATCTGCCCCCATGTCCTGCCTATAGACTAAGCTGGGACACTGGTGTTCTCCTCTTTGACTGGGACCTACAGCATCCACTCCCCAGGTTCCCGGGTCTTCGGAGTTGGACCGAATTATGTCTCCACTTTTCCTGGATTTCCCCTTGTAGACAATAGACCATGGGGCTTAGCAGGCTCCATAATCACCATATGGGCTAATTCCGTATAATCTCTCTCTCCCTCCAAATTCCTCTTCAAGTAAATCTTTGTTAGGGGTCTCAGATTTGACTTGAGGAATTTCAGAGACACTGTTTCTCTTTTCACTTTCTATTCAAACTTCGTAGATTTTCACACTAACCCTCTACCTCCATTGGTATGAGTGAGTGACACTGTTCTAAATTCATGGTAACCAGGAAACCAGCTCACTGTCTAGTCAAGGATATTCTACACTGAACTTAGTGTTCTATTATCACTGCCCTGCAGAGGGTGAGGAGGAAGGGGAGAAGGTTTTTAAGGAGGAGTCAGTCCAGAGAGCTCAGCTTCTATTTCTCTACTATTTTGGGACGAAGTCCAGGTACATGGTAGCATACGTTGTGGCGGCAGTAGAAAATCCTGTGTCCTATGTCCCTATCCTATAAAGGCATTTCCTTTTGGGAAGGGAGTGGCTCATGGAATGTCAGGAAATGTCTCAGGGCAGAAAAGGAACAGGAAGTTGTTCATTGCAGGTCACTCAAAAAACACAGGTCATGGTAAACACTTAGCAGTGGGACAAACCGGCTTTAACTTTGTTTTTTAAACTCCCACCAAGCAGCTCATCCTGTTCAGAGATCTCTGAGGTGCCTTAGCAGCCATACTACAGGCTCAGGTTTCCAAGCTAACCAAATGGTAGCAACAGCCACTTTTTACTGGTGTGCCATGAGCTAGGCATGTTCCTCGTGCTCTTACACGTGGGGAAAAATTACCCTATTTTCTTATGGAGGGAAAATAATATCATTTAACACACACACACACACACACAAATAGAGTCTGAATTCAGCTATAGGGCAATCATAAAAAAGGCTAAGTCTTACAGCATTAAAGGGCAAATCCATCCGCATGTCCCAGGTAATGGAGAGGGATTCTGCTGCATTGTTTTATTTATGAACAACATGACTTGGCCAAAAATACACTTTGTTAGATCTCTTGGCCTGTTTCCTATCAAACAGCTGTTCATGCCCTGGACGCTGTCTGGTGTGTGACCTCTACCAGAGGCACTGCTGTAAAACAGGAGCCAGGCAAAGGAGCCTATAGCGCTGGAATATGGATGTCGTCTTAGCCCTAGGCCCCTACTCAAATGTGCTCACTCAAGACTTCGGCAATCCATCTGGCCAGGGTGTTCTCCTTTCTACAGAAAAACAGAGTGAATATGCAGGGTCCAACAAACAACGTTAGCTCTGGATTTTGAGCTCCAGGGGCTTAATCATTAGCAGCTCTCCAGCATCACATGTGTGGACTTCTAACTTGTTCAATGACCTTCCTATTTATCTTTTCATTTTAGTCCCATAAGCCTGATAGGACATGGTAGGATAAATAGAGCTCTACCTTCCTTCCTGAATAGTAGTGACAATGTGAACCTATACACAGCAAATGAAAAAAATGCAACAGAGAAGCAGATCTAATTCATAGCACACTGCTACCTCCAGGTGAATATTCTGTCCCTACTTCAGGAGCATTCCGCCTGACCAGCCCCTCCTAGATACACCCTGTGTTTTTTCTGTGCAATCCTGGAAGGTCAGAGGAATCTGGGAAGCGGCAGGGGCACTGTACTTGCTCATCCCTTCCTTCCTACACCTCACCAATAGTACAGCCCTTACCAGGTGGTAAGCATGGGGAGAAAAAGTCACCACTATGATAAAAATTAAAAAAAAAAATAGACAAAAAGCTATAATGTTGGTGCATGATTTGTATTATGGAGAAAAAGAGGGAACAAAAGTTACAGCAGGGTTAAGAAGGTTCAGGAGGGTTGGGAGTGCAGGGAAGGCATAGACCAAGCAGTAAGTAGGTGGCAGGCCCGGTCTGAACTGTGAAGGTGACACTGAGACACTTCCCAGTTAGGTGCTGCTATAAGAACATGACAGGAAGAAGCAGAAACTCACACCCAGGCCCTAAGAAGGGAGAGTGCCTGGCACATTCCAGGATGGACAAGGAGGCCCATGCGGCCAGAGGCAGAGAGGATCGATCCTGCAGGGCACTTGAAGCCACAAGGTCTCTCAAAAGCCAGTGCCAATGTGGAGTGTTTGCAGGAGCGGGGAGGAGGGAAGGGAGGCGGGGTGGAGTAAGGGATATTCACTAAAGTTCTCACGGGAGGTCCCCCATCTACCCCACATGCCTGAGCAGATCACTGGCTCCTTTCTCACAGCAGAGCGCTATCCCCCAAACCGGAGGCACTGACTGCACGGGAAGAACTGCTTTCCCATGCACGCCAAGGCTCAGCTCAGTTGTAGCCGCGCTCTAGCGCTTGTCACAACACATCCACTTCACACCGTCCTCCCTACTCACTCGCCCCTGTTTTCAGGGTAGGAAGGAGAGCACTTTAATTCCAGTTTATTAATGAACCCCAGGCAGCATTCAATGTTCCTGTCCCCAAATATGGCTCCATCACTGGAGACACAAAGCTTGCAAAATGCTTCCCTTGAGAAAATGTTCTCATTGGAAGGGAAGAGACTTCCCAACAGGGGAAATCTGCCAGCTTCTTCAGGCTATGGTAGAAATCCGACTCCGTGCCCACCTGGAGGACTTCACAGGTGGTAAGCCATCAAATTAACTGTCCATGCACCAGCTTCCCTCATTTTGGTTCTGATTTTGTAATCACTGCAAAGTAAAATCAGTCCCAGGACCCCTGTGAATACCAAAATTCACAGACATTCATGTCCTGTATATAAAATGATTGCAGTGTTAGTACAGAACCTCCATGCATCCTCCTGTAGACTTAAATCATCTCTAGATTACTCCAGTTATACTGGTCAGGGAATAAGAACAAGAAAAAAAGTCTGTACATGCTTGGTACCGACCTACTTTATCTGCAGGAATGTTTCTGATCCTCAGTGGCTGAATTTGTGGCTGTGGATACCACAGCATGGAGGGCCAGCTGCACTCTGCTCACACTCATAGTAAAGGTAGCAAGAATGTGAGGTCAAGATCAAAGGCGAGAACAACTGCCCCCATCATGTGGCTATTTATTTGTTTCTTCAATCTCAAGACTGATACATGATTTTATTGTCATGAGCTCCGGATGCAAAAATAAAATAAAATAAGATAAAATAAAATAAAATAAAAGATCACCTCCACCTTGAAACAGTAATGACCATGAGAACCTCAGATAGGCCACAATGCTGACTGTCTCCCTAAAGACGGACACATGAATGGCATTTGGCTGATATGCTAATGTGAGATGGTAACCAAAAAATGTGGTGAGTATTCTTTCCTGGGCAGAAAGGCAATTTATCTCTCTGGTGTTGTCAACAGAAGATGAAAGTAAATTAAGATCTAGGAAAGTCACTGAATTATTGAAAATGCTATTTGATACAGAACTAGCTCTGCTGTCACTTGAAATGACTTCTATTTATGAGAGTTGACACTGAGGATAATTTGTAAATGGATGGCATATAAGCCTGTAAAGAAGGATTTCACATTAAAAAATTTCATCTCAAAAAATGGTAGAGCTTTCTAGACGACCACTCCAATTTAAAAAGAAAAGTAAAAAGTCCCTCTAATTCTTTAACTCCAAAATAGTTAAAACTTCTACTGCATTCTAAACTCAAGCGTTTGTCATCCCCAAAGTCCAAGGTAGCCATTTATAACATGAAAGTGAAATTCTTGATCCTTCAGTGTGATACTGCATTTTCTAAACAGGAACCAAGGCCCTTCCCCCACACGCCCTGGGATCACACTGATTTTATAGTCAGTGCAATCACAGTTAGAGAACACTATCAATGCATTGCTTGGATGTAAGGCAATAAAAATGTCATCTGTGTTGTGTTTAGTCAAGCCACATTTCTTTTTTATGTCTATGGACACATACTGACATGGGAATTTTGTCAAAATATGTGACATGAAAATGAAAGAATGAATGCTGGATTTATTTTTTGAATACTGGTACTATTTAGCACAATGCACCAAAATTAAAAAGCAACCTCAAGCCTGAATCTAACAAATATATGCAAAGCAAAAGCAATAAAGGCCGGCATGTGGACTGTGTTCACCATAGGTATTGTTTTCCCTCAATTTGTTGGAAGCTATTCTCAACTCCACTAATTGCGGCTCATAAATAACTTATCTGTCAGAGCTACATTCTAAACTCAACAGTGGAGTTTAAAAATTCAGACTCTCCAATATTGTCCACTTTCACAGATCTTTTGCAGTAAAAGCAGAAGAAATGTTAACCTTCATCAAGGTCTTGAGGATAAAACCAGCTTCATTTTACTCCAGCCTTTCACAGAAATCTTTTCATATGCTTGGATGAGGGTACTTTAGAAAGTTAGTGGAAAATACAATTAAAAGATAACATTTATTTTGGCATAAAACGTTTTGAAATCGATGCAGTTTTTCCATAACATGCATTTTTCCATGAATTAAAAAAAATTGTAAAAATAAACAAATCTCTTAATTCCATTTTCCATAAACTTTTTAAAGTATCGTCATATACTTCTCTTTACATTCTTATTTGATTCTATCAGAAACTTGGGGCTCATCTCACCAATAAAACTACCAAATTACTGAATGCGGTCAGATTTCTAGTTCCTCAAAATATCTAGTTAGCACTAGCACTTCCTCAACCAGAAATCAAAAGCAACCACAGTACTAAACCAGGGGTTTCCGTGTTTGTTGCTTTTTAAAAAACAATGTTTTCCAGGAACACAGCCATATGTATTCTTTTGTTTATTGGCTGTGACTATTTTCATGCTATAAATGCAGCAGTGATCAGTCAGCATAGAAACCATATGGGCTTACAAAGCCAAAACACTTACTATCTGGTCTTTTACAGAACATGTTTGCCAATTCTTTGAGTAGAAACCAGCAAAGAGAGAACACATATGTAATGAGCATTCTTTCACTAGTCAGGGTAAATGACCTTTGAATGCTGGTTTGCTCAGCAACTCAATTCTTTTCCATTTCAGGGTTTCTTATGATTATAACTTTGAAGAAAAAGCCACGTCTTCTTATGCAAGCATTTCTGGATATGAAAGATGTGGCTTTTCATACTTGTCAATCCGATAGACTTTACTGGCACTGATGTGACATGTAATTTAAAGCACTACAACATCTTTTAAGGCTTTTAATTGTTTTTAATAATGCCTGACAGTTTTATATAAATATCATAGTTCCATTAGTATTATAAAATGCACTACAAGAACTAATATTTGTTATTTTACCACTGGAGGAACAAGAATAATAGAATTAAGAACAATCCTACTATATGAATCTAGCCAAAGACTAAATGGCCAGATAGGATTTGATGATAGAGGACTCTGGGGTTAAAGTGGTGTGTTCCCTTTGAAGGCTGTACAGGGAGTCATTCACAGCCTGCAAATAATGAGCTTCCGAGGTATCAAACAGGAGGTGGCAATGGCGATTGGGCTTGACTTGATAAGTTCCAATTCTTTCTCTGTTTTCTGGAAGTGTACTTGGATACTAGTCAATCTTATGATATCTGGGTAATTCTGATGTTCCTAGAAACCAAGGCCCTTTCCTCCCTCAACCCCGCAGAGGGTCATATCTACACCTTCGCCAAAAACACAATCCAAAGGCACAGGTAACCCATGTTGACAGCTCCAGCACATCTCTACAGATGCACACGTGTGCAGCTGGAACTCCAGAAAACCCAATGAAACACAGAGAGGAATGGGTATAGCGTGGGCAAACCATGTGCATCAAACACAGGGGTTCACTGGTTTCCTCTCTACTTCCATAGTAGCTTAACATTAGAGTAGAAAAACGAAGGGACCTCTAACACTGCAGTCAAAACAGCAAATAGCATCGTCTATCTTGTCTCACAAACACTGGCAGGCAGCTAGGACAGGGGTCTAACAAAGTCAATTTCACAAATATCTATGGGAACTGAAGGCTATTGACATTGTAAAGCTTCAACATCTCTCAAAGGAGTGGAAAGTACATTTGTTTAGAGTAGCCTCCTTAAAGCTGAGTCACACTACTCCAGAACACTGGCTCTGAGCTAAGGGTGATTTCTGTCCCACAAGGCACACTCAGCAAAGTCAGGAGACACTTTTAGGTATCACAGCTGGAGTTGTGTTAATGGCATGGAGAGGGTAGAGGTCAAGGATGCTGCTGCACATCATACATGCAGAGGGAAGCACAGAATTATTTGGAGCAAAATGTCATTAGTGCCAAGGCTGAGAAACCTTGGTCTAGATCAGGGGTGGGAAACTTTTTTATTTGGATATTTATAACATCATTCACGGGCCATACAGGTTATCAACTGAAAAGTCAGCCTGCAGTAGATTTATTGCATTTCGAGTCCTGCCAGCAATTGCCCTGGCAGGGCCAGACCAAATGATTTTGGGGGCCTAATACAGCCCACAGGCCAGACACTCCCCATGCCTGGACTCTAGATGTTTGTACCACATGCTGCTGCAATTGTAGGAGGCAGAGTTGAGTCAGTCTCTAGCCAGATCCCATAGTGCAATCCATAGACTTAAAATCTAGGTGATGCTTATTGTGATAATAAATGCTATTATGAGTTGATCTGGTTGCCTTTTATGATGTAATCTGATGGGAGAGTAACACAAAGAAAAACACTCCCTATATTTGAAAGATAAACCAATCACAAAGTATTATAAATTTTGTCATTTATGAACACTGCCCTATGCAGACTTAATGACAAACCCTGGAATTGTCCTAAACGTAAATGGGCAGATGCAAAATTAAAGTCAGAAACAACTCAAGTCTCACAAAATGGGAAAGGATTTTTTTAAAGGATTCAAATCTCTGAGTTTACAGTGAAATGAATGCTCTAAGTCTCACGTTTTTATCCCTCGTGTTTTGGTTTAATTCTTATTTAGGATAACAACAAAAGAACAAATAAATCTGTATCCTTGAAACTGAAATTGCTTTCTAAGACAAAAATTTAAAATCTAGAAATTGTTGATTATAAGTCTGGACAGGACAATTATTCCATTCACAATTCAGAGCACCACACATTTTCTTCATACATGCAATCTTGTGTCGGCTCAACTGAGGAACTTACTCCATTTCATCTTACGTATGTTATCTGACTAAAATCAACCCAGACTAAGAACCTATAAAACCAATCACCTTAGTGCAAAAAGATAGCATCTCATTAATCTAAGTTGGTAACAGAGCAATGTGGAAGCTCTCCTGAGCTGCCCCATCAAATACGCTCGTTTACCTTCAAGTTTCTCTGATTCCAGTCTATCTGCATTTGACCTCCAGATGACCAGGAGAATTTTTTCAGTTGAAATGGGCAGCTTTGCTATAAATAAGAGAGCAGAGCTGCAGATGCTATAAATAACTAGAAATTACATGTTTTCTCCCGTCTGTTTATACTAGCACTGCAGAACCCTACACTTGTTGTGATTGAACAGTCTCTGTAGGTAGAAAAAATATATATAGCTGCCAAAATCACTTCATCCTCTAAGAATGGAAAGGTGTTAGGATCCTAAACTCCCTGCAAGTAGATGAAGATTAGCAAAGAGAAAACTCTAAGAAGCTTTTATTTGTTTGGGAGGGTAGATGGTACAGATGCAGTCATGTATATAGTACCTCATGAAAATAAATGATCCAATGATTAATAAAAATGGAAAACTACATTTTTATATGCCAAAATGTCCTAAAATGAAACTTAAGGGAAAACTAATCCTTGTTTTGCCAAACGGAGGAAAAGCTTATTGGTGCATGCTATCTATAGCCGTGACATTTAGGAAAGTATGTTTGTAACATTCTTCATCCTCTTTCTATCATTTTCTGTAGTCTTAAAATGTGCTTCTGAACCTCAAAATGTAATTTTCCTAACCTCGAAAACAATGTCAGAACCAAATGCTTAGCCATTTGGTGTGGAGTACAGCCAAGATGCCAGTTAGGTTTCAAGCTTAGTCCTGCCATGGTTGGGGGCTTGGGAAGTCAGGAAGCTCTTTAAGCCTTACTTTCTCATTGTACAAAGGAAATGAGGAGCATGTCCACAAAGTATTCCAAAAATAAATAATTTTAAAAATAGTTGGCATATTGCAATACACCATGAAAATCAGTGTATCACCAATTCTTAGAATCCAGAGCTTTTTCTAGTCCTATGTTACTCACATGCAGGACTCTCAATGTTCTTAGAGCAAAGTACTTTCTCACAATAGCAGGAAATACGTTTATTGTGGTGAAAGAGTACAAACCACATCCTTGAAAAATTATACATAATTTGAATTAAAATGAATTTCTCATGGAGGCCATTAAAAAACTTCATGGCTTAGGATGAAGTCTTGTAAAGTATGTAATTCTCCACCTATAATTTATCTTTTAAAAAATAATTGGTTGGGGTTGGCATTGTGAGTTAAAGCTGCAGCCTGTAGCAGCAGCATTCCATTTGCGTACTGGTGTGAGTCCTGGTTACTCCACTTTGAATCCAGCTCCCTGCTAATGTGCCTGGGAAAGCAGTGGAGGATGGCTCAGATGCTAGGGTCCCTGTACCCATGTAGGAGACCTGGATAAAGCTCCTGGCTCCTGGCTTTGGCCTGGCTAAGTCCTGGTTATTGCAGCTGTTTGGGTAGTGAACCAACAGATGGAAGACCTCTGTCTCTCCTTCTCTGCCTCTCTAACACTGCCTTTTAAATAAATAAATCTTTAAAAAATAAAGAATAAAGGCCGGCACCGCAGCTCACTAGGCTAATCCTCCGCCTTGTGGCGCTAGCACACTGGGTTCTAGTCCCAGTTGGGGCACCGGATTCTGTCCCGGTTGCCTCTCTTCCAGGCCAGCTCTCTGCTGTGGCCCGGGAAGACAGTGGAGGATGGCCCAAGTGCTTGGGTCTTGCACCAGCAAGAGAGACAAGGAGAAGCACCTGGCTCCTGGCTTTGGATCAGCGCGGTGCGCCAGTCGCAGCGCGCCGGCCGCAGCGGCCATTGGAGGGTGAACCAACAGAAAAGGAAGACCTTTCTCTCTCTCTCTCTCTGTCCACTCTGCCTGTCAAAAAAAGAAAAAAAGAAAAAGAAAGAATAAAAAACAATTGGTTTCCTCAATTTAAGACTAAGTTTTTTTAAAATCAGAAAAATGTAGGTAAATGCCAATTTTAATTATAAAATGTTACAACTGAGATTGTGTGTCTCTTCTAGCAATCGTATGCATCAACAGTATGTAATACGCCTCACCTAAATCTGGATGAATCTACTTCTAGATATAACCTAAATTAAGAAATGAGTATATGTGTGTTTGAGATCACATTTTTAAACCAAGCTGAAGTGCTATGACAACTGAAATAATTATGAAACGGAAGACACTGTAAGGCCTGCAGTGGCTGGCTGATACAACGTGTCTTTATAGGAAGCTGTGTCTCAAGTTCATAATGATAAAATCAGAAGGGCATCACTGCCCCTGTTCTGTATTCTGGGAGAGGAGGCAGAGGTAGTTCTCAAATTTGAGAAACCTTTCACTCCCTAAGCTTACAGATGAATTGTAACACATAATTGGAATGCATTCACTTGAATTAGTCTATGTACGGTAATGTGTGCATCTTAAATATTTGGGGAGGAAACAAGTTACTAACATATATGGTCTCTTGTTAGAATCATGGCCTCTTGGCACCTTACAGCATATAAAATAGTGATGTGAAACAAGGCACAATAATAATGCTGTATATACAATATTTAAGAGAGCCACATTAAATAAATAGAAAATTGATCAGAAATCGGAAGAGCTTAGTCAATGTTCTTAGCCAGACATTTCAAAGTTGTCTGGCAAAATTAGATAGAATTACAAGCAAGGCATTAGAAATGCACATTTCATTAGAAGACAGGTGTTCCAGAAATACCAAACCATGCAAAGAAGGTGATGATGTTGGAGCTGTAACCCAGTCATGCAATATACCCCTCCCACCCCTCAAGTGATCAACAACATACGTTTAACAGGATCTTGGGGAAGAGGTTCCTGGGTAGTCTTGAGTAAACTTTGGGACACTATGGAGAAAATAAGAGAATATAACTAAAAACAAAACAGAAACATGAGCATGATGGCCGGAGCTCACTCACATGACTCCAATGACCAGAAACCAAACAAACAAATGAAAAAAATCATTGTTAAACAAAAGATTAAACAAATATCCAGAGGTTTGGCCCCATCCATGGAACCAAAGGGAACACATAAACATAAGATCTATTTTTATGAGACGTTCATATCTTACAAAGCTGAGTTCACTGTCTCGACAGTCCATCCAAGTAATCTGTTAGTGGATTACTTGCTTCTGTTTTCTCTCTCTAGCATCCAGTATCACCAATTCCCTTTGATTCATTTCTTACAGTGTGTCCATTCATCTCACCCATTCACTGGGCAGCCTCTGGCTCTCAGATGTGGCTGTTTGTGTTAGTGTTACTCTCCACTTAGATTTGTCCATCTGTTTAATTAACTTCAGCCTTCTTGATACATTATCCTGCAATCTCTACCCACTTCAAAACGCACTGCTAGTCAGCTTACCGAATACATACGTTGGGAGATCTATTTTTGGCAAATCTCTCAACAAAGTGTGTGCTCTTGAGGGAACCTCTCAGTAGAGTGTGTACCATCCAGGACATTCCCATTATCACCTGTGGTGCTCACTGCTCCTTCCAACTAAAACTCATCCAACGGGAAAGGTACTGTGGGAGGGTGGTGGTAGGGTGAGGGGGCAAATGATTTCTGACATTTGAAGCAAATCCATCATTGCTAATAACTTACAAAAAAAAGAAAAACTCACACAACCCGTATTACCTAAATAAATCCATCTCAGGGAGAGGAAGAAAACAGTTGGAAATCTTCCAGGAAATGTCACCCAGCCGCTAAAGCTGTTAGAGTCAGTGTAACAAAAGCCTCTTGTTCCAAAGGCTGAGGGCAACACAGTGCCTCCTTGTGTTCCATATTACCTGACCTAATTAACTTCTTTGTATGAAACTGAAGAAGGGAGTTATTTGAGCTAGAAGCTGCAATCATCTAATCTGAGCCAGAAAAGAATGCTTTGGGTTACCAGCTCCTACACCTGTTCTCACACAGGACTGGAGAGGAGTCATCACCCACACAGGGGAGGGCAGGAGAGCAACAGGAACTTTCCATCAGGCTCCACTGGAGAGTGAGCTCCTTCACAAGGCAAAGTCTTAATGGAGCAGGTCTTCTGTTGTTTTGCTTAATACTATGCATCCTGCTGGAAAACACTTTATATAATGCCCAGGAATTCTCCTGCAGGAGACGGGAAGTCTTTCCAACACGAGACACACCATGACTGAGTTTAATCTGTACTTTAACAAGTTGAGTGATTGCTCCTTGAGTAGTTCAAACTTCTTACCCATGAGTAAAAATAAACAAGATTGGGAATTTACCTCAGAAAGTGGTTAAAAAAAAAACCAAAAAACCAGAAGTCTTATGTCTGGTGCATTGCCTTCTGAGAATTACCTCCATGGGGAAAAATTTCATCTTGCATTAAACTCATTATGACTTCACATATGCATATTTATCCCCCAATGTTATGTGATAGCTTTAATGTTCAAGAGGAAGGCTTTGAAAATGATATTCCCTGTGCATTATGTCATTTAAAGTTTCTACTGTTAAATTAACAGTTTTCTATTTCCAAGAGAAGAAACAAAAACTTGACATTGCACGTGTCTGTGTGGGGAGTGCAGGGGGCACAGGCATCTCTACCTTCTGGCATTTAAGCTGCAGGAGCTCAATTCAATCACATTTCTTCTCCCCCACAATAACAGACTCGAGCTATAAAATCACAGCATCACACCTCATGAACACAACCAAAGCGTCATCAGCCAGGCTTCCAGTAGGAGAGGCCATATTTGCACACCAAGTGCACATGCATAAACATGACACACACAGGACACAGACAAACACGTAAGTATGCATTTGCAGAAATGGCTGCAGAAGACAAAACAGCCACTCTAGGTTTGTTTGAAAGAGAAGCATTCCAAAGTCCCCTACAGATCGCAAGATGGATCTACCACAGCTAGGAAAAGAACACATTCAAGGCCATGCTTTATTAGAGATAGACGGGGAGGTATGCTCATGATCCGACATACTGCAGACTCCGGGCAATTAGAGAAGTGGACAGAAACGTGGTTAGTGGTAGCAACAGGCCCATTCCCAAGAACCAGGAAAACCAATCTGTTACAAAGAGCAGAGTCAGTGGCAAGAGAGACGAAAGGTGGCCAGGCTGGAGGAAGGGTCCACTTACTGACGCTGCCACACACGGCCATGCAGTACTCTTCCGTGTCAAAGTTGTTCCTGTTGCCGCCACATCCGCCGTAAAAGAACGGGGCGCACTTCCCTTCAGTGACATCAAAGTACCAGCGGGAGATCATTGCTCGGCATGGCCCCGTCTCGGCTTGTTCAGAGCACACCTCTAATCAGAGGAGATGTGGGGAACCACATTTAGCATGAAAAGGCACTGGCTTGCTGTTCAATGCACACATGTTAACTTGTCGTACGCATTAATCCTCCCATGTGTCACCGGGGCTCAGCTGGTCAGGCAGCATGTCCCAAGCCTTTCCGGAGGAATGGAATGAATTCCCAGGACTGCAGAGTTACCCTGACACAAACTGAGCATCTCCTCTGGTTTCATCAGTGTGGTGCTCGGTAGTAATGAAACATTCGGGCTAGAGGTCAAAGAACTTAAGTGCTCTCAGATGATGTTTTTCAATTTTGTTTAAGGAATACAACCTCATGCATTTAATATATATAAATTTGGGAACATGGTGATTCCTCCCACAATACTCCCACAATTCCCCCACCACCACCCATACTCCCACCTTTCTCCCTTCTCCCTCTTCTTCTCCCATTCTTAATTTTTACAGAGATCAATTTCAGGTTAATTTTATACTCCTAAGATTAACCCTATACTTAGCAGAGAGTTCACCAAATAGTATGAAGACAAAAGCAAAAAAGAACAAAAACAAACAGGAAAAACATTGTTCCTTAAGTCAAGGCAAGGGCTGTTCAAAATCATCAGATGAATTTTAAATGATAAAAGATGTCTACTCATCAAAACAAGTCTCTGTCATAAAACTTCTCTTTTAAAATAACTTCACCAACTCTGATATAAAAGGGCTGTTTGGGGAGATGCACAAAGATGGAGGAATAGGGAGGGAGCTTGCTGTCTAGTCCAGGTGAAGATAGATAAAAAAAAAAAAAAAACAGTAAAGAGAGTGGCAGATTCAGGGAAGAGTTAGAAAACAGCAGAGGAAACTCCATGCAAATTAGAGGGACACTGTGGATCCATGTGGACGCCAACAACTCAGGACCGTAGCAGCGGAGAGCCTCAGTACCAGCTTTGGGGAGCAGAGACTAGACTGCAGCAGCCCAAGACACTAGCGATAAAGCAGTGGGAAGAGCCTGGCATGAGTCTGGCTTGGAGCCCTGTGGGGGTCAGTATGCCTGCCAATCTAGAGGGGGAAAAAAAGGGAGCACCCTTCTCTTTCCCCAATCACCTGGCACTGGTGTCCTGTAATTAGCCAAGAGCGGGTGGGCACCATTTTGGACATATGTAATAGCAGTGCCGCTTGTGCCTGCGCACCTAGCATCTAGCTGAGAGGACACACATGAGTCTGGCAGAATTAACAGGGGCTGGGTGCTTGTGATTGTGACTTTGGGAGTCTTGTGTGCTGGGACTGTGAAAATACTGTGGCTATGTGTAAGGACACAGAGTGTGGCTGGGTCTTTGGGCAGTCACTGTGGGCAGCTCCACATGCTCGGGTTCCTGGATTCTCTGGTGAGGGTCATTGCTGTGGGACCTGGGCTCACATCAAGGACTGCATGCTTCCTTTGTATGGTTCTTGTGGCAGTACGGATGAATACTGTGCCACTGGGACTAGCGCCCAGGCACTGATCTCCTTGGAGGAGAGGAGGTTGAGCATGAAACTACGCCAACAGTGCTGAACAAACCTGTCCCTTGATTAAAAAAAAAAGAGAGAGAGAGAGATTTACCACGCCCAAATCAGGAGTCATATTGGACTCTCTTCTCACCCTGGAGCACCAAACAGAGCTCCCTGGCCACACCAAGCACATGCCTTCGGGTATTCATTGAAAGAGCAGACACTCTACTAAGTCATAGGGGCATAGTCCAAAGATAAAAGATTTCACAAGGAAAAAAAATAAACCAACAAGTATCTCCACAAATGACTAAAAATAAACACAGCAATTCAAGAAATAAAAATAAGGAAGACAACATGACGCCCATGAATGTGGAACACAATACTTCAATACTAGATTGTGAAGATGAAGAGACTGAAGAAATGCCAGAAATGGAATTCAAAAAATTGATTGTATGGATACTTAGAAGTAATCAGAAGCAAATCCATGAATTAAAGAAATCTGTACACGACATAAACGAAAATTTTTCTCATGAAACAGATTCCAAAGAGAGATCAAAATGATATTGGAAGTGAAGAATTTGATAGAACAAATGAAAAATGCAATGGAAAGCCTTAACAACAGACTAAATGAGGTACAAGATAGAATATCCAAGTTAGAAGATAAATATCTGGAAATTTTACAATTATACCAAAAGGAAAAGAAAAAGAAATTAGAAAACAGTGTTGGAGATCTATGGGATACTATGAAATGAAACAACATACAGGTCTCAGGAGTTCAGGAAGGCATGGAAAGAGAATGGATTAGAAGGCATTTTTAGTGAAATAATTACAAAAACTTTATTAATTTGGAGAAAGAAAGGGATGTTCAAGTACAGGAAGCACACAGAACTCCTAACAGACAAAACCAGAAAAGATCTTATCCACAACACACTGTAGTAAAACTCTCCACAGTAAAACAAAGAAAAGATTCTAAAACGTGCATCAGAGAAACACCAGATTTCTTTCAGAGGATCTCCAATTAGACTCACAGCTGAATTCTCATTAGAAACCCAATAGGCTAGAAGAAAACGGTGAGATATTATTTATGTCTTAAGAGAAAAAAACTGTCAACCTCAAATACTGTACCCTGCAAAACTCTCATTTATGAATGGTGAAATAAAGACTTTCCATAACGAACAGAAATTGAATTTGTCACCACTTATCCAGCCTTACAAAAGATGCTTAAGGATGTACTACACACAGAAAACAGAAACATGGTCATCACTATGAAAGATGGTGAATGCAGAAAATCTCCCAGGAAAGATACAAAGGAAATCCAAAGTAAACAATAAGGATACTTACAGAAAAATGGCAGGGCCAAGTTGTTACTTATCAATAGTCACCTTGAATGTAAATAACCTCAACTCTCCAATTAAAAGGTCAGACTGGCTGAGTGGAAAAAACAAAAGACACAAAAACTCATCTATTTGCTGCCTACAAGAAACACATCTCACCAACAAAAATGCAGACCGAAAGTGGAAGATTGGAAAAATATATTCCATGCTAACAGAAACCAAAAAAGAGCTGGTGTAGCCATCCTATTATCAGACAAAATAGACTTTAACACAAAAACTGTCAAAAGAGACAAAGAAGGGCACTGTGTAATGATTAAGGGATCAAATCAGCAAGAAGATATGACTATAATAAATGTATACATACCTAATTACAGGGCACTAGGCTATTTAAAAGTAATGTTGATGGATTTAATCCGAGACATAGACATCCATATAATAGTAATGGAGGACTTCAATACTCCACTTTCAGTAATGGACAGATCAGCCAAACAGAAAATCAGCAAGGAAATAGAGTTAATTGATACCACAGACCAAATGGACCTAATGGATATCTACAGAACTTTTCATCCTACAGTGGCAGAATACACATTCTTCTTACCACTACATGGAACTTTCTCTAGGATAGATCACAAGCCAGGCCATAAAGCAAGTCTCAGCAAATTTGAAGGAATCGAAATCACACCATGCATCTTCTCTAACCACAATGGACTGAAACTGGAGATCAACAACTCAAGAGTCTCTAGAATATGCAGACCAAACAGCATGCTCCTGAATGAACAGTGAGTCATAGAAGAAATCAAAAGAGAAATATTAAAAAAAAAAAAAAACTGTTGAGGAACAGCTATTTTTTTCATACTATATGTTGAAAATTTAGCATAGAGTTAGTCTTTTGTGTATAAAGTTAATTGAAAATAGGTCTTAGTAAAAAATTAAGAATGGGAATAGGAGAGGGAGGAGGAAGAAGCTTGAGATTGGGGGGCTTGAGGGTATATATGGTAGGAAGAAATCACTATCACTATGTTCTTAAAGTTGTATTCATGAAATGCACAGAAAAAAAGATACTTTTTTTAAAAAAGGACTATTTTGGTTATGATGCAAAAGTTTACACTCACACAAACATCCAAATATTTTCCTAACTAACACTGCCTTGATTGAAGTATAAAATAAATTACACATATTTTGAATATTTTTCACTTTTTGGAGAGTCTGTCCACTGACTATATCTTAAAATATACAATATCTGCCAATGTGGCTTATACTCAACTACATTAACTTTAATTTGAGACAATTTTTATTTGTATACTTTTCTGACCCTAACCCTAACCCTAATGTCCATTTATATTTCAAGTACATAAGTACAATAAACTACATAATAAACCCATAGCTCTTGCTGGGGATTTTCAGCTATCAGAATCTTGCCTCCATCAATCTGAAGAAGGAAAGAAAAACGTGAGAAAACCTTCATTTGGGGGTGCTATGTTGGTTTACCTGACCTCAAATGGCCCCCAAAGAGCTTCACAACCTTAGTAGAGTCCACATCAGCTTTGTAAAGAACAGTAATCGATCCAACATGTATTACATGCAGGGATAGTTAAGATGATGTGGTCAGAAATGAGCAGAAGAGTGTGAGATAATCTAATGCCAAATACGTTTTGTATGGAGGAGTAGATATAAGTGAACCTGGACGAACAAGGCTGTAATATGCCTGTGTTATTTCTGAATTGTGACGAGAAAGCCACTTTGTCCACTCTGTTTCTGATCAAAGTGCAGAGTTATCTAAAGAAAGCTAGGAAATATATATTCTGAAGTTGTAAAAGAATAAAAAAAAAAGCAAGCCAGGTCCAAAAACACAAACACCATATGTTTTCCCTAATCCATGGTAATAGAGTACTTAAAGTAATGTATAGGAGTGAAATTGATGTTTTGAGATCCGATGATTTTACAGCCCTCCACTGTTGTGGAGGAACAGTGTTTTTTTTCTTCATACTATTTGTTGAATTCTTAGTGTAGGGTTAATATTATGAGTATAAAGTAAACTGGAAATAGACCTTTGTAAAAATTAAGAATGGAAATGGGAGAGGAAGGAGGGAGAAGGGTAGGAGCATCGGCAGGAGAGAGGGTAGGTATCACTGTGTTCCTAAATCTGTTTTTATGAAATAGATAAAATTGGTATACCTTAAAAAAAAAAACTAAAAAAGGAATACAAAAAACATTATGTTGTATAATTTCTTCCGAATTCTGCAAGAACATATACTCAGTTAAACTTCACATATAGATCTCTTTTCCTCTAGTTTAAAATTCTCTCACACTTTTTTTCCAATTATAGAATACAAAGGGTTAATGTAAGAAAACGTAGTTTGCCTTTGTAATCAATCACTCGCTTAATTAACAGTAAAAACATGAAAAGGACACCAGTATTGAAATCCAGTAAGCAAACTTCTATATTGCAAATAAATTTTGATTTATCTGTCTAATCATTCAATCCATTAATAATGAAGAAGGCTGACCTCAATACAGTTTAAAAACAACTTCATTTTTTTACCTTGATTAATTTACTTCTGCCATTGTAAATACTGCTATAGGGTGACAAACTATGTTGCATTCTATTTAAGATTAAACAGATTTGTGTTTAATTTTTTAGATGAAAATTTTGAAGGGGCAGCCATGTTGGAGAACTGGTTAATTTTTAATAGTACGTTTTCCCCAATGCTACAACCATGTACTTTTAATAGAGAAGTGCCAGTGTTATGTGTTTGTACATATTAGTAAGTAGGCACCCAAAAACATGTCTAGAAAATTACTCTGATCAGGGCAATTCGTGATCAAATATTTATTACCAAGTAATCATATTATATAAATGGAATCATGTAAAATTAGGCAATGAAGTCTTATGACAAATCTCACTTAAGCTCCCAACATGGGTTGAAATAAATGATGCCAACAGCTGTGCTTGGTAATGAAACCACTGACTCAGTTTGAGAGGCGGGGTGCTAATTTATCACAGCATTCTCTGGAAAATATCTGCAGTTGGCTAGCCTTTTTTCCTGAATTGTGTTCATTCTCTAAGGCAATCCAATCTGTCATTTCTTCATATCTGACCCAAATTTCACATCTCTCCATGATGAAAAATTATTTACAAAATGCCACCTGAAGGATGCTCACTTTTAAGACCTTGAGACCAAACTGTGTCCTCCCTGTAGGTGTTGAGAGAATGAGCTTTCACTATTTTTCCTCAATCAAGGTTTTCTGTTTGTTATGCGAAAAAATTTTCCTGGTGCAGCTGAAGTGCAAGGGAGTATTAACAAAGATCTTTGGTGTAAGATATCATGTCCTTTGTTGGAAAGTAAGACGAAATGATTTCTCAGAGAATCAGAGGCAAGGGTAAAAAGGTAAGATACTCGGAGTTACAGTGTTTGCCAATTTCCATGGTGGAAATATTCCCACCTTTTGTATTTCAAGCTACCAATGCTTGTGGCTCACAAAATTCTTAAATAGTATAATAATAATAATTAGCTTTCACAGCCTAGTAGGAGTCATTGCACCACACCAATGGGAGCAATTATACATGTAGGGAGAGTGTAAGAGTTTTCCATTTCCTTGGTCCTGGGATTTGAATTTTAAAAAAAGAAAGAAAAAAAAGCAGGTTCAGTAGGTAGGTATCTCAGATTCTTCCACACTTGCTAATAAATTAAGAGCAGTAGCACTATAGGTAAGGGTAGTTTTCCTTTTCAGTTTTTTTTTTTTTTTTTATTCCTTGTCTTCATGTCCCAAGTCTGCACTGTTTTGGGGAGCAGGGGATACTACTAGAGGATATCCTCAAAGTATAATTCCAGCATTGTCTAGGGCTCAGGCTTCCTCCAGATCTACAGACTCAGATTTTGTGTTTAGGGACGCCACGCATTTGGCACAGCGGTTAACATGCTGCCTGGGACACCCATACCCCATATTGGAGTAAACTGGTTCAAATCCCAGCTACTCCACTTCTGATCCAGCTTGTTGCTGATGCATAGCTTGAGAGTCTGCAGGTGACATCTCTAGTACTTGAGTCTCTGTCACTTAAACGGAAGACCCAGATTGAGTTCCGGGTTCCTGTCAGCCTGACTCAGCCAGGACGGCCATAGATATTTATGCTGTGGATGAAATAATACAATGTGTGGGGCCAAGTTCTGGTGCAGCTGAAGAAGCCACTTGGAACACATGGGACACATCAGCGTGCCTGGTTCAGTTCCAGCACCTCTGCTTTTGATCCAGTTTTCTGCTAACAGACACGCTGGCAGGCAGTGCGTGATAGATCAAAATTATTTAAATGTCTGCCACCCACGTGGAAGACCCAGATGAAGTTCTGAGATCCTGGCTCTGGTCTGCCCAGTTATAGCTGTTGTGGGCATTTGAAGAGTGAAACAGTGGATGCAAGATTTCTCTATATCTGTCTTTCAAATAAAATGAAAAATTAAAAAAATTTGTGTTTAGGAAATTGGGTGACTCGAATGATGTTTGAGAAGGACTATGGTCAAGCATATCTTTCCAATACAGTTAAAATGTCAAAACTAGGAGCCACCCATTGTGGCGCAATAGGTTAAGCCAAACTTGCAAATGCTGGCAAACCATACCAAGCTCCCTGCTAATGCACCTGGGAAAGCATGGAAGATGGCACAAGTACCTGGGCCCTGGTAACCCATGTGGGAAACTCAGATGGGAGTTCCAGGCTCCTGGCTTTGTTGCAGCCATTTCAGAGTGATCAAAGATCTCTTTCTTACTCTGTCTCTCACTCTGTCACTCTGCCTTTCAGATAAATAAAATAAATCTTAAAACTAAATAATTAAAATGTCAAAATTAGAGACATAAAGCTCAATCATTTTCCAAAAGGACAATCCGAGGAAGAATTAGCAAAAATTGCATGGGATCTACCTTATGAAAATATACATATATTGGGGGAAGGAACATAAATCCATAGAGTCTTAAGGTTCAAACACTTATCTCAAAAACTTAATTTTCACAGATTATCTACACATAATTCTTTCACTCTGAAGTTTTGTTCTGTTTCAGGAAACATTAAAATAGCTTCAATACTTTTGCCTTCAATCTAATATCAAGACAATAATCTCTCATCACACTTAAGTCTATGAAAACAAGTTTCCTCTGAAATCTGAATTAAAGTGACACCATTCTTAGAGCATGCAGGAATTATTAGAAATATTGAGTTTTTTCCATTGGAAAAATACTGAAGAAAGTAAAGATAAAATCAAGGCAAGATCCTCATGTGCTCCCTTTGTCTGTAAAGAAAGGATTACATGGCATTTCTGTTCTTGCAAAGAATGATGCCTTTAAATATGAATCAGGGGTTGCAAGGAAAAGCCTGATGTGCCACGTCCTCTTCTAAGAGAGACTGGGCATGTCCTCCTCAGCATGGTAAGCAGCCCCTTGTCACAGCCCCTAGCATGAAGGAACAGGCACACTCCAGCCGAGACAGCAGGGTCTCTGACTGCGATATGGATGCTAAGTACCATTTGCTCTTTTGTAACAGTGTTCAGAGGAGAGTGAACTGCTGTTTGAAGAATGAAAACAAAACTAGAAAGCAGTTGACTTCCACATCTCACTGTCTACCCAGCAGGCAATATTTCAAGTCAACATACATTTTTAAAAATAAGCTACTAGATTGCATTGTGTATCTTGCCTAATATTCGTTAAATAATGTGTTTTGACACATATTTATTTTTGTTGACTTATTCTTATTCAACAAAATATAGTCATTAACTACCAACAATGTACAAAGGACTGAGTTAAGTGTTATAGCTGATGTTCAGAAAAGACAGGTATTGTGGGGTAGTCTGCTGTTTGTATATTTAAAGGTGGACATCACTGTAGAGCTCAATACCAAAACCCAGCATTTTGCAGCCACTGAGAATCTACTCATCCCCTCCCAGGGGATATTTTTAGTTGTCCTGACAACTGGAACTTGCAACTGGCATCTATGGGGTCGAGGTCAAGGATGCTGCTAAACATCCTACAATGCACAGGACAGTTCCCCACAACAGTTATCCAGTCCCAAAACTCAATAGTGCTGAGCCTGAGAAATCATGCCCTATCTCAAGCAAATAGCAGGAGGATTCAGGTTGTATTTAAATCACTGTGTTCACTAAGACTACTGCACAGCAGTTACCAGTGCCTCGAAAATCCAGGTAACAAATGCCAGCAAGTTTCCGGAGTAGAGAGTGCTGAAATAACCATGAGTCAGCCGGGAAGGCCTTTCTTTGCTTCAACCCAGGACATAAAGTCACAGGCAAGCAACATGAAGTTCCTGTTCATGGTCTGTGACACTTTTCCATGATCTGTCACAGAAATTATATACCACAAGAACACATATAGGTTTAAGAAAAAGAGGTAACTCTACCCTCCTATATACCTGAATAGCCTTTTAAGCTAACTATGTTGCATTTTTAATCTTTCTTCTGCTCTTAACTCCAGTTTCTACACTGTAAGAATCTCCAGATTTTTTAAATCAGGGCTGTTGCCTTGAAGGCTGAGGGGTTCTCTAGAGAATCATTTTTACATGAGATTTCTTCATTTTGCCTCCCCTGACTTTTCACTGTTCTCCCTACAGAATCACAAAAGACCAGACATACTCCAAGAGGTGGCTGGGGATCAAAGATGGATCTTCAGGAGGGCAAAATGGTTCAAGGCCAAGAAAAACAGATGTTTAGGCTGTAATTCACCCTGCTTTTAAAGTCCCTGGAAACTCATTTTTCTATGAAAGAACTAAGGATTTCCATTTAATCCCACAGCTGCTCTCCTGGTCTCTACCATGGTGATGGTGTGTACCTGACTCCTGCCCTCACTGTTTAGTCTCACCAGACTTTCAGGATCAAGAGATCCTGGCCAAGAAACGAAAACAAAATCACTCCAGTCCCCAGTGGATTTGGAGGAAAACTGGTCATAAAACAAAACAAACAGCTCCAGGAGGAAAAGCTGGGGAACAATGCTGGGTCTTAAGAAACTGCACGAGAGGCACAGACATTTATGCTAAATGAAGGTCACTATCCTCTTAGCATATCAAACTAAAAAATGTCACCGTTGTTTGGACAGTTAGACATGTTTTATTGAGAATATGATTTTTCTCTTTGTTTCTATGCTCTGAGCTAATAGGTTAACTCAGCAATTAATATGCAAAATATTTTAGCAGGAGGAAAATACCTACAGTTTTGTTTCCTGCCCAAGAAATCTGACATCAGGTGAATTAAAAATGTGTGCCTATGAAAATGTCTGCATGACCATCTCTCATTCGTGGGCTTTTTTTAAAGATTGTTTTATTTATTTATTTGAAGGTGTAGTTATACATACACACACACACACACACAGACACAGAGGGAGGGGGAGAAAGAGAAAGAAAGAGAGAGAGAGGGAGAGAGAGAGAGAGGGAGGGCAGGCGGGGGGGGGGGGTATCCTCCATCAACTGGTGCACTCCCCAAATGGCATCAGCTGGAGCTCAGCCAGGCTGAAGCCAGGAGCCTCCTCTGGGTCTCTCATGTGGGCGCAGGGACCAAAGCACTTGGGCATTCTTTCTCTGCTTTCCCAGGTGCATCAGACAGGGAGCTGGATCAGAAGTGGAGCAGACTCAAACCAGCGCCCATATGGGATGCTGGTACCTCAGGCAGCAGCTTAACCTGCTGTGCACAGGTCCCTGGGTTTCTTTTTTTTAGGCTCATTTTTTTTTTTCTCACTTGTGAATTCTTTAAGTTGAGAAAACATACAATTGTTGTGTCAGGCATTTGCAAATTATTTTTAAAGCAACTGATTCAGAAGAAAACATGAATAAGACTAATATTCTTTAAAAATATAGTTTTGAGCACTGTAGAACTGGATTAAAAGTATGTTATTTTCAACAAATTTAGATCAAGTGTATTAAATTACATTTATCTGCTTATACCATTATCCTAACAATGAATTTAAACACCTTGACACAAATAAAATGGTGTAGAAATGCAAGATGCAAAATAGCTAAACAGCACTAGCCACATAAAAGTAGAAGGAAAGCCAAGTTAAAACATGTAACATTTTACATAGCAATGCAGATCTTTGTGAGTCTACTAAACCACTAGCTCTTATACACTTTATAAATTATATTTCAATAAAACTTATTATAAAATAGAAAATTGTATGTATGTATATACACACATGCACATACTTCTATATGGGTCTGCTCTTTGGTTTCACATTCAAAACCATTTTTTTTATCAATATGAAGAGAACAGATTTCATGTATCCTATAGGTACGGTTCCAAGAAGACAGCCATACTTCCCTCACTGGCTGGTTTCAGGCTTTAAGCTACCTAATTACCAGAGTGGGCCTTCCAGTCTGGAGCTGTTACAGTGCATGGGAAGACAGTTGTCAGAGTCATGCTTCATTCTGCCTCCAGCAAGGCAAGTATCAAACACCTTGAAATTAATGACTGCCATGCCACAGGGCACAAAATAACAGGCCGCCATCTGTCACATCCAGGGTCAGGGCTGAGACAGGCTCTCCTGACATTAAAAAGGATGCTGCATTCTCGTCCAGGAATAGGAGTCCATCCTGTTCGCCTTGGTCAAAACACAGAAATCTGCCCTAAAAGGAGGGGCCGTTACCCTCAGCTCTCTTCCCAAACACTCTGTGGAACTTTGATGTCAGTTTTGTTCCACTTGCTGCTACTGAGGCCTCTGACTCCAGCATGTGAGCTCATTTTCATGCACAGCAGGTCAAGCTCACAATTTGTCCCCCCTCCCCCCACTATGTGAAAAGTTAAATTTAAATGATAAACAAGAATCCTACTTGTGAATTATAGGATACCTTGAAAATGTCAATGGAGACAGGAGAATTAATTAGCTCACCTTTGCTTCTGAGCAAGCCACCTGCCTCTTATCCCTGTGCCTCCAGCAAACAGTGCAGTGCCCAGTATCTGCAAGGGCCTAGTTGGACATTGGTGGAATGAACCACAGCAAATTAAATAGTGCTACTTCTAGATGCATGGTCACCAGAGGAGAAGAGCAATATTTTATTCTGCCAAAGCAAATCACTTAACCCGAAGCAAGCAACATATAGGCTAACCACGATGAGATGGTTAAAGAGGCACCTGCTTCAGTACCTTTATCCATCTATTGAATGGAGCTGCCACAAGGTTTAAAATGCCTGCAAGACAGAAACTCTATCTTGAAATGTTCAATTTTCACCTGGACATAAAATATAACTGCAGATATTTTAATATGCAACATATGTTCATAAAAATATTTTTCAGCAAGAAACCAAATTTGAAGAAATCAAAAAATCTGAACACAATGTAATGCATAAATGTCAGTGTTCTTGGCTGGCGCCGTGGCTCAATAGGCTAATCCTCCGCCTAGTGGCGCCGGCACACAGGGTTCTGGTCCTGGTCGGGGCGCCAGATTCTGTCCCGGTTGCCCCTCTTCCAGGCCAGCTCTCTGCTATGGCCCGGGAGTGCAGTGGAGGATGGCCCAAGTGCTTGGGCCCTGCACCCCATAGGAGACCAGGATAAGCACCTGGCTCCTGCCTTCGGATCAGCGCAGTGCGCCGGCCGCAGCGGCCATTGAAGGGTGAACCAAAGGCAAAAAGGAAGATCTTTCTGTCTCTCTCTCTCACTGTCTACTCTGCCTATACATATAAAATATATATATAAAAAAAGTCAGTGTTCTCTTACTGATAGTGGGTATGTCACACTTATGCTTTTCATAATTAGAAAAGCCAACCTGTTGGCTTACCTTTGACATTTCTAACTAGCTGTAAATGTTGGTTCTTTCACAACCAGAAAACAGAGGATTACAATTATGATTTTTACCATAACCACTGTGGCAGCTAAGGTTGATGGAGCACTTACTGTCTATCAGAAAGTGTGCTGCATGTTTCCCAAGCATTACTTCATTTAATTCTCACAGGATAGGTAGATATTAGGTAGGTATTACTCATTTCCATTTCATAGGAGGAAGCAATGACAATGAAAAATGACTGGATTTCATATACATTTACACAGTCAGGACCCATCTGGTCAGTCTACACTTGTTAAATGACCTGACTATTTCCTAGGCATTACAATGGTGAGTGCTTAACGCAACAGACTGTCTCAAGTCATCCTCATAGCACACAAGGTTAACATTAGCACCTACACTTCACAGGGAAAAACAAGTTCTGTAACTGGCACATGGCTGTAAAACTATTAAAATTCTCCTCAAAACAGTTTTCTGCCTTTAACAACTAAAACAAAAATGACAACAAAAAATACCTTAAAGAAATTAACTTAATACAGTAATGTCTGGAATACAAAGATCACAACAGCCTACCAGGCTCAGTATGAGGAGTTCAGAAATATTTTCTGTAAAGGCCAGATAGAAAATGTTTTCAGCTTTGCAGGTCACATGGTCTGCTCTGCAACCACCAAATTCTGCCTATACAGCAAGAAGGCAGCCATACACAGCCTATTCGTAAGCAAACATGAGGGACTGTGTCCTAAGAAAACTTTGGTTTGGTTTGCCAATCCCCTGATCAATATTATTATTTAGATAAAAATTCTAAAATTCCCAACACGTTCAGTGTGAAAAGGCAGTAAGATGGACATACACCTATATGAAATGGAAATTCTGCTATCAAAGGATGCAAAGTGGGCTAGGAAAGCACAAGTGTTTGGACATTAGCGTAGCAGAAAAGGCTCTGACCCATCTGAGTCCAAATTCTGACTGCACAACTTACTAGTGACATGACTGTGGCCAAAAAAAATTCCCCCTAGGTCTTAATTGTCTTTGCCTAAAATGAAGTAAAATTTCTTTCACAGGACAGTGTAACAAGAATTAAAAGACAGAATCAGTCTTAAAGAGCAAAAGGAGGGGTGATGCTCAAAACACATCTGCAACAAAGAATATCTGCTGAATAAATGAACATACAGGAGACACCAGAGTTACTCTGGACAGGCAAAACTGACTACATTGAGTCAAAGTGTATGTCACTTACTACAATATCTACCTTTGATCAGAGTTTAGAATTCAAAGTTCAGTCAGAAATTACCCTGAAGTCTCAGGTTTATGAAGCATAATATCGTCTCGAACAGGAGAACTAGGAGCAAGTAGCTAAACGCACCATTATTTTAGTCATCTTGGTAAGGACTTATTCCACTAGATCAATATCCAACTCTTTCTTAATGACCAAAGACAACAATAAATGCTAAAGCACAATGGATTTGGAATAGCAAGCTCATTTTCAAGTAATACTTTTTCCCCTCTGGGATTAGCAACACAGCACAGCTGTCTCCCTCTTTGGTATTCTTGATTCTCACACAATATGGCAGAAAATCTTATAACCATGCTGAAATGTCTTCTATTTTTCTTCTCTTACTCTATTTCTTTCAAATGTAATGGGTTACACAAGTATTGAGTTTTTTATGAAGCACATTAAGGACTGATATTAGCAGCAATAGCTTGGTGATGATGAAGCAATTTTCTTTGTAAATATGGTTGCAAACCACATTTTCTTTGGAGTATTGAAACATTAACGTTGAAAATGAGGTTTGTCCCTGTGTCTTCCTTGTCAGTCACTTCTAACAGCTTTCAGCACAGAAACAGGCTCCTTGTAGCCAGGAGTTTGACAACGTGCGCCATCATCTATGGCATTGCTGCCGCTCTTAGGGAAGGCTCATAACTCGACTTCCGTACCAATAAAAAGGAAGGAAAGGGCTGTAAGTAGGCGTGTTCTTTCAGGTTACCACTGAAAACCACTCTTTATGGAAGCAGCTAGGTGTACACGTAGACACTGTGTAACACATTGTTGTTAAGCTCCCTTTCCCAGACAGGCTTCCCTCCATCATTCCTTTTGTCTATCTCAAAGTCTTAGATGGATTCCCATGAGAGCGTCTTCCATTTCTGGCATTACAACCAGGTGTTCGTTGTCAGACAATCCCTTTGATTGCTCTTCCTGTCAACATGTTAACATTTAAGATGTTTCTTTTCGCCTCTATCCTTTTGATATTTAAAAAAATCTTTTAACTATCTTTGTCTTTCCAAATAAAATATAACACACAAGCATATATACCTGTATGTTCTCTCTTAATATCTAATAATGCTACATGTAAAACTGAAATACAAAAGAACTGGACTAATACAGAAAAACTGAAACAGAAAGAACTGCATTTCAGAAGACATCAAGATCATTGTTTTGGGAGAATTCTGTCCTCATCTGGAATACAGGCATGGCTGTATGTGGCATCTCTCATTGTACTATTTGCTCACCTATCACCTCGAAAGCAGAGACAACACAAAACCTGTTCGTAATCCACTAGAATAATCTGCAGCACACAGTAGAGCATGAATTAATATTTGATGAATTAATAATCATCATGGTTCACACTGGAAGTTGCCAGCCTCATACTGAAAGATTCCATTGTTTGGTCTCAACCTAATTTCCTCTAACACTCTTACGTAAGACATTTGCTCTAGCTTAAAAAGCCCACTCCTTTATCATAAACGCAAACATGTTATGTACCCGTGGCACTGAATTGTTTTGGTATTTTCTACTTCCTTTAATATAATCTACACAACACCCGTTGGCAGACACACTATCAGCCAATCCTGGTTGAAACGCTTTGTCCTCAATGGAGGATCCAGATCAATCCAGAAATTCTCTCTTACTCTCTGAAGTTCTGTGCTCTTATTTATCCCAAATCAGAAGACTGTATTTCTTTGGCTATATCCTATTACATTTTAACAGCAGTGAGGATTACCTAGCCCATGTACATATGTCACATGTTCTGCTCAAAATTCTTGAACTTAACATGTGTCCCAGACACTAATGTTAAATAAATGGGCATTTTCTATCACATAAACAGCCTTCTTGCTGGAAAGTACAAGAACTTCAATGCATTACAGAATACTAACCACTGTAATTTGCGATCACATATTGTTTAGGTTTCAAGATCTGTTTTTCTCTGCTGGGGAAAAACAAGAGTCAACAAGGATCTGCCACAGTTGGTGCTCATGAGCATATAAAAATACCCTGGGAAAGGAGGCCTCAGGTATCTGAAAAGCAGCAGTTCACACAAAACATGCACATTTCTGACATGCTGAAATGAAGAAGCTGTCCTTAAGCAGGGAGTGACAAAGCTGAACAGTCCATGTTGCAGCATATATCCTCTTTTAAAAGAATATGTAATACTAGCAATGGATTTTTTTCCCCCAATTCTGAGAGTTCAATTCAGAGTAGTCTCAGTTTTAAAAGCTACAAATTAAAGAAACACAGAATCTCAACTATACTGTGTTAAGAGAAGCCACCCTCAAAAGACCTTGTATTATATGATCCAACTTATACTGAATGTTCAGACAAGGGCCAATCTGTAGAGACCTTAGTAAAGAGATTAGCTGTTATTTGGCTAAGGGCGAGTACAGGGGAGGTTCTTATTGGAGTGATAACAATATTCTAAGATTAAATTACAGTGATGGTTAAACAATTTGACTATTTACTAAAGTCACTAAATTACATTTTGTTAAAATGAGTGAATCTTATGATATTTAAAGTATACCAAGACAAAGTTGTTTAAAAAATGTAGCAAAGGGAAGGAGATACTAACAGTGGTAATTAGGAATGTATGAAAAGCAGCGAAGACAGCCAACTTTTAAGCTCCACCACAACAACAGAGCTGAAATGACTATACAAAAAGTGACAGGAAGTTAAAATTCAAAAAATTTATATTTACTCAACCTAGTTCCAGAGTTAGCTTTTACTACTGCAAGACAACTACATACCCTGAAGAAACTCAATAATGTACTGCTTGCTTTTATTTCACGGAGATAAAAGGAAGTCTTTTGTTTAATTCACTTAGTTCACAAAATTCTTAACATTCTCGACAGAAACATTAATTCAACAGAAAAAAGTCTAAGATACCAGCACTACATCAACTTCTTGAAGAAGGCACTGTCCTATCCCAAATGAAACAATTTAAACCCAAGTCATCCAAGTTAAATTTCATAACACAACATAATGTGATACAAAATCTTTTTTGTGAAATCTCATCACAACTACTCACTAACCTAACACTTACTCTAAACTTTCTATTGGCAAGCAACTATGACAGTAATATCCAGTCCTTACCCTCAAGTAACTCATAATCTAGATAGTAAAGGAGGGAAGAGACACTTTTCTGTAATCACTGCCCACTGTTGGGGGGATACAAGGAGGCTGCTTAACTCAGCAAGCACCAAATGAGACTATTCCCGGCTGGGTCGAGTCCTGGAGGGCAGTTTAGGATTTTCCACATAGCATGCGCAAGGCACAAGGAAAAAAATACTATAATTAAGAGTTCACATTAATTAATTATTGGACTGCCTGTTAAACCAAACATAATTCAGTGAGGGTAAGAAGGTTTATCATTTTGAGAAGCGTTTTGTGTTGGATGGGAAGGCAGTGGTGGTAGAGTGACAGAATTTCAAACTCTGGTACGATGCTTTCCTTTCCCCCCAAGAAATTAAAAAACAAAACCAGAAACTCCAAACGAACAGTGGGATTACCTCGAACCACCTCTTCTACAGATTCCGTTGTGGTGGTGGTGGTGGCAATGCTGGTGGTCCTCTCCGTGGCTTCTTCATAGGGCTCCTCAGCCTCTTCCTCTACCTCATCATCATCTTCAACATCCTCGTCATCATTGGCTTCTTCTTCCTCAACATCAGCCACTTCCTCCTCTTCTGCTACTTCTACTACTTTGTCTTCACTACAGGAAGGAATAGAAATAACAATGACTGAAAAATCATTAATGAGCCATTCTGTAATTTGAAAGGGAGCATGGCATCAAAGAAAAAACACAGACAGGGCCGGCATTGTGGTGTAGCGGATTAAGCCTGCCAGGCTGGCATCCCACGTAGATGCTGGTTAATGCCCCGGCTGCTCCAATTCCACTTTAGCTCCCTGCTAATGCACCTGGGAAGGCCATGGCGGAATGCCCAAGTATTTGGGCCCCTGCCCCCATGTCAGAGACCCAGAAGAAGCTCCGGGCTCCTGGTGTCAGCCTGGCCCAGCACTAGCTGTCTTGCCATTTGGGGAGTGAACAAGTAGATGGAAGATCTCTCTGTCTCTCCCTCTATAACTATGCCTTTCAAATAAAAAATAAATTAAAAAAAAAAAAAGAAAAACCACATAGAAAGCATGAAGCCAGCAGGCCTAAGCACAAATCCCCGCTCAGTGGGTCTGCAAGGATTTCCATCCTTGAGCACAGCTCTCCCTTCTTGGAGTGGTTTCAAAAGGGGAACACCATGATTCCAACTATGCAATATCTTGGAAAAAGTAAAGTAATGGAGAACGTAAACAGATCAATATTTGCCAGTGGTACAGGGAGAGAAAAGGATGAGTGCATGGAACACAGGGGATTTTTAAGGCAGTGAAACTCTTCCATTTGATACTACAATGGCAGACACATGTCATCATGCATTTGTCAAAACCCAGGGGATGATATAACCAAGTCAACTCTAATGTAAAATATGAACTCCAGTGAATAATAACATGTCAACATTGGTTCACATGTACCATATTAAGGTGAAACATTAACAACAGGGGAAACTGTAGGGAGATATTAGGGGAAATTATTACATATTCTGCTGAAATTCTCTGTTAACCAAACCTAAATTTAATGTACTATGGGGATTACTTCTTATAATGCATCTGGTAAAACCACACAATCATTATACAAAATGTAGGTGGAAATTAGTTCAAAAACTGCTACTGAAAGCTTAAACAAGACATAGTGGAAGAAGCAGAAACTGACTTTAGTAAATCCATAATATCTCACTGTCAGGGACATCTACAAAGTGATTTCGTTGAGCTCCCCACCTTGCTAATTGCTTATGTTTTGTAGAATATCAGATATGTCAATAGCAATCAAATTTCAGTGAGCATTACAATCACAGGGAAGGCTCATTAAAATCCAGATCGCTAGGCACCACCCCTGGAGTTTCTGATTCAGTGGATCTGGGGCAGGGCTTGAGAATTTGCATTCAGGAGGTCAGGGGACAATATCCTAGGAATCACTAAAATATGCAATATTGAGAATGATGGCAGGCGATAGTGAGTATCTCACAGGAAAACTGGGATGAGGATCAGAAATACCACGGATGGCCTTGAATATTTATATGCTGATGTACAACAGTGAGTATATAAGTCAACAAATCTTGATGGCAAAAGCAGGACACGTCTGGGACAAATTAAAAAGGCCCACTAGGGGGCTGGCACTGGCCCTGGCCTGAAGCGCCGACATCCCATATGGGTGCCTGTTGGAGACCCGGCTGCTTTACTTCCCATCCAGCTCTCTGCTATGGCCTGGGAAAGCAGCAGAAGATGGCCCAAGCCCTTGGGCCCCTCTACCCACATGGGAGACCCGAAGAAGTTCCTAGCTCCTGGCTTCGGATCAGTGTAGCTCTGGCCGTTGCGGCCACCTGGGGAGTGAACCGGTGGATGGAAGACCTCCCTCTCTGTCTCTACCTCTCTCTGTAACTCTTTCAAATAAATAAAATAAATCGTAAAAAAAAAAAAAAAAAAGGCCCACTAGGAATTCCTTATGGAAATCATGTACTTGCTAGTGCAAATCATTTGGAAGAAGATAAAGGAAAAGTGAGAATACAAGTGTTACGTGTTGAAAATCTATCATACAACATGTGGCTGGGCAGGAGAAAGTCCTGGACTGCATCCTGAAACCCATACTGAAGACAGAGCTGGAAGTGGTACAGGATTTCAGTGGACCAAGCAGCTGCCACAAGCCCACTGGAGAAGGAGCACCACAGTAACAGGACTAAGAGCTGTGTGTTCTCAGAAAAAAAAAGACAAAGCAGAGGGGAACTATGCAAGTGGACCCTGGCCAACAAGGAGAGGTTTGTTATGGGGAAAGTGCTCTGCAGCCATGGCTGGAGTGAGAGGGTCCAGGTACGTGATTCAGAGCACTCTGTGGCCAGGTGGAATGGTGAAAGTACAACCCAGGCACCTCTCCCAGCCTTTGTTACGACTTTCCTGTTCTTAAAGCTCTGAACAGAAAACATGCTTAGGACAATGGCTGTTTAAAGCAGTCTGCATTCTGGGATGCGTCTCGCCATGAAGAGTGGGTTATGTGCCCATAATCCATCACGGCATCTGCCTGAGCAACTTAATGGCATAATAACAAGGAACAGAGATATGTAATAGTTCAACTGGCTGAGAAATTAAATTACCTGGCCTGAGAGAACCCGGGTCTAGTTCTTATTACCATAACTTTGATTTCACGAATGAAATTTTAGATGCCCACGAGTTCAATGATCTGTTTGGACACCACTTAAAACAGCTGCACACACTTATGGTTTTAGGATGTGTTATCTTCCCCAATAACTCCACCCATGCCAACATCTCCATGCAGCTTTCATTAACAGGAGGAAACATGGAAAGTTAGAAAAAAAATTACTTTTCTACTGTCTCTTCAAATGCCAGAGAGTCCTTCTGTGATGTGGCTGACGTGAGCTGGTTTTGAAAAGCTGATCACAGTGCAAGAAAACTCAAGGGGAGAGCAGTTGACAGAAGTGTGAACTGAGCCTCATATATTAATTTCCTTATAAAGAATCAAAAACAATTCACAATAAAATAGCAACTCGGAGACAGGGTAGAATGTTCCTATTATATCCGCCAGTGTTACTGTTAATGGGTTTGCAATTTTTAAATACTCACAATGAGATGCGCTTCTACAGAATGAGGGGACTTATTTGGAAATGCTGGCCATCAAGGGTCTCCAAATTTAATAAGGTCATCACAGTGAGAAAATAAATCACTGATGATACAATTTCATGTGTCAGCTTGCAAGATTTTAATTTTGGTGAAGGATAAACTCCAGTGCAAAGGGGACTCTCCTTTTCTTTCTAAGTAAAGGCTGATCTGATAGAATTCTACTTGCGGTTGACGCACATACTAGTTTCAATTCTTTTTTATTCAAGTCATGCAAAACGATTCATCAGTTGCATTCTCTAAAAAAAGCCACATGATATCTTGGAAAAAGTAAAACAAGAGAGACAGTAAAAAGCTCAGTGGCTGTTTGGACAAAGGAGGAAGATGAAGATGAAGCGATGGAACACAGAGGGTGTAACGGGCAGTGGAACTAGTCTGCATGACCCTGTAAAGGTGCACCTTGGCATCATCCAGCTGCCCAAAGCCATGGAACATCCAACACCAAGAGTGAGCCCTAACACAAGCAAAGGACTCTGGATGTGCACAATGTGTCAACATACAGGTTTCCTCATCGGTAGCCAGTGTAAGCTTCCAAGGTTGCAGGGATGCTGATACGCCAGAGGCTGTGCCTATCAGAAGAGGGGGACAGAAATGCACGCAAAATCTCTGTACCTGCTGTCCAGTTTCTGATGTAAACCTAAAGCTGCATTAAAACAAGTAAATCTTTTAAAAAAGTAAATGAACTTTTGAAAAAGCCCTATTTATTGTTTCAGAGTTTCTGTTACGAATGACTTTTTCCTTTCCTATCCTAGGACAAACAAGAGAGAGGAAATAGCAGAGGAAAAACTCTGATTCCCATGGTTATGTGATGAGAACAGTCCTGAGACTTTGCAACTGCAATGATGGGGAAAAGTGAAAACAAGCAAATCAGTCCCCCAGATGCCACAAGCAACTAGGGCAAAAGCCAGAGGAGAGGCCTGGACCCATGAATGCTGGTCTGGACCCAGGAGGAGTTTCCTGGGGGTGTCCCCGAGCACAGAATGCAGAGATAATAAAACAAATTTCTCAAAAAGATAAAAAGTTGGTTCTCCCTCTGTCTACCACAGCTCTTTAGTGCTGCCATGAGCACTTTTGCTGTTATTGTTAAGATGTATTTACTTATTTTGAAAAGGTTAGAGAGAGAGGGAGAACATAAGAGAGAAGGGGGAAGGGGGGAGAGGAGAGGGGAGAGGGAGGGAGGGGGGAGGGAGAGAGGATCTTCCATCTGCTGATTGATTCCCCAGATGACCACGCTGGCCTGTGCTAGGCCAGGCCAAAGCCAAGAGCTTCATCCAGGTCCTCCATGTGAGTGGCAGGGGCCCATGAATTTGGGCCCTTTTTTCTGCATTTCCCAGGCCATTAGCAGGGAGCTGGATCGGAAGTAGAGTAGCCGGGGACAGGAACTGGTGCCCATATGGGATATGGGCATCCAAGGCAGCGGCTTTACCTGCTACGGCACAACACTGCACCCTGCCATGATCTTTTAACCTGGAAGGTGCAATGGCTGCATTCGCCAGGGCAAGCAGCTTCGGAAATCACTGCTGGTAAAGTAGGAAAACCAGAGGTTGCGGGAAGCATGAGAGAATATGAAGGAAGGAAGCTTGTTCTGCACGGTTCCAACGCAATGTTTCAAGACGGGGAGGGAGGAGAACTCCACCCACCTCTCCCACCTTTGTGATCCCATTTGTGTAAACAAAGGAAACAGAAGAAATGACAGAACTCAGGAGTCCTTTCACAGAGGGGAACGAGCAGGAGGACGGGCCAGGAGGGGACAGGAGAGAGGACTGCAGGGCCAGCAATGCTCTGTGTGGTTTAGGGGTCTGCTTTCTGGCTGTGTTGTTTTTGAAATTTATGGAGCAGAGTTCTTGAGGTACACAGCAGGCCAGTAAAAAAAGTCTGAAAAGGGAGCGATTCTGCTAAGGTAAGGAGTGTCTTACTTTGCTTTTCACACTCACTCACACAAGCCTAGATAAGAGCCCTTTAGTCGGTAAAATTGCGTTTTTAGGACCTCCAAATGTGGAAAAGTTGCTCCTCCACTCCCAACCCAGCTGCACAAGGGATACATGATGGCAACACTGGTGATGGTCTTATGTATATGTATTTTCAAATCTAAGCTTCTTTAGTTCTGGCCTCACCAGCTAGGCTGAATTAGTTCACTCACGCTATAAATCAATTTTATTGATTTAGATATTTTAAAAATGAATTTGTATTTATAGAGTTTAATCCATCCTAGGCTTTCATGATTGCTATAAAAGGTTTTCCTACCTTGAATGTTATAGACGTAGAATCTGCTGCCTACAGGCAGTGCCATTTACATTTCTCTCCAGCATACTCCTAAGTTTCACTACTCACAGGTTCTCTCTTTTTATTCCCCCCTGTGGTTTTATGGTCCACGGTTTCAGTTACCCGCAGTCAACTATGGTTCCAAAATATCAAATGCAAAATTATAGAAAGAAACAGTTCATAAGTTTTTAGTAAGCTTCATCACATTACATGCTATAGTATAGTTATCTTTAGTGATAGCTGTTACTCTCTTAATGTGCTTAGGTTATACATCCAATGCTGTATGAGGGGTGTTTAAAAGTTCATGGGAAATTGTGTAGAGGGAAAACACCATGCAGGTTTGCAATATTTTTGTACTAAAATAAACTTAGCTTTTAATTCCATTTCCCATAAACTTTTCAAATTGCTCTTGTACACACAGGGCTAAGCATCACACACACACACACACAGGATTCAGTACTAACTGAAGTTCCAGGCATCTGCAGAACGTCCTGGGCTTAAGGGGACTTCTGCAGTTAGTTGTCTTGATGGCATAGCTTTAGGGAGGGATATTACCAATTTTTGGTTAAAGCAGCTCTGGAAATCGGATGGGCCACCTTTGCTCCTGAAAAAGGCACAAGTGCTGGCAGCTGACACTATGTGCAAGCTACCCAACTCTGTTCCCAATTCATTTCTCCCTCCCCTTCACCAGAGGTGGTGAGACACAAGCATCCCCCAATCCCTGCCTCCCTGTGCAGGCAAGGCCTTGTGGTTGATACCTTTGTGAATAATCAGACAGAGGGCACCTTTCACTCTAGGAGAAGCCTCTAGGAAAGTTTTTTCTTCTTCTTCTTTTTTTGTTAATATAAAGAGAATGGATATCATGTATCTCAAAGATACAATTCTAAGAAGATAACCCTACTTACCTCCCTCTCTCCTCAATTCCCTTGCCTTCCTTTCTTATTTTTTCCTT
The DNA here is from genome assembly GCF_033115175.1 of Lepus europaeus. NCBI lineage: Eukaryota > Metazoa > Chordata > Mammalia > Lagomorpha > Leporidae > Lepus > Lepus europaeus. The sequence goes on along the minus strand of NC_084828.1, from coordinate 20,007,251 downwards.
TACTGTTTTTCAGTAACATAATTTCAATGTATTTTATAAGCACAGGTTTAATTCACCACTGACCATAACGTCTACAAGTACAAAGTGGAAAGGCCACCGTTCCACAGAAATACTGACAAGGGCTATAAACAATAATCAAATCCTAAGACGTCAGTTTCATTCTTATACATTTTTAAAAAATACTCTATATTAACTACCACACATCAGAGAAAACATATTTGTCTTTTGGGGACTGGCTTATTTCACTAAAACTCTTTTATTTTCTAGATGAAAAGCTTCCTACTCAGTGGCAGGGCTCTTGTGTTTCCTTATCTTTCTGCCCTTCCACTTTCCTCCCGCCTGAAAAGGCAACAGCCAAGGTCAACCATGATGATGAGGAACATCAGGGTACACTACCTGATAAGGAAGGTTAGGTGGACAGAGATGAAGGGATCTTTGCATCACTGTACCAGCCCTGGCTCCCTATCAATGACCGGGTGTTCTGAGACTTGCAGCCACAGGCATGCCTTGCAGAGCGTTCAGATGTCTATACTAGACCCCGCTTGACAACAAGACTGTAACACCAAAAGTTCATGGCTCATGCAATTTAGGGTGAGCTGCATCTCACAAACTTAATCTGAAATGAGGCTACATCATTCATTATTCTTAGGCACTTAATGTATGCCCCTTCTAGGACAGAGTATTGGCCCTACTTGCTATATGAGTAGACGTATTACATATTAATTGCCTCAGAAAGTCAATGGAGGCTGGTACTGTGGCTTAACAGGCTAATCCTCCGCCTTGCGGCGCCGGCACACCGGGTTCTAGTCCCGGTCGGGACACCGGATTCTGTCCCGGTTGCCCCTCTTCCAGGCCAGCTCTCTGCTATGGCCCGGGAAGGCAGTGGAGGATGGCCCAAGTCCTTGGGCCCTGCACCCCATGGGAGACCAGGAGAAGCACCTGGCTCCTGGCTTCGGATCAGCGAGATGCACCGGCCGCAGCGGCCATTGGAGGGTGAACCAACGGCAAAAAGGAAGACCTTTCTCTCTGTCTCTCTCTCACTATCCACTCTGTCAAAAAAAAAAAAAAAAAAGAAAGAAAGAAAAAAAAGAAAAAAAAAGAAAGTCAATGGAGAAGGTGTTTCTTGCGAGCCAGAGGTGACTGAGCCGTTGGGATGCAAAAGTTGGATGTGGCATGATACAGGAATACCCATGTAATCACACAATCAGGTCTAATAAAGTTTAACTACAACAGAATTGCTGATGGGCACTGAGTTTTACCAGTGAGACAAACTCAACTGCAGAGATCAAGGATTTCTGATTATTTTTAGTCAATGGACAGGTATGAATCAAAAGGGATATGCAGAGATTGGTAATGAGGCCAAAACACTAACACTGTATTAACTCATCCATCTGCAGAACCCTGCCTCCCTATGCCACCCACCAGTCATTCAATCAATAGTATTTATTGTGTTTTTTACAAAGTGCTGGGTACTATTGCAGGAATTAGGGGTATATGAATAAGCAGTACAAAGCTCTTGCTTTCTGGAAAATAGATATATTACGGAGGAAGGCAAACTCTGAGCAGAGAAATTAAAAAAAAAATAGAAAGATGAAAGTCATTTTGTATAGCAATTAAGACTTTGACCAGAGTGCCTGGGTTCAATTCCTGGTCCCACTGCCAATTGCAGCTTCCTGCTTAGTGCTAGGAAGCAACAGGTGATGGCTGAAGTACTTGGGTCCCTGCTACCCACATGGGTGATATGGACTGAGTTTTGGGATCCTGGCATTGGCCTGGCCCAGCCCTGCCTGTTACGGGCATTTGGTTGAGTGAACTAATATTTGGAAGATTTCTTTCCATCCGTCACTCTGCTTTTCAAGATCAAAACCAACCAATCAAGTTTTAAAAGAGGAATCAACAAAGAAAGAAGGGAGGAAAATTTAAACATTTAAAAAAGAAAGAAGGAAAGGAAATGGGGTTCCTGTGCTGACAGATGAGTGAGTATAATGTGTTTGTGGAGGACAGAGCATTTCCTACAGGATGGGCATGGAAGGGCCCGGGAAAGAGTCCTGAGAACCAAGACTCAGTGCTGAGTCAGACATGGAGGAAACTAGGGGCAGAGGAGAGGGGTGGATGGGTAAGGTGCAGGAAAGTCCAAGTACAAAGATCCCAGCATGAAGAAGAGCTGAACACATCACAGAAAACACCAGCACAGAGCCAGCAGGCTTCGTGGGCAGTGGGTTAGGGGTGGGGAGAAGTATAAAATGAGGTGTGGAAGACTGACAGGCAGCACATGATGCAGGAAGGCCATGTGTGTCATGTGCAACTAGAAAGTCTCAATGAGAGCCAGTTTCTGAGGATTGCTCTGGCAGTGGAGTGGAAGCTGACAGGCCAGACTCTGTGCCTGGAGTTTGGGACACACTGAAAAGCAAGCAGTAGAGTAGTGCAGCAGCTCGTGGCGTTTTAACAACCAAAGGGAAAAGACACTGATATATTCATCCCTATAACTGTAAAATAATCAGCAAGGCACAATTTTCAATGGCTAGGAAACCTGAAAGGGTGAGACCTGCCCCATATCCAAAATCCAGTAAGTTACACATGATGAACGGAGCACTGATTTGGGCCTAAAGAAGGCTGAGAGGTTAATCAAAGCTGGGGATTCAAGACTGCTTGAGACCAAGGGGAGTGGGCAGAACATGTGGCAAAGTCCCAGAAGGAGGGAGGAAAACACGAGCACATGACAAGCGATTAGCGGGCAAGAACACAAAGCATACATGAGGCACAGAGGAGCAGTGCCACGGAGCTGGGGCTGGCAAACCGGCCCCTGACTTGTTCTTGTATATCCTTGATGCAGGGTCGGTTTGCGTTTTTACAGGTTATAAAAAGAAAACAGAAAAGGATATGAGAGACTGTATGTAGACTATAATGCCTAAAACGCTTAATTCTCTGGCCCTTTACAGAAAGATTGCTGACTCCAGACACAGATGGTGGGCTAGGCAGCAGTGGGGAGCATCTGGCCAGCGTGTTGGATAAGGCCTGTGCAATCATTTTGTCTGGCCCTGCCAAAGCAACCACAGGGAGGACTCGAAACCCAATAAATCTACAGCAGGATAATTTTTAAGTTGATCATTTGGTATGGCCATTGATGATGGAACAAATATCCCAATAGCCCTTGGTGGAGGGAAGGTTTCCTACCCCTGCACTGGGTGTGGCTATGGCAAGACTATGATGTGCTATGTCCTAGAACAAAGGAGGGGGCTAGCACAGTAGCACAGCAGGTTAAAACCCTGGACTGAAGCGCCGGCATCCCATATGGGCACCAGTTCTAGTCCCAGCTGCTCCTCTTCCGATCCAGCTCTCTGCTATGGCCTGGGAAAGCAGTAGAGGATGGTCCAAGTCCTTGGGCCCCTGCACCCGCATGGGAGACCTGGAAGAAGCTCCTGGCTCCTGGGTTCAGATTGGTGCAGCTCTGGCGGTTGCAAACCAGCAGATGGAAGACCTCTCTGTCTCTACCTCTCTCTGTAACTCTTTCAAATAAATAAAATATATCTTAAAAAAAAAAAAAAAAAAAAAGGTGACACAATGAAGCAAAGTTCAAGTCTTCCTGGGCTCTAGCATGTCCCAAGTTTTAAAACTCTAGAGCACAAGCCACTATGATCCCTGCTTCTTGCTTCCTTAAATGAGCAGAATGCAGGCTCCATGGAGGCAGGGGCTTCTGCAGCACGGAGAGTGGGCAAAAGTGTGAACTCTGAGGCCAGCCAGCCTAGACTGATTGAGTGATTATTCACGGGTTTTTCTTTTTAATTTTGAAAGTCAGAGTTAAGGGAGGGGGATAAAAAGAGAGGTTTGGGGGGGGGGGAGACAGGGAGAGAGAGAGAGAGAGAGAGAGAGAGAACTTCTATCCACTAGTTTACTCCCCAGATGGCTGCAATGGCCAGCACTAGGTCAGGCTAAAGCCAAGAGCCAGGAGTTTCATCCAGGTCTCCCATGTGGGTGGCAGGGCCCAAACTCTTGGGCCACCTTTTGCTGCTTTTCCCCAGGCCATTAGCATGGAGCTGGATCAGAATTAGAGTTGGCAGGGCACAAACTGGTACCCATATGGGATATAGGATGCTGGCCACTCAGGTGGCGGCTTTACCTGCTACAGCACAATACTGGTCCCAGGTTTCCTGGATTTAAATCTCAGCTCTGCGACCTTTAGCAAGTTTCATAATCTTTTTGTGCCTTCTAAGCCTCATCTGTGAAATCACAAATTTAGAGCAGGTCGCTTAATGGTGGGCGAAAGGAGGATCAGGAGTGACAAACAGGCTAATTTGTAATATTTGTAAAGCACGTAACACAGTGCCTGACCCACTGCAGGTACCCAAATGGCAAATAAAGCAAAGGCCACAGGCACAGTGCTTAGGCACAGTGTATTTCATGGAGTAGATGCTGGAAAAACAAGTGTTGAATGAATGAAAGAATGAATGGTATAAGAAATAAACAGCACTAAGTTATTCCTCCAGAACACCCAGAAGAAATGTATTCTGCAATATTACATACACAGTTTGACTTCTTTATTATAAAACATAAAAGAGAGTAGATATGCCTAGGAAAGATCTTAAGGAATATAAAATTTCTTTCACCATAACAAAAAAATCCATGCTGTAGATTTTATTTTGAAATGTCTAGTACTACAGAGCACAATATTATTATGCTACAGAATCCAATATTGATCTTGTGTGTTGATTTGCTATGAAGATTCTTGCCAATTCTAAGAATAAAACAAATTGTACTCACTAAATAAAGTTAGGTGTGGAAGACAATTTAAGGAAGATTCTAAAAGAATAGCTTCACAAAAAATCAATGTCTTTTCATATATCCTTATAAACCCTGCCCCTTTCACCGTTGTAAATTTCCAAAAAATAGGACCGAAACCAGCAAGGGGATAGGAGAAGTATTAAAGCCAGGCTTCTACATAAGCTAGTAGTGCCTGGATGGATCATTTAAAAAGCAATCTTTCTTTTCCCTGTTATTTCAATACACACTCTTGGCAGGAAGAACATTTCAGTAATAGAGAAACAGTCTAACTAGCCCTTGGTCATAAGGCAAATCCAAGGACTGGGCAGTTTAGAGGACAGTTGGCACAGTTTTCTTCAAATAGCATTCTTCTGAATTGTAAGAGTCAGAATTAAGACTCTGGGCTGGTATTGGACAGCACCTGATGTCATCAAACAAGCTGTCAAGGGCGTTTCTGGGACGTGGAGACAACCTGACTATGGACTTGGATACTGGATGACATTAAAAAATTACTGTCAATTTTAGGGATGAGATAGTACATTTGAGCTCTGTGGAAAGATGTTCTTAGATTTAAGAGACATACATGGGGTATTTGGTATGTTTATCATGTGAACTTTTCTGTAAAATATTTCAGTACCATAAAAAGAATATTAAAAGACGGAAAATTATACTCTGGCAAGACTTTTAAATTTGGAATATAATTATGGTGAAAGGCTAAATTGCTTTTTAAAAGACTATCTTGGAGGCAAGAGAAGTCATATATAATCAAAAGCAGATTATTGTCCGACAGTTTTATGAACCAACCAGGATTAAAGAGAAACACCTCAGGTAATGAAGTTTCACAGTCATTTTAAATTGTTGATATGTGAAACAAAATCTCTGTTAATCAGATTCCAGGACAGACAACTCTGAATGAGCAAACTCCTCTCATCCAAAGATTCAGCTGCTGAGTACAGCTGACATGTACTTGAGATCTGGGAATAAACATGCTTTGTAGCCACTTGATAAATATTTGAGAGCATACTAGGCAGGTTCCAAGGTCTCTGCAGACTAGGAGGTGCTGCAGGGTATACAAAGACATTCCTATGCTCTTGGCACTTTTAATTCTATAGGCAGAGGATGATAGAAGGCAGCTGAGAAAGAAGAACTGAAGAAGTATCATTGCAGCAACTGTGTGTGGCCTACTTTTCCATGGAGTCTACACAAAACCAAGCCCCATCCCTAATGTCTTTGAAGTAGACTTTATTAGGCCCCGGTCTCTCTCCCCGGCTTGTAGTTCTTCTGTCCTCATTGTGGTGACTACAAGTCAACTGCTTACAAAGATTAACCCCCTAAGTTAAGGAAGTGATACAAGGGTCAGACTGGCCCAGCAGGACTCTGGAATGCAATACTCAGAACTCAATGATCACGTCTACGGCTCACATCTCACCACTGGACTCTATTTTGAGACATTCTACAGACACTTCAAGGCCCTGCTCACACAAAGAATTCACCAATTTACCTGTAGACCCCAGACAAGCTGGAGGCCACTTTGCCATGACAACATTTTCAGAAGAACACATCAGCCTCCTGTCACTGACCAGTCCAAGGAAGGCCACGAACACCGTGGACCAACTCGAGGCCTGCACATGAGCTGACCACATACTGCTCAACCTCTGCCATGATCTGTAAGATCCACAGCCCTGAATCCTTCAGAGTGTCTGGGAATTGAGGGACAACTGTCTGACTCCTTGCTCTGCACACTGCAAAAATACTCCAGCACCCTGGTGCCAGTTACTGGCTGGCTGTGCACCAGGTGAGTGTACCCAGTTTGGTACACTCTATAAACACTATAGCCTTGAGAAGAGTCACAAAGGAAGGGACCAGCCTCGCTTTCTTTTGGAGACATCTTATAAAGGGTCTGTCCCTTAGAAGAGAAGCTAAGGCTTCTGTGGGCTCCCCTGAGCTCTCGTGAGAAACAAACATGTGGTTCTATGTGGGAAGCAGCAATAGCAAACTCTCCTCTTAGCACACGGCAAACACTGCAGCAGCCCTTGGCCTGCCCGGATCCCAGGAGGAAATGGATATACCTGTTCTGCTCCTCTACTTGTCCCCAAAGGAAAAGAAACCCCATGGCTCACGCTGCAGGGCTTATAGCCCAAGGCTTTCCCTTCCTCTTCCTTCTGAGGGCTTGAGAAACCTGGGAAAGCACTTTAAACTGTTTAGTGAAAGGAAAGACAAATGTGGCCTGTTAGTCACTGAAATCTTGGGTTAGCCAGAATATTGATGGCAAGCATTTTCTGGAAAGAGATTTTTAGTTGGTTTTCCATTAGTGACCTTTTTTCTTCTTATAACAAGCCCACCTCCTTACCATGGTAAATATATTTTTTGAAATATCTGTGGTTGATAGCTGAGAAGTTTCAAGAGTCAATGTATCAAGTATAGAATATGTAGAGGACACAAAGCAATAAAATCAATGTGGCCCAAAGTATCTTTGAGGGTAAATACCTGATAATAGCTACTTTTGTGAATTCTTTTCCTCTTGGAAAGATGACATTGAAATAAGCCCCAGTTATATAGATCCTACAGAAGGATATGGTGTGATGATTAATCCCAAGCCAAAATGTGTGGGTTTGGACCCTGGTGCTGCCACCTACCAGTTCTGGTGTGACTATGAGTAAGTTGCTAACCCTGCTATGTCTTAGCTTCTTCATATTTAAACACAGGATGATAACATTAATTACCTTAGGGGATCGCTGTGTACAGTTAATGTAAACAAAGCACTTAGAACAGCTCAAGGTAAGAGTTAAATATCTATACCTATTTGCTGACAAACAGACTCTATCTCAAAGTCATATTTATGATATAACTTTTTTCCTTTTAATACTATTGGGTTCTGAAAATAGTACAAATAAAAGTATAACTTGTTTTTAATATGTAATATTTTCCTTGAGGTTTATTATCTCAAAAAATTTTACTAAGACCTAGTGTTTACCACAAGGGTGGGGAACATCCAGCCTGCGGGTCCTATAAGGCCCGAGGAATCATTTGGTCTAGTGTTGCCAAGGCAATAGCAGGTGGGACTCAAAATTCAATAAAACTTATAGCAGGCTAATTTTTAAGCTGATAATTTTATACAGGTTGTGAATGATATAAATATCATTGGTTATAAATATCCAAATGGCCCTTGGCAGAAAAAAGGTTCTCCATCCCTGCTTTATTAAATATCATGCCTAAGAAATTCCCAGTTGCTGATCAAAGGCCCAAGGTCCTGTACAGATAGACATTAACTAGCATAAAACAGTGCGGTAAGGGATGTGCACATCAGACTAAGTAGTCCACTGATGGGGTCTGGGAGGGACGGACAGAGAAATAACTTGCTAAGAGGTAACAGGTGACTTGGGATAAGATGAACAACTAGAAATCTGTAGAGAAAAGATGGCAACAAGGACAGCAGGAAAGCACAGGAGCACTCATACATAGACAAGGGTCTGCAGGAACTCCCAGTACTGTGGTCTGGGTGGACAACAGGGGTGGGCAATAGGGGTGGGCAGAAGACAGGCTACCACTCCGTTCTGAAGGACTCTTGTTTCCAAGGCTGAAGTTTCAAAGGTTCAAATCTTAACTCACTAGCGATGCAGTCTAGTAAGAAGGAGCCAGTTGGTGGCACAGCAGGTTAGGCCACTGCCTGTGATGCTGGCACCCTGTCCCAGTTCAAGATCTGGCTTCTCTGCTTGGGATCCAGCTCCCTGTGAATGCACTTGGGAAGGCAGCAGAGGATTGTCTGAGTGCTTGGGCTCCTGTCACCGCATGGAAGATCAGGATGGAGATCCACATTACTGGTTTCAGCCTGGCCAGCAACAGCTGTTGCAACCATTTGGGAAGTGAACTAGCAGATGGTAGATCTCTCTTCTCTCTCTCTCTATAACTCAATGTTTCAACTAAATAAAATAAGTCTTTTAAAAAAGACAAGACTTAAGCAGATGAATGGTAAGATCAACAAGCATGAGGTATAGGCATGGAGGTCATACAGGTCAAGGAGTGACAGCGGGATGGGGACAGGGTTCCTGAGAAGTGTAGCCAAGGAGGACAAGGGAAGCAAGAGCTTTGAGAAAACAAGGGGTGAGTGAAGCACGAATGTCATACTTCAGGATGGAGACAGGGTGGGGATGGTTACTAATGGGAACAGTGGGCCCAGAAGGAAGAATGGACAGTGGGAGATAGAACTAACTGGGTTTGGCTTTGATCATGATGGACTAGAGCTGCTGGAAGACACTGGTAGAGGAGATGTCCAGCAAACAGCTAGAAATAAAGGACTAGAAATCTGAACCACAGATCTGAGGGGCACTGTTTTTGTATTTCTATGAAATACACAGCACTGCACATTTTTGTTGTTACTTCTGAAGTGCTCCATTCCTGAAATACTACAGATACTGGAGCAGATGGCTACTTCTTTGGGCACTTCTCAACATCCCACTATAACAGTACATGGGTAGAGACAGAATCTGGCCTTTGGAAGGCTAATTCTACTCCTGCCTCTACACAAGTGTAATTTGAGACTGCTTCCCAATTCATAGACCTACCTGAGAAATGTCCTGAAAATATTTTTCTACTGTCAATTACAGAGTAAAAACAATGTTTAAAACCACATATCCATCAGGGAGGCTTTCCCAAGACCTCCAGGATATGTCTGAAACTGAGGGCTGTATTGAACCCTCACACACTGTGTTGTTTTCTATACATACATACATCAATATGCCTATAATAAAGTTTATAAATTCAGCAGAGTGATTGACAATAAAATAAAACGATTATAACTATACAATGGTAAAAGTTGTTTGAAAGTACTTGTGTGTGTGTGTGTGTGTGTGTCTCAAAATACCTTAGCATACGGTACTTACCCTCCTGGTGATAAAGCAAGATGACACTTAAAGGAAGCACTTTATGGCTTCTGTTTGGCATAACTGAATTGTCATTATCACTACTCTTGTGCTTTACTAAGGAAAATAAGGGTTACTTGGACAAAAGCCGGCGCTGTGGCTTAACAGGCTAATCCTCCACCTTGCAGCGCCAGCACACTGGGTTCTAGTCCCGGTCAGGACACCGGATTCTGTCCCGGTTGCCCCTCTTCCAGGCCAGCTCTCTGCTATGGCCCGGGAAGGCAGTGGAGGATGGTCCAAGTGCTTGGGCCCTGCACCCACATGGGAGACCAGGAGAAGCACCTGGCTCCTGGCTTTGGATCAGCGAGATGCGCCGGCCGCGGCAGCCATTGGAGGGTGAACCAACAGCAAAAAGGAAGACCTTTCTCTCTGTCTCTCTCTCTCTCACTATCCACTCTGCCTGTAAAAAAAAAAAAAAAAAAAAAAGCACTGCAATATTATGCAATATTATGTTAGACAACTTGATAAGCCAGACATGTGGGGCCAGTCTAAAGGATGAGTAGTATACACAGCACAGACACACTGGACAAGGGAATGTTTTACTCCTCAGGAAAGGACAGCATGAAACAGCATGGAATTCTATCATGCTACACAGCACAGTACACAACTTAAAACTCAGGGACTGGAGCTGGCGTTGTGGCACAGCAGGTTAAGCTGCCGCTTGCAACGCTTGTCATCCATATAGGAGCATGGGTGTGAGATCCAGCTCCCTGCTCATGTGCCTGGGAAAGCAGCAGGTGATGGCTCCAGTAGTTGGGCTCCTGACACCTATATGGGAGACACACACAGAATTCCAGGCTTCTGGCTTCAGTGTGACCCATCTCTGACCACTGTGGTCATTTAAGAGAATGAACCAGTAGATGGAAGATATTCTCTCTGTCTCTCTGCCTTTCAATAAAAATAAATCTTAAAAAAAAATGCAGAAAAGGCAGATTAGAAGAAACAATGACTGCATGAGAAAAAAAAGGGCTCTGGAACATAGCAATGATAATTAATTCTAAGTGCTTATTAACTTTAAAGTGCTTTAAATGGAAATTTCTGTCCTATGAACATTTAGTTTCCTGAGCCCAGAGATACCTGGGCCTCCCAGTATTCTCAGTAGCTTAATTAGGCAGATAAAGGAGTTATGCCTGTCAACTAATTACTGATGGCAAAGCAAAAGCATCATTCAGTTATTGCCAAAGATCACAGATGTCCTAGATATAGTATCTGAGACAGGAAGATGGGACATATACTGCCAGTTTACAGGTGTGCATGTTGGGAAATAATATCCTGAAATGGAGTTTAGTTAAAAAGGCTGTCTTGTTATAAATGCTCTAGACGTAAGTGCTGCTAATTGAGTTTCAGCTACAGAATGGGTTGTATATGAGCTGGCACTTCAACTACAAACTACAGATGCATCCTCTTCTTCTGTGACTGCCATCATTAGATGCTATCCTGTGATACCTTATAAACACATTTTCATAAACCTAAATTGCTTCATTACCACTTTTGATATGTGTAGGACTCCTTGGCTTCAGCTATAAAATTCTCCTGAAAACTGCTTGAGGCTAACTGATTAATATTCCAAGAATGTGCAACGGGAAACAAATGAACAGCATATTCCAGGCAGGAGAAGATTAACTTTGATATATCTTCCTTTACTTATTAGTAGTTAAAGTACAATAATTCTTCTGAAATCATTTCCAAACTATAATTTAAATATTAAATGGGAAGTTCTCAAATATATATTTATATTGAAAGTAGAATGATTTTACTGGTATTGGAATATCTATTGTATTTCTATTTAAAATGCTGAAAAAAATCCCAAGTTAATTCGACATCAATCTTATAACCACTTCCCAACCAGGAGAAATCGTATATTCTAGTATTATTTGTTTCCCTAAAATACAAAGGAGTTCTACATATTTAAATACATTAAATAAGAATATCATTAGTTGTTTACTATCAAAACTCATTTTAATATTCTCAACCTTATCTAGAACTGAAGAAGTCATTATTTATTATTATTGATTATAGTAATTACAGGGCCTACAATACTTTTTTAAAGACCTAATTAAAAAGGAAACAGGTTAGAATAGTAATGATTATCAAACTGGAGGTGGAGGATTAGTCACTGAGCCCTAAGAAATGCGTTTACATTTGACAGCGTGAGATAATGGGTGGGAGAGAGATTCAGCTAAGAAAATACCAGCCCCACACCAACCTGCCCCCACTTCAATTTCAATCTGGGCCTGACAAACAAGTCCCCTACATATTTTTCCAAGTCAATGTACTTTCATATCCATTATTTAGTAGTTCTGAGAGCAAATACTGTGATACAGATTATTGCATTTTTCCCTTGTCAGAGGCAAAGAAATAGGTTCAGGAAGATTGTTAGGTTTAAAGCACATCTTCAATGTGTGAATATATTTTTGAATCAAAGATCTTCTGATTTACTAACAGGTCTTCCAACCAGTGATTCTATTAACAGGGGATTTGCTCCTTCCCAGTACTGTCTTACATAGATTAGTTTCTTTGCTTCATGATGGTTGGTAGCTGCCATGTGTTAACATGTTTAGTGCTACACAATATTAACCTCATGACTCCTGGCACTGAAGCCACTAACTTCTAGGGAAAAGCAAATACCTACTTGTGTGGCTATCAATAACAGGATCAGCTCTTCACCTTGGACTGCAATTAGGTTGCTAAGCAGAATACTTTGGAAAACCAGATTTAACCAAGGGTCTTAAGTGCAAAGGCAAATTTTAATGATATGTTATATGGAGATACCCACAATAGAAAATCATTTGGAAGTGGTTTGAATTACCACTATTCTAAAGAAAATGGCACTATTCTGTAAGCATTTTCTAGTATAAGAACTTCAAATATCATACAATACTTTTGATTATCCTTGGGCAAATCTTTTCCAGAATTACTTATTAAACTTTACTAAAACTGTTCTGTTGATCCAGAAGCAGTGACAGCCTCTAAATTCAAATCTTTTTACAACAGTTTACAAGACAAAAATGTGTTTTGTGGAATACGACAGATAAATTAGGACCATGAACCTCCATCTGTCTGCACCTTCAAATATCTGACAACAATGTGTTCTTTCTTAATTAAATTGACGACAAAGATTAATAAAATGTAGAGCTGAAAGAACCACTAGTTCTTATCTGCTCAATTATAAACAAATGATAATTTCTTTGCATAAACAAATATAAATAATATAAAATAAATGCATATAAAAGAACAGTAGAAATAAAAATACTATTAACAACTTGGACACCTTACATGTCGACCTATTTTTATTTGACAGTAGCAAACTGCATTTCCTTAAAAATACTATATACTTTGGAGTTTTAATTAATGAATGTTCTAATGTCTCTTCCTAGGCAGAAAAATCACTCCACAATAAATGAGGAAATAATTCCATTTTTAGATTAGTGAGCCTATCTCTGAAAAGAAAAGCAGTTGAGACCATTTCAAAGCACATGAAGTATTAACAGATGTCAACAGAAAAAATAATATATGAGTACTTCACAAAGTTCATGGAAAAATGGAATTAAAAGTTCATTTGGTAAAAAAAAAAAATGAAATCCGTGCATAGGTTTTTCATAATATGCATCTTCCATTAACTTTTTGAAGAAACTGCATATTCTATGTGTATGTATATGGATAAAATTCTTAAGTCCACTGTCTGTGATTGAACATATAAACTCTAAGGACACTGGAAATACTACTTTGTAACATTTGGAAATACTTCCTTTGTAAAGAAGCTAAAGTTAGCTTCTACTTGAAAAGAATTTCAGTTTTCTCTACCTCTAACCAAAGGAAATAGTTTTAAATGCCTCTAAATTATTTTCTACATGATTGACTTCATCCCAAAACAAACAGGTTTATTATAATTTTGCTGAATTTCTTGTAATAAGTTACTGGTACTACTTTAAGTGCCATGGCTCAAGTAAAGGAACCATCTTCTGGTATAACATGTTCACTCGTGGGTCTTGAGACCAAGATGAAAAAAACAATTTTAAAGATTGTTTGCACTCATGACAATGGTGAATGCCATCTAAACTGGGGGTTTTACACTGAAGATAACAATACTTTGATGTTGGTTTCAACAAAAAATTAGTTTCTGGGAAACCAGTTAAAAACCACAAACATCTATATTTCCACCCTCTTTTTATACTGTGTGATGACCAGGAAATTCAGATGCTTTAATTAAAAGATACTGCAGAGTGGTGTTTGTGGATTCCATGCATTAAAATCTTTAGCATTGGGGGCTGGCGCTGTGGTGCAGTGGGTTAATGCCCTGGCCATGAAGCGCCGGCATCCCATATGGGCGCCGGTTTGAGACCCGTTTGCTCCACTTCCAATCCAGCTCTCTACTATGGCCTAGAAAGCAGTAGAAGATGGCCCAAGCCCTTGGGCCCCTGCACCCACGTGGGAGACCTGGAGGAAGCTCCTGGCTCCTTCGGATCAGCGCAGCTCCGGCCGTTGCGGCCAATTGGGGAGTAAACCAGCAGATGGAAGACCTCTCCCTCTCTCACTCCTTCTCCCTGCCTCTCCTTTCTCATGTAAATCTTTCAAATAAATAAATAAATCTTTAAAAAAAAATAATCCTTAGCATTGAACAATCCAACCCTCCAAATAATTCTTACAAATGAATCACTCTTCTGTTCTTGTTATTCAGGCACATCCTGCTACTGGGGTGGCTTATGCCACCCAGTCTCAATAAACACAGTGTCACCACCAGATGTGGCTCCCATGGCAGCAACCCAACCCTGCACTGTAAAGGTGTCCCCTTTTCCAGCCACTATATGCTTGCAACCAAAACAAACACTGGGTTGGCCTCCTGTCTGTCATCTGGTCTGGGCTATTCAAGAGTTTTGCTTTGCTTCTTGACTTACACGTGGTTCAAGTTTGTTCCATACAGAAATCTGGCATTTCTAATAAGACTTCAGAATTGGCTGCCCGTTCCCCCAAGAGAAAATGCAAGCTTCTGCTAGTGTCCTATTCATCATTTTCAAATTAGTTCCCTGATTGCAGTACAAGAGTCAGACAGCCTCTAACAGTGCTTGAAGCTGCCAGGCCAGCATTATGACAGTTGCTTCAAAAAGCCAAAAGCTGTTCCATCAAAGCCATTCTCCCTTGACTCATCCACTGGCAAAGATTTAAGGTTTTAATTTCTCTTTTGTATGATTCACTTTGTGACCCTCTAAAGTTGTTAGCTTTTCTTCTCCCTTGAGTATTTAATACCAGTTTCATAAAATGCAAGGCAGAAAAGCAGCTGGAAGATTATCTAAGTCAAAGAATTTTAAGTCCAGAGACCCAAATAAAAAGACAGTCAGATAAAGCTCCTTTTTCTCTCTCTCTCATCCAATTTGAAAGACAGAGAAAGGACAGACCCACTAATATGCGTAACTTTTCATGACAGCCTGCCATTAGCTAAGGTCTTGAGTACTGCAGAATCACTGGTTATCTGGGAGGCAGTATATTCATAACTGACTACATGACTGAAAAGTGAGGGTTCACAAACTTCAAATAGTGAGCTTATGCAACGCAAATAATACTATCGGCTTATCACTTTTTGAGAAAAGTTCTTGGAGCAGAGATCATAATGAAACTGCCTTTCAACTATACCTAAGACTCTTAGCCTCCCACAAATCCAGTTTTAACAGCATATTTGTATGCTGATTGCAATGCTGATTGTCCTAAAAATCTCTCCTCTTACATCAGATACCAGCATTAAGTGAAATGCCTGACAATGGATGACAAGCATTCAATGCACAGTACAAGTAATTAAAAGGATAAATATGAAAACAGTACATGAGAGAAAAAAACCCAAGATACTAGCAGCTGGAAAATGAAAATCCTATATTTTAACTACAACTAAGTAAAAATATATACATGTAGGGGAAAAAGGGAGAACTAAATAAAAAGACAAAACTTGTAATAAGATCAAATCAAGGGGCCGGTTCTGTGGCGCAACGGGTTAAAATCCTGGCCTGAAGCACTGGCGTCCCATATGGGTGCCTGTTCGAGTCCGGGCTGGTCTACTTCCCATCCAGCTCTCTGCTATGGCCTGGGAAAGCAGTAGAGGATGGTTCAAATCCTTGAGCCCCTGCACCCCTGTGGGAGACCCGGAAAAAGCTCCTGGCTCCTGGCTTCGGATTGGCACAGCTGCGGCCATTGTGGCCAATTGGGGAGTGAACCATCGGAAGGAAGACCTCTCTTTCTCTCTCTTTCTCTCTCTCTGCCTCTCCTCTCTCTGCTGTGTAACTTTTTCAAATAAATAAATAAATCTTTAAAACAAAAGATCAAATCAGGTGATTTCCCATAACCCCAAACCTTCATGTATTTTTTGAATTACATATAATAGAAAAATATTTTGAGTGGAGATGGTGTTTCATACCTCCAACTGCATCAAGTATTTAAAAACAATTAATTTGTCCTAGAAAATATGCTACTATCCACTGTAGTCTAAATGAGCAATAATATTAATAAAAGGAAAAAACATTTGTGATTAAGAGTAATGAAGAAATTAGGTGTAGAGAAGAAATCTTAACCGTCCTTTGCATTTAAGCAGATTTTATGCATGGGATTCTTAGCTCTGGATGCCTTTTGGACGGACTGCTTTATTCCCGAACGTTTTTCTATCCTGGCCAAAGCCACTTCCAAGAGGCAGAGGCATCCTCCTGAGGTGGCGCTGTTCTGTCCATGACCAAAAGCTTAGATAGAAGATTCTTTTTTTAGAAAATGGTTATTTCCCTAGCTCCAATGCTGACAGAAGAGCCTTGTAAAGCGGCATATCTTAACCTCAGAAAAGCTGACACTGCTGTGGGACTGTCCTGTGGTCAGGGACGTCCCTGGTCTCCACTCACCAGAAGTCAACAGCATCCCTGTCCTTATGACAACAAAAAATGCCTGCAGACATCTTCAAAGGTCCCTTGAGCGGAAATCACGCCCAGCTGGGACCACTGCTCTAAGCTGATGTTTGTTTATTCATGTCTCAGATCACAGAACGCCTGTCAGCAGCTAATACAGTTTAGCTATCCCCAAAACGGTTGCTTCCACTTCCTGAAATTTTTATCTACTCTTATTTTTATTAAAGGATGCCAACTTGATACAAGAGAACAGAAAAGACTTTCTGGTTCCAGGAAGAAAAGCCACTGTAAGAATGGATATAATTTTCCACCAAAGCCCAAATAAAGATGAATCTTATCTTCATCTGTAACTATGATTTCATTTTCTTCCCCCACTTCTTGAAGCACTGACAAGATATTCAAGTTAATCATGACAGTAAAAGTGCTAAGATGTTAATGAATTTTTCTTTGGTTCCATTTTTTTCCCCAATAATTCTAGCTTTAAAGATTCCTGACGAGGGCAGGCACAGTAGCATAGTAGGTGAAGCCTCTGCCCGCAGTGCTGGCATCCCATACGGCCAACAGTTTGAGTCCCGGCTGCTCCACTCCAATCCAGCTCTCAGCTGATGGCCTGGGAAAGCAGTGGAAGATGGCCCAAGTGTTTGTGTCCCTGTACCTGTATGAGAGACCCAGAAGAAGCTCCTGCCTCAGATTGGCCCAGTTCTAGCTGTTGCAGCCATTTGGGGAGCAAGCCAGCAGACGGAAGATCTCCCTCTGTCTCTCCCTCTTGTCTGTAACTCTGCCTCTCAAATAAATAAATAAATAAATAGATATTTTTTTAAAAAGAGATTCTTCATGAAATTTTACTCAATTATTGAATATCTGGAAAGATATTCCTTAGTGGTTGTGTGTGTGTGTGTGTGTGTTAGGACCAGTTAGTCTTGGTTACACATGTTAACTTTGAGTTACCATGACTACCTCTATGTATATATTTGATGTAAATGCTAATCCAGTTCAACTAAAATATTTAACAGGGTTTTCTCACGTCAAACAACACAGATCTCATAATAAACGTAAACTCTTGGTAAGCAAGACAGGCTGTCAACCCTTACAATACCATCAGTTTCCCTAAGATTTATTTTACCTTTTGGGTTTCTTACTCAGCAGTTCTAACTACTTGTAAGAATTAAGACTTCCTTTATTCCTTCTTGGAGGAAAATAAAAGTTTTAATTGAACAAAATTCATTCTATGAATGAATTTGATGAGCCCACTGGAACTTTTTATACACGTAAGACACATTATGGGTCTTGACCTTATTTTTCCAGTATTTTACAACATTTTCTCATTAATGATCCCAAGAAATATTTCATCATTCCTCATCAACAATTTCCAGCTGTGCTACAGAAGTCTAAATAATCTAAAAAGACAGCATGATGGAATTACCTAGAAGGATGATGCAACTGGCAAATTATGTCTTTATTACTGTTTTCCTTAAGTACATCATTTTTCAACAAAGTATAAAAAAAGGACTATCACTGAATATATATGAAAATCAGAATTTTTAATTTTCTGAATATTAGCAAATAAATTCAGAATAACAGGACACAATTCATAACGTAAGACATATCAGAAGATGAGTGAAGTTGGTTATGTAAGTGAAACTTCAGACCATGGGTCTTCGGAGGCTATCATAGATGGCTTCTGTCAAGATCAAGATCAACATGTCAACAGTGTATTTCTACGACTGAAAAAGAAACATCATTTCTCATGCACTTGGTGATTCAACAAAAGGACATCAACAATATTTTGTGACAAAACCCAAAACATTGATTGCTAAAATGATGTGACAGTATTCTTTCCTCTTTTATGATGCTTGTGCAGTGCACTGTATGCTGTTTGTGCAATGAAATTTATTTGATACAATTTGGAAGTGAAAAAAAGGCCAAAGGCAAGAATGTCAGGAAAAGTAATTAGAAGGAAAAAGATACTGCAGAAATTGGGGGAGGGGAGAAAGAATGGACTAACATTCTAACAGGTGCTTATAAATTCAAACTTGCAGAAAAGATAGCTGTGCTCTCCAACAAAAATTAAATTGTCAAGGCTTAAAATTAGAGTCTAAATAATAATTAGACAACATTGCACATGCAAGATAGACTATGATGCACAATAAGCTAGAACCTAGTAAGATGCATATGAACCCTAAAATATTACGTTATCAGTTGAACATTTCCTAGATTCATGTACGGCAGGTGACACTGGCATCCCTCAGAAAATACGGCCTATTTCATAAAGTCTCTTATTCAAAGCTTAGAAATAACTGAATACAAATCTAGATATATCTGTTTAAATCCAAATTAGAATTCTTATTGCTAATTTTTATTAAAAACTTTAATAAAGCTATTTCTCCCCATCCCTTTATTCTTAGTTCTTAATGAAATGTTTGGAAAATAATTTTAAAATGTAATGATAACATAAAATAAAGGGCCCACTGTACACAGAAAGTCAGTTGTTCTAGATTGACTTTCCTAATATAATGAGAGACAAGGTGATGTCTTGCCATACCTGTCCCTACAGCAATCGCCAGACTTAGCTAGCTGGGCTCAGTGAGCACTGTAAGGTATTGTGTGTTCCAGTGTACTCACACGTGTGTGTACATGCACATGCACGCACACACACACACAGGAGAGGAGCTTAAACTAAGCAAAACTCTTCTGAGACACAACCTATATACAGTATACACAAGGGGAAAGGTGAGACGTGGTAATAAGTAAGCATTCAACTAGATCTGCCCCAAGCTGGGTTTTCTTTTCTAATTAAAAGGAGAAAGAGAAAAAAAATACATCAGGTAGTTATCCAGGAAGAGACCTCCAGCACATCCTCATTAATGCCTGCAACACAAGAGAATATAGCTTTGGAGAGTCTGTTTTGAAAAAGAATGTGATGACCTTCTCCCAAAAGGAAAAGTACCAGTACAAAGCAAGCAGAGGGTCTAGCCACCTGACCTTTGTTTGTCAACTACCTCTGTCACTACATGGTCTCTATCAGTTTCAGTAGTTCCTTGCTGGAGAAAGGTAGGGGAGAGCTGAGCTGCCAGACCTCTCTCTCAGGATTAGAATGGCTGTGTGGCTGGTTCTACAAGTTAGTTTTCCAAACAACTGTTCTTTTGGAAAAAATTCTTACCCAAGATAGTGGTATCAGTATACTATTAACCCAAGCTACAATAATGATTGCAGTAATCAGTACTTGAAGGTAGGTTGGAGAAGTCAATCATTCTATCATTGGAGAAATATATACTGAGTCGTTTATAAATAAATTTTTGGAACAATATCTACTTTGTGTTAAAAGATTTATCTTTTTTCAATGAGGTCATAAAACAGTGCTCATCTCATAAAGACCGTTCCCTTAATGCGTTATTAGCAATAGGCAAACACTCCTTTTCTACCAAAAATAAGTCTTGTTACTTAGCAACCAGCACAGTATAATAAACTCTGGAGGAAATTCTGTTTCAGGAGAATCAGAGTTCCTCCTCTTTTCTCTTTCTTCAAGAACTACCATTTAACATCCTTGGGGATGTTTCAAGTCCGCTGTTACATTCCTATTCGGCCTGCATTGCAAATGTCACCAGGAGGGCTGTTTCTGGAACCAGGAGGCTGCCAGTTGGCAGAAGCCGAATGTGTGTGTGGATCAGTGGTGCGATGCCTCCGCCAGTTTTGCCCACTACCTCTGCCAGATGAGAAGGAAGGCACAGCTGTCTGCAGCGCTACAGGAACACTTCTTTAGAAGGAGGGGAGTGACCTGATATCCTAATTATGTTCACTTTACACCATGTCTTCCCCAATCTTAAAAGCATAAGCAGTTAAAAAATTCAAAATAATTCAGTGGTTAGACATCAGAACATATTGCTTGGGCTTCATAAAGTCTTAAAGTAGATAAATAGTTGTAAGAAATTTCATGTCATTTAGGGCTTTCCTGTCCAAATATCACAGCCACTAGCCACATACAACTACAGAACAATTGGAATGCGGCTAAGTTTGAAATGACATTTGCTGTGTTATGATGTACATTGCACTTTGGATGCTGAGGATGAAAGAAACAAAGAACTAAACAAAAGAAATATTGTGGATCATCTACTAATGACTTCTTCATATCAATTATATATCAAAATGATATTGGGATATACTTGTATTGGATTAAATAGGTTGCTAAAATTAAATTCATCTCTCTCTTAAAAAGCGGCTATTAGGGGCCGGTGCTGTGGTGCAGTGGGTTAACGCACTAGCCTGAAGCACTGGCATCCCATATGGGCACCAGTTCGAGACCTGGCTGCTCCACTTCCCATCCAGCTCTCTGCTATGGCCTGGGAAAGCAGTAGAAGATGGCCCAAGTCCTTGGGCTCCTGCACCCGTGTGGGAGACCTGGAGGAAGCTCCTGGCTTCAGATTGGTGCAGCTCCAGGTGTTGCAGCCATCTGGGAAGTGAACCAGCAGATGGAAGATCTCTCTGACTTTCAAATAAATAAATAAATAAGCAATTATTAGAAAGTATAAAAGTATATATGTATATTAGAATGCTATTAGATAGCTCTGTGCTAAAATGTGGGATATTCTCTAACATTCAATTATGGACCACAAAACCTTTACCAAAAGTTACAAAGACAATTTTTAAAACACAATTAAATCTGCTAATATTCATTGCAGACCTATATGGAAGATATACTAGGTATATAAACTGTAGTTTGGATTTTAACAAATAGAAAGAGGTATGATGACAACTGACTGGATGAGAAGATACAGTTTGGGTGAATCTTCCAAAAAGAATACAAAGGCAAGGCAAGGCAAGCATAGGTGAGCAAATCCTTTGGAAAGACTTAAAAAGGATGCATCATTTCACATGAAAATTATGATATATGTATATATAGGATTTTGACAGGCTGTGATAAGATGTCAAGAGCATGGAGTAGAATTTTCTGGGAATATAGTGGAGGAAGTCTAGGCAAGGGGGTAGGAGGAGCACCAATGCCGGGTAATGGGAGTGAAGTCAATGTATGAATGAATCCTATAAACATACAAAAAAACAAGGATATTAGAAACAAGGAGGGCCTTGATATAATATAGGGAAATCAAAGAAGTTAGTCTGGTAGGAGATAAATGATGATCTTAGTTCAGGCATTACCAGGTCAGGAAACAGCAGGTTCATAGGTAGGGGTGGACAGGGCAATGATAAGGAAGATGGAAAAGACAAGAAGAAGAGAGGAGGAGGTGGCCAGGAGTCTGAGAACCCAGAGAGATCATAATCACAAAAAGTGCAACAGGAAACAAAAGGAGGGAAGAAAGCACAAGGGAAGTTGAGATAGAAGGGAGATCCACTAATTTATTCAACAAACACATGCCCACCAAATGTCAAGTTGCAGAAGTTCACAAAGGATGATAGTGAGAGGTCATCTGCCGAGCTTGATGGCTGCGGATGCTGGGAACCAAGGAGACTGGAGTCGGCTTGGATCAGCTGCTATGTGGAAGATGATAGGCCTTCAGGTAGGGATAATTAGGTGCTTCTGGTAACATTAAGACCCCAGCTGATGTTACAGTATGAATAAGATATGGAATTAGCTGGTTGGGTTATGTGTCTTGAAACATCAACCTTAGAAAATCCAGAAGCAATTAAAAGAAGAAATTAATTTTCCTCCAATATGGAGAGCTGACAATACATTTAGAAAATGTAACGGACATTAGCAAGTTCAGGATGTTCAATAGAATGTGAAAATGGTTACCCAATGATTCTGAGCTGGTTAGAAAGAGGAGCCAAAAGGAAGGGAAACTGCGGATGACAAGTCTAAATTAGGATGAAAGAAGAGCAAAATGTAGTAAGACCTGGCCAGTGTTTCAGGTGTAAGATCAGAGAGATTGTGGTCACACACTCAGAGAGAAAGATCCTAGCTGTAAACCCTAAGGTACAGTGTTTCTAAGGATGACAGAGTCCAAGGGATGCCTTTGTTGCAGGTGACTGCAATGCAGTAGGAATGAAGGCAACTAGAAGGTAGGGTGACCAGATGATCCTGTTTGCCTTGGTCTCTCAATTACTGACTGTGGACTTAGTGTTCTGTCTTATTTGGAAAATAAATTGGCTGCCACAGTAGTAGGCAATACAGTAAATTAAAAGAAAATAAAATTAAAAAAAATATAGTATTCTATAGTTTGATGATTGTAACAGTGAGGACAGTACACTAGAGAGATGGCGATCACAGAAACTACAGTTAGTGAATGACAGTAATTAATAACCCAGGGATCAAGGTCAGAGTGAGAAGCCCTATGGGTCTGTTTCTAGGAATGGTTAGAAGGCAGGTAGGAGATGAAAGGGCCACTGATGAAGAGGGTTTCTAAGACACAATGCCAGTAATGCTTTCAATTAAGTCACTAAGTTAGAAGGAGTGTTGGAGGACAAGATTAAGACATATCAGTCTCTCCAATGAACAGGTTTCACAATATAAATAAAACGTGTTAGATGAGACCGGGAGTCTAGGAAAAGCCTGTCACTCTCGAATAACACAGTAATACTCAGTTTTCATTTTTAATTCAGTCTTTTGTATGTGAATGATCATATGTGGCAGGTCACCACCACAGATACAGGGTTATAAGAACATATCTAGCTCCTTAAAAACTGTAATGAGCGTGGTGCCTTTTCATTTTCTCACCATTATGTAGGTTTGTTTCTTCAGTACACAGTCAATTAAGTAATGGGAAAGTATATCAAGGATCCAATAGCCAATGAACAAAGAAAATGGTGCCAAGAATTTATTTTTTCAAAAAGTCACTCTGGCAATAAACCCAAACCAATAGGCATTCTACATCTGGCACATGGAATACAGGTGTGGGAAACCAACCATGGCATGGGACCCAAGGGATTAATTTCATGGAAGAAAGTTCCAAAGCATTCCCACTGACAAACCCCACTGATCATCCCCTGGGAGGAGGACTTATAGCATTTAACTTTCAAGTTTTGCAAACACAGAGAAATATTTCCAAGCATACAGTTTCTTTCTTTCTTGGTTCTTCTAATCCTTTGAAATTTGTTGATTGTTTACCTTTCTGCCACCTACACTGAATAGATATAATTCCTAAATTCGTAGGAAATATATTACATACTCATGCACAAAATCCATGCCTGAAGTCAGAAAACTTTGTATTAATTACTGCCAGTCTTACAATTCTTATTTATTGTTCTGTGTGGAAATCTGTAACAGCAGGAGACATCTAAGAGAATTCTGAGGACAAATTAAAGAGAACAATCACCTGTTTTTGAATGACACAGCAAGCAATCAATCAACCACTGATCCAGATGGTATTTCTCAAAGATTCTGACTTTATAATTTTAGAATTTCAATATAGATAATTTCCTTCTAGTAAAATTAGATAATGTTATGAGATTAAGATTGCAAAGAAAAAGAGGTGGAATCAAGAAAACTAAGTTCAAGACAGTTAAAGAACTTTAGCAAATATCTAAGATGATAAATAGCACCAGCAACAAAATACTCAAAACAACAAAAACTCAAAAACCTGTGTTTCTGTAAGCAAAAAATTTACCTTGACATAATGATTAACAAAATAATCCCAGAATACTGTTTAAAGATCTTCCACTTTGACTATGACCCTGTCAGAATAAGATCAAAGTCAGCGAACTCTAAAGGCTTCCATAGCCTTGGCAACTCATGACTAGAGCCTAGGGAGATTACTGACGCCATAAACAAGAGTGTCAAATTGTTAAGTCAGCAACAGGAGTCACTGTGTACTTACATCCCATGTGGGATCTGTCCTTAATGTGTTGTCTAATGTGCAGTGATGCTATAACTAGTACTGAAACAGTATTTTTACACTTTGTGTCTCTGTGTGGGTACAAACTGATGAGATCTTTACTAATTATATACTGAATCGATCTTCTGTATATAAAGAGAATTGGAAATGAAAAAAAAAAAAAAACCTGGTGTTAAATTGGAAATGGCATAGAAAATTAATTAATTTTTTTAAAAAAATATTATGTAGGATCTCTGTCTTTAATGTGCTGTACACTGTTATTTAATGCTATAACTAGTACTCCAACAGTATTTTTTTCACTTTGTGTTGCTATATGGGGGCAAACTGTTGAAATCGTTACTTAATATATACTAAACTGATCTTCTGTATATAAAGAGAATTTAAAATGAATCTTGATGTGAATGGAAGGGGAGAGGGAGCGGGAAAGGGGAGGGTTGTGGTGGGAGGGAAGTTATGGGAGGGGGGAGCCATTGTAACCCATAAGCTGTACTTTGGAAATTTATATTCATTAAATAAAAGTTTAATAAATGGGAAAAAATTAAAAAATAAATAAATAAAACAAAACAAAACAAACAAAAAAAATGATATTCCTAAATTTCAAACCAAAACAGAACACCATATCATTCACTGTAGACTTCAATTTCCTTTTAGAACTACTTGTTAGTAATCTACAATATCACTGGGATTCTGATCCCAATTCTTGAGCTTAAAATAAAATAGTCAAAATTAACACTGTGATGACCCATCAATTATATTAAAATATTGTAGCTGGACTTCAGGATGAGTCCTAACAGCAGACTTTGACAGGAATGGGCAGACATGTTTTAGTGAGCAACACACAGGTGCATTTACAGAACACGTAAAAAGTTTGGGCACCTAGCAGTGAACCCAAAGCCACCTCACCTCCCGTCTGCATAGTCGGTGTCCGCTCCGCCCCACCACACATCTGAGTCATCCTCCTCTGCATCGGCGGAATCGACATTGTCACTCTCTTCAGCCAGTGGGCAACACACGAACTCAACACCTCGGAACTTGTCGATCCCACAGGGCAGCAGCATGCCGTAGTCATGCAAGTTAGTGCTCTTCTCACTGCACGTCTGCAGAGGCAAGGAGAAAGGGTGAGGTGCGACAGACAGGCTTCATCCTGAGAAAACCCCAACTAGCACAACCAACATACAGATGTAAGATATTAGGAGCCAACTCTACAATGGAAAGGATCATCGCTTTTTGGTGGATTTACAACACGGTTTCCTTAGCATAGTTACTTTGGAACACAAGTTGTTTTTTTTTTTTTTTAATTCATGTTCAAGAACATGAAGTTATATGACAGAGGTTTCTAATATCTTTTAGAACAGAAAATAACAGAGAAATAACATGTAGAAGACACCTGCTGTTCTGAATAAACACCAAAGAATCCAGGCTTTCTAGCTTTATTTACGTTATGAGGAAGCCATGAAGGCTCATGAAAATCCTATCACGCTCACCTCCATTACAGGTGGAAATTTCTCTCCCTTGAGTCTGCCTCACTTTCCAAGTAACTATCCTGGGAAAAGAAGGAATTATCCTCCATAGCCAGGATGAGTTAGAACTCACAGGAGCTAAAGATTTCTCCTTCAGGAGAAAGTTTTGCTCTTTGGGGATTTGTACAAATCTGGATTAACATAAAGCTCTGAAGGCATCCACTGGTGATAAAGGGTATCTTAGTAACTCAGCACACACAGGTATACCAGGAAACCATTACAAAATGTATTTCAACCGCATGGGAATGAGTCATTTTTGTTCATAGTAATACAGAGTCTTATTGGGGGGGAAGCGCTGAAAAAAATGACAAATGGAGCTATCAGATGGATAGCTGGACTTCAAATTGTTTGGTTTGCATAGCAAGCTCTTTGATCTACAAGAACAATTTTTGAAGCTGGTAACTCCACAAAGGGCATTTCAAGCTAACTGTCATATGTTTCTTATTGGTTGAGCCAAAAGTAGAGGGTAGCAAATGGCTAGGTTTGATGCCACAGACTCACCCACTAGAAAAATAAAGATGGCCTCATGACCTAGCAAATACAAAACTGAATGGTGCAACTTAGAAATGGAATTCTAACTGTAGGTTTTGAGCTGTTATTGCACAAGCTACTTCTGCTAATGTGCATTCTGGGAGGCAGCAGATGATGGTTCAAATGCTTAGGGCCTTGCCACATATGGGAGATGGGGAATACATTCTGGGCTCCTGGCTTTGGCTTGGGCCAGCCCTGGCTATTGCAGGCATTTGAGGAGTAAACTAGCATATGGACGATCTCCCAGCGTCTGTCTCTCTGTCTTTGCCTTTCAAATAAAATGAAAAAAAATTTTTTTTTAAAAAATACACACCATGGGCTCTATTTTTGACTATTTAAAACCATTTATATGTAGGGGCAGGAGGTAAATGGGAACTCTTTATACTTTCTGTTCAATTTCATTGTGAGCCTAAAATTTCTTTAAAGTCTACTAAAAATAAGATTGTAGATTTTTTTTCAAAGAACTTATCAACATAGCTATCACCTCAAAAATCGCTCTCAAGTGTCATTAGTAAATCCCCAGGAAATCCGCACTCTGAACTAAGAAGGAACCCACGGCCTGGTACCTCTTTGGCGACAGTGTGCCAGTGAAGATGGGTCTCACAAACGTCCATCCTCTCCTGGTGTAAGAACTTGCACTTGTCAGGAACAAGGAGGGCATCGCTCACAAACTCACCGACTGAAAGAAAGGAAAATCACTTTGTGTCACTCTGTCTACACCACAGCGATCTGACATAGTCACGGTTGTCAAGGCGAAGTGGGTCAGACCAGATTCAGAGAAGTGATACAGCTCCTCAATACCTAAGCACTGGAGCAAAACTAGCACTTTTAGGTTGCTTCCTTAAGCATGGTAACACATAAAACTTGACACTGCCTAGGTAACTGCTTGAACAGAATCAAGTAAGCCATTGCTCACGTCTCTTGAATTGTCTACCTTTATTTGAATCTGCTTCTGACGATATGAATTTCAGTTTTTTACTTCCAAAGCAACAAAGAAACCTATATACACATATTTTTATATATAATCTATATAACACACATATATGACATTATGTCAATTATGAAAACCGCTTCTTAGACTTTTGCTATGTTACAAAAATGTACAGTATGCAAATCTTTTCTAGGTATTGTTATACCTAGGTATTGTGTATAAAGGCTATAACTCATATTCATGTACAAAAAATTGAATGTAGTCCCATGAGGTAAGGACAATATATCTCCTGTTTACTATTATACCTCCAAAACGTAATCACATTGAATGGATGGATGGATGGATGCGTAGGTAGGTGAGTGGATAGATGCATGCATGGATGGACAGAAGAACAGTTGGCTAGGTGGGTAGATGGATGGCAAAAGGCTTTTCTAAATGAGTGTGGTGAGATTATGAAAGTGGGAGACTAATCAGGAAACCACCACAATCTTTCAGGCAAGGCATGCAAGAACAAATTTAAACCTATAACTACAGCTAAGCAAGGAACATGGGTTGTTTACACACCAGCAAAGACAGATATGAATTTTTTTTCATTGTTTACCATATGATATTTTTCTAAAATGTAACATAAAGAATGATAAATGTTAAGAATGGGAAGGAAAAAAAAACTTTCAATCTCTTTATATGAAAAGATTTCAACAAAACTTATGTAGAGGCCAGTGTTGTGGCTTAGCAGGCAAAGTCACCACCTAGGACGCTGGCATCCCATACAGGTGCCAGTTCAAGTGTCGTCTGCTCCACTTCTGATCCAGCTCTCTGCTAATGTGCCCAAGAAAGCAGTGAAAGATGGTCTGAGTGCTTGGGCCTTTGCACCCATGTGGGAGACCTGGAAGAAGCTCTTGGCTCCTAGCTTCAGATCAGCCCAGCCTTTGACACTGTAGCCATTTGGGGGAGTGAATCAGCAGATGGAGGATCTCTTTCTCTCTTTCTGTAACTGTGTCTTTCAAATAAATAAAATAAATCTTAAAAAAAGTATGCGTTTCTATCAGCTCAAATATGCTAAGATGTCATATGATATATGAGTACCTGTTTTCATAAATTAGCATGTAGAAAAAAATCTAAGCAAATGATATGGCAGAAAAAGTCCTGCATCTTGTCATTCTTAAATGGTTTAAAACGATCAATGCCGACAGCATTATGGTGTGTGTCACAGGGCATATAAAATATGAGAATGGAAAAGAAAGGTAATCTCAGCCAGAATTCACACACCTTTTCTGGATGGATGAGGTCAGGCACTAAATCCTAGCTGCTTGGAGGCTACTTGATAACCTGTAGCATCCCAAATGCAGAGGCTACAGGGGGACACAGCGACCAATGGCCTGAAGATGCCTGGCCATGTATTAGTTCTGGTCAGCCTTTTTAGCAGAAATTCAAAATGCTAAGTGATGCATTTCTATTTTATAAGTAATTATTGGAAGGATTAAATGCCTAGCTCAGAGCTATTAATATTAGATTAGTTTTTGAGAAGATTAGCAGATACAGGAAACCTTCAACCTTGGCCTACACCAGATAATAGGGGCCAAACAACAAAGCCAAATGCATCTTATTTCACTTGCCCTTAGTCAGTCTGCTCGGGACCAGATCATGACACAAAGTCAACTGGAAGATATTTACTCCAGAAAAATGTAATACTCCTCTAAGGCACAGGCACTGCATTAATCACACTGGAACAACTGCCCGTTGTTTTTAAAAAGAGACACTGTATTTTTAACTTGGAAAACATTTAGTATTGTAAATATGGTCTTAAGTTTCTAATCTCACACAGAGTTTAGAAATATGAGTCCCCTAGAGTGAGACTGCTTTTTAAAAGGATTAATACTGGCTATTTCATAATCCCAAGACTAATGATAAATTGGGAAATTCACTGTACTTACACATTAAAATAAAATTTAGCAATGGAAAACACTAATTATATTACTTTCAAAACTGATAAAACATACTAGAATATTATCCATCAAAACACAAAAATATGTTAAAAATTTTGAAATAAGATTAAAAGTAGTAAAATATATAATGAAGCTTTTTTTTACAAACTGGCTTAGCTTAGCATGGTTAGTGTTTTCTCTTTTCAATCTAAGAGAATTTAAAAAAAAAATACATACTGGGCAAGGGGTATATGAGAATTCTCTGTATTTCCCTGCCCAATTTTACAATGAACTTAAACCTGGTCTAAAAAAATGAAATTTATCAATCAGTATATAGCTGGAACCACGTACACTTACAGTTTTAAAACAAACCTCTGTCTACTTGTTTGATCTTTCAAAAAATTCTTAACAAAATTCAGGTGAAGGAAACCAAAGGTCAAAACAAATTATTCTAATGAGAAATCGAGTTCCTGTTTAGGAAATCTGTTACCATGTAGTTTTTTTTGTAATATACATTTCCCATGAACCTTCTAAAGACCCCTTATACGCAAGGATTTCAAAAATTTTTGTACTAAAATAAACTTATTTTTAATTACATTTTGCACAAATTTTATGAAGTACCCCTGTACATCATACATATTTATGGATAACCATACAATCTGGCTTCTTTTTCAATAATTCACATTTTACATTTAAAACACACATACACATTCAAATTGAAAGGGAGTCTTCAAAGCTAATGAACAAAATCTGGATTTGTTTTCTTGGCTAAACCATCCTGGCAAGATGAACAAGGAAGCTGGCATCAATAGGGACTCTGCAGGCTTCCATCCACAGGCTCTTTGGTGGTCTTTGAGGATCATCTCGCTCAAATTACCTCATTGTGCAACAAGGAGAGAAAGAACCCAAGTCAAGTGCTTGCCCACAGAGCCAACTGGCAGTAGATCTGGGCCGAAAATCCAGGTCTCCAGTCTCTGCATCCAACAGTGGTAACCCAACTCATGCATTCAAACGCTAGACAAAGTGGCTTAATTGGCCAATTTCCTTCGCTTTTATAAAAGCAGATTCACTTTTAGACTGTGAACTCCTTTAATGTTATCATCTACGGGATGGTAAATTTGACAAGAAAACTAGAAAAATTAGCTAGCAAGCCATATAAAACAGTTGGGAATACACTCAGTAGCACAGAATAGAATACATGTTAAACAGTGGCTTGCAGCACACGGTGGGGATTATCTGCCTCATGGAAGAAGTGATACTGAGACTGGGTTGCTGAATCTTTCCCTTGACGCCATCAGGAACAGGCTACTCCTATCTTTCTGGATTGCCATCCTTAACATGTTGGCTTTTGTCCTCATGCCTTGTGGTCACAAAAGGGCCAGAGAAACTTAACACTTCATGTTCAAATTCCAGCAGAAAGCAGGAAGAACAGGCCAAGGGTTGGTGGTTTCCTGATTGTGTTTCCCATAGTGAAGCTTTGCTGTGTTATCTGGAAGGGATATCCTCCCTAGGGACTCTTACAACATCATGCATGCCTTAACTATGTGATCTGACCACACTGGGCTCAAGGGAAACTGTAGAAATATTTTCAGTTGAGCCTACAGTCTCCCTGAACACACAAATCTAGACTTTGCTTTGAAAAGGACAAGTGGGAGTGCAGCAGAGTCCCTTCAGGGGGGAATTTAAGGATAGGAATGCTGCTTCTTTATGCTGCTTTTCTAAAGACAGGGAATTCCAGAAAGAAGACAAAATTGAGAATACAGAATTCAGAGTATAAAGTACTCCAACTAAAACCAAAGGGACTTCTCCAAACCATCAGAGAGATGTAAAGAGAAAGAGAAACGTTTCTAAAAATGTTGAGACTGCTGAACTTTTGAGTCAGAGTTAGTTTGATTGAATAGATGGATTTAAAAGATTTCAGAGTCATATAGAGATTTTCAAGGCACAGAGACCTCGGATTTGAAAATGTCATTAAAAAAAAAAGATGTTTTTATGAGACAGCAAATAAAAGTATTGTCAGCCAGAATTATGAGAACGGAAGGACCAAAAATGTCTGAGGCCTTTAGGCTTCTGCCCAAAGCGTGCCCTCCATTCTTTCTCTCCTGAAGGAGGCAGGCGTTGGGTGTGGCAGTGAAGCAGCCAGTTCGGATGTCAGCCTCCCATACTGGAGTGCCTGGGTTCAAATCCCGGCTCTGCTCCTGATTCCAACTTCCTGCTAAAGCACACCCTGCAAGGTAACAGCTACGGCTTCAAGTACCTGGATACCTACCACCCGTGTCAGAGACCAGGTAGAGCTCCTAGCTCAGGCTCGCTTAGGCACAGCCAATTGTAGGCATTTTGAGGATGGGTGCTCTTGTCTCCAGAGTACAATTATTAACATCTTGAAAAGAGTTAAAGATGACTCAGAAAAGGAAGTAAGATGTTCTGGCTACTGAATCGCTTGAGAAATGGCAAAGTTTCAGTTTCCTTGTCCCTTGGGCGCAGATCTGGCTGTAAGCATGAGATATGGGCAGTTTCCATAACTCTGACCTCTGTGCCTGGTACCACCCTAAGTAATTCACATGCAGTTTTTCCCATCATCTTTAGAATTCCACACTGAGGCAGCTACAGCAATCTCACTTTAATTTCCAAGACAAGAAGGTAAGACTGAGAGGACGCATAACCAGGCAAAGTTAACACACATAGTAGATGCCAGAGCTGGGAGAATTAGCAATTTTGTGGCTTTTAAAAAACCATGGGGCAGGATAACAATTCTAATTATGCTATACACATGCATTAAAATCAAGCAATTAAGAAAATGGATGGTGGGAGCAAGGTTTCTCAGGGTGGGCATGAGAAATTTATAGAGAAGCAAGGGAAGGCAGTGGAACAATCCATGGGGTAATGAACTAGAGTTGAAGATATCAGGATGAACTCACATTTAGATTAATACAGATACAAATAATCACAATATCCACAATGAACTCAGTGCCCAGAACAAAAGTATTCAATGAATTATAATTATCATAACTGTTATCTCTCTTCCAAGCATCCATTTAGCAGTAACCACTGTTTCTCATATTCATAATAATCAGTCATAAGAATCACAATAGCTACTTTTCATTATTTCCTGAAGACCTACTGTGTACCCACTGAGAGGGATGGGGTTTTATTTCCACTATTTTATCACTATCGAGTTGCAGCCTCATAAGCCTATGATGTGATGAATGAATAACAGTGGTCCACAGAGTGCTATAGTGCAGAATTGATGACTCAGAGAGATCAATGCTTTCAACTTTTGCACCAGGTGCTGGTCCTGGCTGAGACAGGTGGTTCCCTGAATAAAACAGAGTGCCTCTTAGATTATAATAAATATTATGGAGATGAAGCTGAGAAAGGGGATAGGGATTTTTTTCTACACGTTGGAATTTTATAATGGGGGGACATTCATCAAGTGAAGACTCAAAGAGAGGGCACAAACGATCAGAATATTCTAGCTGAAGGAAGCCAAACACACAGGTCCTGAGGCACAAACTTGCCAAGTGGGTCACAGAAGAGCAAGATCAGAGCTGAAAAAGGCGGAATGGTGCAGAGGAGGTTGACAGCAGAGCCCAGGGCCAATATGTGAGGCTGGCCTGATGCACCGTCAACACTCTGCCCAGTATTCTGAGTCATGTGGATGTCTGGTCTGGTTTTCTCAGCAAATTATCTTTGCCCTAGAGGTCAAGATTAGGAGAGGCTGTGTTCACAATCCAGATGGGAAGTTAACAATGGTCTAGACCAGGAAGGGAGCAGCACAAAGATTTTGGAGGTCATGTGATGGTCAAATCTAAAGGATCTAACAGAGAAAAGTCAAGGATATAGTTGATCCCACCCCAGGAGCTGTTAGATACTTTATGTATACTGTGGGTGATGTAAAAGACTAGATAAGACTTTCCAAAAATTTCCTCATGAGTGTGCAAACTAGTAGAACACCCTAGATTTATGTACTTATTAACCTACACTTTTACTCCATTTGTATATATCAAAATGACAACAGCACACAAATGTTTATTCAGGTGTTTTCTAACCATTCAAGGCTCTACTAACATTTTTTCTTAAATCTGTTCAGTATATATGGTATTCTGTAACTTTCACATGTGAACAAAGAGGCTGGGAAATTTTTTCTGGGAGATACAACCCAAGAAATGGGAAGAAGATGGACAGATGAGGCCCAGATGGTTCTCAACTAACTTTCCAGGTGATATCACTGTTAGGCGGTTTAATCCAGAGTGGGCAGTTGTTGGATTCACAGAGAAGACGTGTGAACAACACATCTCCTTAAAAAGAAAGTGCTGCCATCACTTCCATTGCACTGTCACTTTTACCAAAAAGCATCTGACAGGAGTCTTCAGATGAGAACGACTTACTGGATGAGAGAAATGCCTCTGTCTCTGTCTGTCTCTCTCTCTCTCCCTCTCCTTCTCTCTCTGTGTAACTCTTTCAAATAAATAAATATTTTTAAAAATTTCTGTAAATAACACATACTTTTAAGCTTTTTTCTAAAACTTCAAGAATTTCCAGATAATCACACATATCAATAATAAAGAAAATTCTTGGCAAATTTAACCTTGCCTTAGGAAGGAAAAGTAGGAGATCATAGAATTCGCCTTTTTTCTTTTCTTTTTTTTTTTTTTAAAGAGAAGTCTCAGGAATGATGAGCTTTTTGTATAGCTAATCACATAAGTATACTTAATTCAGGGCCCTCTCATTCTAATGATCATGACCCCAGTGAGGTGTTACAATATTCTACTAATTCTGAATGATGGCTTTCTCACTAACCTGAAATTAGTGGCTACTTGTGCCTTTTCTGTTGTTGCTTATATTACTCATACTCTTCATTTTATCAATAAAATGAAATTTAGAGTAATCCCAACACCAGTAAAAAGGTGGAATTATGAAATAATGGGTAAAATCTGTTCAGATGAGGGGTGCTTAGACTCTGTGCTTCAGAATCACGATGGCTGCAAGATCAGACTGCAGCTTCATCCTCCTGCTGGTCCACCACCTGGGTCTGACTTCGGTCTTGTGGGACGGACCTGAAAACAGAGACTCCCCAGAGTGGCTCAGATTCAGGTGGCTTGCGAGCCACACTTTGAGCAATGATGTTTAGACCAGGGCTTCTCAAGCTTTCATGTGCAGAAGAATCACCTGGGGATCTTATTAAACTGCAGGCTCTGACTGCAGTCTAGGGTGGGACCACTTCTGCTTTGCTAACAAGCTCCCAAGTGATGGGATTCAGCTCTTCCTGCAGGTAGCAAGGGTCTACTTAAGAAAATCCGTTGTATCTGGTCTCGTTAAGACTTTCTTTTAAGTTACAGGCTATTGCATTATTAGAATGATTTTTCCCTTTCTTTTAAAGTGTGAAAAAATACACAAAACATGAATTTTACCCTCTTAACCACATTTGCCTGTACAGTTTCAGTAGCGTTAAGTATGTTCACTGTGTAGCCATCACTACCATCCATCCCTAAAACACTTTCATCTTGCAAAACTAAAACTCTGCCCATTAAACACCTCATTTTCCCCTTTCCCCCAGCCTGTGGCAACCACCATTCCATTTTTCAAATTTACCTATTTTAAGTACCACATTTTAGTGTACTCACACAGTCCTTTTGTGATGGGTTCACTTTGTCCTTTTAAAAGAAGTAACATCTTTCACACCTTCCTTCCTCAGGCCTGTGTCCTGTCCCATACATGCGTCACTTTGGTGCCATCTTAAGGACCGAGAGCCTTTTAACACATCTCTAAGGGCCAAGGGGTTCCTCCTTTACCTTTGTCTAATTATAGAAGTTACAAAATGTGGTAAAAAAAGAGCTCTAGATTTGGAAGTAACACAGTGGTTCAGGCAGATCTAGTGATTTATATACAATAAAAGGTAATGTATAAATGTCTCCTGGTCAGAGAAGTTCAAACAGGATGAGGGACAAGAGCAACAAATAAAACTCAACATAATTTGTTTGAATTACATATCTGCTACAACTAAGAATTAGTAAATATCACTCTGTAATGTTTAACTGAAATATATTTAGCTTAAATCTGTCTCCATATTTAAGTGATAAAGTTTGGTCCAAAGCAGTCTCCTTACATGATGAATGGTACCCTAGGATTGTATGTAAACGAATTACAATCTGATCTAAGAGTACATCCTTGTAACTAAGCAACAGAGTCTCAGCCAATCACAGCAGTCAAACTCTGGCCAATCACAGGCTGCCATATGATCAGACCATGTTCAAACAGATATCATATGCCTTATGGCATCATGTTTGTATAAGGCAAGTGCCCATTGCAGCCAACCAGGTTGTTTCTGTAGCTTCCTTTTTTCCAGCTATAAATATAATTGTACACTGTGTAGGTTGGGACATTCTGGTTCAGCTTTGATCTGGAATGATGCTTGTTCTAGAAACCGTTTTTTCAAGTTCAATTTAGTTAAGTTTAATTGGTCTCAATTTTTCTTTTAACACTACTGAGCTCCATGTAGGATATAAAACAACTGAGATATAATCCTGCAACAAAAAAGCTTAAAATGGTTTTGCCCAAAAAATAATGAAGGCCAAATACATGATTTTAACCGTATTTTAAAAGAAAAAAAGAAACCAGTGAGATTAAGTTTAGACATATAATTTATTTAACTCTGTAAATATATTCCAAATTATATCATTTCAACATGCAATCAATGTAAAAATATTGCTACTAAAATAACTTACATGATTTTTCTTCTGCCAAATTAATGCCTGGATATATGATGTGTATTTACACTTACAGCGATGTGCACTAGCCACATGGCCATCAGATGATACAGACTTAGGATCAGATGTCAGAAATCAGGCATATCTTTTGAGGAGTGATGAGTTCAATACGGACAGGCTGAGGTTATGGGCAAGAATTTAAAGCAAATATCTAGGCCTAGATAGATAAATCATAAAAATTGCAAATTGGACTACACTGTTTCACAGTTTTGTTCTAAAGGCTATCCTAGTAGCATATATTTTAGTCATTGAAAGGCAAATCACTAGGATTCTACATGTTAATATTATCAACCCTATTAACCGGCAGACTGCCCTTCCTCCTATTTCTTTTTGTAGTTCTCATATTAATTTGTACGTACAGGTATGTGATTAATCTGGATGGGAAAGTGAAATAAGATTTCCTTTCTATCTGAACCTACTTTAACTAACAGTTCAATCCTAAAAATTTTGAGAGATGAGCTAAAAAGCAGACGCACTAAGGATATCCTCCTGAATTGTCTATCTTGTTTCTTGAAAATCCATGTCGCCTCATTGGCTCTTTTCTCCTAATTCTTTCTTTCCTTTCTGCTTCATTTAAAAAATTCAAAGACTGATAGCTTTTAAAGATGCACTGAATTAAAATCATATATGGGGATTTTAAAAAGCCACATAATTGCTAACAAAATACTAACCAGGCTGATGTACAGTGAGGCAAGTGAACCACCACTCATTACCAAAACCTTAAATTACACGGGGAGTTAAAAATACACAGCATATTTTTTCATAAACCAAACTCAGAAACCCATGTGTGAGTTGGGTTAGAATCAAGACAGAAGAGGCACTTTGACAGATCAACTTTTCAACCAAGTTGCGGCCTGTCACCCTCAAACCTAACTCTTTCCTTCCAACTTACTACCATTAGACCTCGCTCCACAATTCTGCAATCTGCAACTCCTCTTTCCAGGTCCTCAGCAACAAATGTGTTGGTCTCCTGTCAGGCATCGTGTTTCCCAGTGGCTTTACCACATCACTTTCTTCCTTAAACATAATCTTTTCCAGTTTCCCCAATCCAGATGGCACCAGTTCTCCATTTCCCATCTCAGGCTCATCATGTTTCCCCTCACTGACCCTTCTTCTAATAATTCTACTTACAAAGTCCTCTCTGCTCTGCTTACTTTCTTAGCTCCATCATCCATGCCTAAGGATTCAACAACCTTCTCTATTCTTTCAATTGCAACTTTTCACTTGATGTTCTACTCACTTGCTGGACGCTTCCACTAGGATGGTTTGCTTTTGGCAAGTTTATTAGAATCATTTGTTTAATGAACTTAACAAATATTGGAACTATAGTTCCCACAAATGAACATTTCATTGTTGGGTTAAAACCTCATGAGAAGAAAGGAGAGAACGAAAAAGAAAGATGTCACTGTATTGAACAAAAGAGCCAACCAGAAAGAGATTAGAATATAGTACTTGAATTGGTGCAACCCCTTCATTAGGAACTAGAACATTGCTATAAATTTCAAAGTTCTGTTAAAATGGTATAAAAATAAGGATAATGTTGTCACTATGCCAAGATCTAGGGATGAGGAACACAGTTGTCTAAAATAAGTACGCAAGATTTATAGAGCTCTTCAATAAAAATAACTTTCAGAAGTTACCCACATACCTTTGAATTAAGTTTTAAAAATCATACAATTTTTCAATGGGAATAGATTCCACATAAATAAGAATCTCTCTTTCTCTTACTACGCCACTGTGGACTTAGAAATCACCCCTCAGATTTGTAAACCAGACTTAGTTTCATTATTGTAAATCAATTTGCCAAGGCTTATTACTCCGCAGAGAGCTGAAATAATTGAATTTCTAGACTTCTAAGGAAGAGGGCATGTGCAGGAAGATAACTACATTAAGAGCTCCAAAAGGCAGATCACCAACTACTCTTCAGCAGAAAACTTCCCTAGAGAATTCTGGTCCACTTCCCTCATCCAGTGGTTTACTATGGCAACTGCGTTATCTGGCTACACCTGCTGATGGCTACTAGTAAAACCTAAAAAGTACTGTGCATCTCTGTGATAATGGAACAGATATTGGATAAAGCTAATGGTTAAGTGTTTAGTACTAAGAAATAATGGTTTTAAGAATAAAGGAGATTCTGTAACTTGTTTATAACTAGAAAACAGAATAAAACAAAACAAAATCACTTATAAAAACCTGTTAAAGTATATGTAAATATATATATTTGAGATTTTTAATCAAAGCTTTCCTCAGTAACACAAGTATAAAAACTATTTCCAAATTGACAAAAATCCCGTGTCACATAGCAGAATGAGGACAAGGATATTCTCAGCCTAGTAATTTTCTTTTATCACTACAACTTCAGTCATAGATGTAAATGGAAATTTCTGCTCCCTTTGCTACTTTTCTGCTTGACTGAATTTGATAATGAAAACGTCTGTTCCTTTCACTCAGAGCCCAAGTGTCATTCAAATTTTACACACCAGGCGGAGAGCGAATGCATTGTTTAGATGCAAAATCATTTACATGTGCGTCATTAGGAGCTGCAGCACATTTACAGATGCCTTTTAAAATTCTCTTAAGCGATCAAGCAAGGCATCAAATGAAGGTGCACTCAGGCTTCAAACATCTTCAAACGAAATATTCCTGTCTACTGTCTCTTGCCAGCCCCACTCAAACAGAAAACAGTGGAACTGTGCCAAAGCCCATTCCATTACCCCAAAGCCTTCCAGGTCAACAATCCAAAGTCACATGAAAACTCCAGCTTCAGTTTACCTCTCCAGGGAGCAAATATTTTGAAGAGCAAGCATTCCAGGCAAGCAGAAGCTCAGCTTTAACTTAAACTAAGCCTTAAGTCATTTTGCAAAGCAAGGCCCAGCCACACATAGAAGGCACATGAAAAGAATTTAAAGAAGGCATTTGATATCCCATTTGCAGATGAGGAAATAGTGAGGAAGGCTTGTCATTGAGGCATCCCTTATTTCAAATAATGTATGTTCTGTCTTTCATTTAAATCTACAAAGATGACTAAAATGCATATTAAAGGAAAATTATAGTTAGGATCTGACTTGTGTAAACCCGGATATGTTGAGGTTTTTGAAAAATGTTAAGGAATGATTGATTTTTGGTAAGACCATCTTGGATGTCTGAATTGCCTGAGAAAGAGTAAATGATTTACCATTTTTGGGTCAAAGGTGGACTTTCTAACAATATCAAATCAACAGCCACAGGCTCTCCGTTATCAAAGCTGAAGGTGACCCATTTAATCATTAAATGAAGCGCATGCTCAAGATCGCCAACAAGGAAGCAAAAGGAAGCAAAAGCCAGTTCCCTCTCTTCTGTTCCTGTTATATGGTAATTCTACATGTTCATCTCACTGTGTCTAATATTCAAACTGCCTGGATAATTCGAAGCCTTTACTTTTAAGTTTCTGAAATGAGAGAGCTGGCTCTTTATGTAAACTTTTGGAAAATGTGTATTTTTAAGGCCACATACAGTGGACTCTCTTTGGGGAACAAAGAGTTGATAGATTAAGTCAATTGTTACATTAAGTAAGTACAAAATTCATCTTTAATGGCAGTTCTCATTTGCAAATGAACATTCATCTACTGTAGCAATAAAAAACCAAGTAAGTCTTTTTGTTTTTCAAGATTTTAAGCATTTGATAAGACCATATTGCCATTCTTTACACACTGAAAGAGCTGTTTAATTGGAATTCCTATATTAAGAAAGTTTTCTGTGCTTTTTTCTCTGATGATTTAATTCTCTTCTTCCCAGTTATAAATTTTAGTGTAACTGGAAGGCCTTCTCACAGTGTGAGATGGTAATCCCCACACTGAGATCACTTTTAGGAGTAATATGCAACAAAGTTTATATTTAAGTCAAAATACCTAAAATTTAAGAGGGGAATATGTTTGGTTGTATATTATTTTTTCTCCATTTCACAAAAAAACATTATTCAATTACATATTCTCACTTTAAAAATCATTACATGGGTCATGCTAAGAATGTAAGCTTGAACAATTTTATTCTTGCATGCCAGTTGTCATTAACTGACAGAAAAAGCACAACAAAACAAGGCAGCAATAACAAAAACACTTGATTCTGGTGTCAGCTCAGTACAAGGTCTATTTCTACATTAATAGCAGGGTTTCTACACTAAATTCATTCAAATTTAATACTTATGAATAAAACCAAGCATCTAGGAGACTAATAGAGGTTAGAGGTTAAAAACAACTCTATTCTTTCTCTAAAACAGGTTATTTTTAACCAATGGTATTTAACACTAAACCACAGAGACAAATGGAATAATAGGCATATCCTATGTTCATAGGTTCTTTGTTTACATTCAAAAGCCCAAATTTATGAGTTATGGATCAAGCACTGGCATACATCTTACATGACATTGCTAAGTGAGTCAGGTGACAATAGGAATCAAGACTTGATGGTGTATTGACAGAAGAGGACCAGCAGTATGAGGCCTACCCCAGACATAATGACTCAGGCTTTTGGAAAACCACTTCACTGATGAGGTGTCCTAGCATGTATGTATTAAGAGAAAACCAACAATTAGGAGGACATCTATAAAGTGCCCATATTTAGAATTTCTCAAGTGGACTGCAAAAAATAAATTAAAAATGAGGCCAAAGAAAAGGCAGGATAGCAGAGTGCAAAACAGAGGCAACAGTACAATAATGATGGGGGGGAAAGGACCAACAGAAAAGCACCCTGAGGATGTGACAATGGGAAAGACAGCAAAGAGCTCACCTACTAGAGCTAAAGAAACAGATGCGTGATAATAGCTGACTGCTGAGGAAGGTAGAGGGTAGGAAGGTCACATGGGAACTTCCGGTTATTGTATCATGGGGGTGAGCTCCTAGTGCAGCAATTACAACCCTGATTGGCACACTTGGATCCCATGCTGGAAAGTCTGGGTTCATGTCTTGGTTCCACCATAATTCTGGCTTCATGATAACGTGCACCCTGGGAGGCCAACGTGATGGCTCAAGTACTTGGGTCCTTGCCACCCATGTGGGAAACCTGGATTGAGTCACTGGCTCCCAGCTTCAGCCTAGCCCAGCCCTGGACATTGCAGCCATTAAAGGAGTGATCAGTGGATGGGGGCTGTCTCTTCCTCTTTCAAATAAAAACAGAAGATAAGCAGCAGCAGTAGCATGGTTGTGCATGGACAGAGAAAGGGAGGAAAGGAAGTTAAAAAGACATCAGATCAAGAGGCTGGAGTACAGACCCAGAGTTCTCTGAAGAATGGGAAAAGAGAGAGAGAGAGAGACAGAGAGAGACAGAGACAGAGAGAAAGAGAGAGGAGAAAGAGAGAGAGAGAAGGTTGACATGTGAAATTAAACAAAGGGTCAGTAGGTCCAAATTCTTTCTGAAGTCTAACAACAGATGTAATGAAGTTAAAAAATCTACCAGGGGCAAGTGCTGTGGTGTAGTGGGTAAAGCCACCGCTTGCAGTGTTGGCAGCCCATATGGGTACTGGATCGAGTACCAAC
The DNA here is from genome assembly GCF_033115175.1 of Lepus europaeus. Lineage (NCBI taxonomy): Eukaryota > Metazoa > Chordata > Mammalia > Lagomorpha > Leporidae > Lepus > Lepus europaeus. The sequence continues at coordinate 19,965,734 of NC_084828.1, read as the reverse complement.
CCAAGTCCTTGGGCCCCTGCACCCCCGTGGGAGACCTGGAGGAAGCTCTTGGTTCCTGGCTTCGGAATCAGCATAGCTCCGACCATTGCAGCCAATTGGGGAGTGAACCAGCAGATGGAAGACCTCTCTCTCTCTCTGCCTCTCCTCTCTCTATGCAACTCTGACTTTCAAATAAATAAATAAATCTTTAAAAAAAAAAAACCTATCAAAGAAAATATATACTTTGGTACCCATGAATTGGAGAATTCTGAATAAAACTTAAGACAGAAAAAGAAACTAAGTTCAAATTCTTTAAGTGGTCAGACACAGGACAACTTCTTGGCATACTGCTCATAAGCCTGTTAATATTAAATAGTCTCGCAGAGTACCCTAAATCCCTGACATATGATTAATTTTAAACTTTCAACAAAGAGTTACATAAGAATTCAGTAACCCCTAAAGACTAATTATCTTCTCAGCTGATAATGATACCAGCCAACAAATAAGAAAGATCTTCAGTGACATCCAAACCTTCAAAAACTAAAATTTCAAAATGTTAAATGTTATACCACATTCTGGGGAAAAAATAAAAAAGTTAACAATGAATAAAAAGATCTGGGGAAAATTCAAGCTGGGTAATATTCTTGAATATAAGTCAAGGAATTAATAGCCTGCCCAAAATGTGTAATGGAATAAAAATTTTAATCCTTTAAAAGGGGAGTTCCCCCAACTCTAATCAAGCATCTATTCAAACATCATATTCATCCAGTCATTTAATAAAGACATTTAAATATGATAATAGGACTCAATGTTCAGCATTCATAAGTAATGTCTAACCATCAGGGTATAACATCAGATACAAATTCCTAACTCAATAACCATATGAGTACTATTTACAAGTAGGTTTCTATTAAAACAATTCTTCTTCACTAGAATTAAAAGCTAAGGACAACAGAACAATCATGAACTTATCAAATACTATGGTTTATCTCTAAACACAGAGGCCTCTGGTATATAAAATTTTATTAGACAGATCCAGAATAGATTTGACCTCATTTCCTAGAAATTGATGTTATTTTTATCAAGATCCAAAGACAGTTTGTCTTTTCCTAATCTAGGATTTCTATGTTTTACTTCTTGATTATTAAATAAAATCTGTCCTGCCTTTGCTGATCAGTACTGGCATAAGAGAAATAAATGACATTTCTCATAATCTTAGAAATCCTTCAGCTGTCCCATGCTTTCTGCCTTCCCAGTGTTCAAATCCCAGTTATTGAAAATGTTTCATTTCAAACAAACAAAAAATTAGGTATTTCCCAATGTACAGGCACTGCCAGAAAGCATTCTTAATCTTCCACACTCTTTCTTCCCATCTTAGTTTATGGTTACACATTCCCCTCAACAGGCCCTGAGACTCAATACTTTCTCCCAATCTACTATCGTCTTATGAGTCAGCTGTTTTAATTCAAAGATGATGAGGAGCTCTGTCACCAGGATACTACAGGTTACAGAAATACTAGCCTGGAATATAATCAGATATTTTTATCTAATCCAACTGTGGTATCTATTAAAAGAAGTCACGTAGGAAAAATATTTATATTCTGATGCACAGCACATACACACAAAGAATAAGAAAGTAGAGGGGCCAGCGCTGTGACATGGCATAGTAGGCTAAGCCTCTGCCAGTGGCATCAGCATCCCATATGGGCACCAGTTTGTCTCCTGGCTGCTCCTCTTCCAATCCAGGTCTCTGCTATGGCCTAGGAAAGCAGTGGAAGATGGCCCAAGTACTTGTCCCCTGCTCCCACATGGGAGAACCAGAAGCAGCTCCTGGCTCATGGGTTCAGGTTGGCCCATGTCCAGCCACTGCAGCCATTTGGGGACTGAACCTTTCTCTTTGTCTCTCCCTCTCTAACTCTAGCTCTCAAATAAATAGATAAAAAGAAAATGGATATTTTAGATGGGATTTCAGCTTATTAGTGACATGCGCAATACAAATGAAAACATAGTGTAAGCTCAAACATTTTTCTGGACACCAAGATAAAATAATCAAATGAGGTTCAGGTGTTTGACATAGAGGTTAGGATGCGGCTTGGGATGCCCACAGCCCATATCAGAGTGTCTGGGTTCAAGTCCTGGCTCTGTTCCTAATCCCAGATTCCTGATGATGTGCATCCTAATAGGTTTAGGGGAGGCTCAAGTAGTTGGGTCCTTGCCACTCACATGAGACGTATACTGAATCCCCAGCTCCAGACTCTGGCCTGACCTACCCTCGAACGTTACAGGTATTTGGATACTGAACCAAATTGAATCTTTCTGTCCATCTCTCTCTTTTTTCTATCTCCCTGCTGTTCAAATAAATATTTTTAAAAAGAATTAATGTCACTCCTACAAAATTTTGTTTCATGAAAGACAACCATGTCATTTCTATTCAGTCACTCTTAAGCTTCATCCAACTCAAAGTCACTCAAATAAGGACAGTTTTAAAAGTAATTTGACTTGTGACTTTTAATCTGAAAATTTCTAGAGGAAAAAAATATACCTGGAAGCATTAAACTCAACTTCTTACATTCCAACAAGTAGATAAATTTCTCCATACCGGGGGGTGGTGATAACAATTACTGCCATCCATACAGCTGTCTCTTCTCTCACTGAGCCTCATATTTCTAAAGTGTGTGCTTCAACAGCTATTTTCCTGATGTTTCTACTTTAGGTCTTAACACCATGTAAGATGAAATTTCACCCTTAGCCAACAACCTTCCCTTCCCACCATCCTAACAGTAGTTTTATCATGCATATATACCATTTGTATCATCACTATGTAAAAATTATTCATATCTGGGCAGTAACATATTTTGCCTTTTATATTACAACTTTTTATTGTTTTTAAGATTTATTTCTTTATTTGAAAGTCTGAGTTACAGAGAAAGAGGGAGAGAAGCATAGAGAGATAGGGAGAAAGACCTTATATCCACTGCTTCATCTCCAGAAAGCTGTGACAGCTGAGGCTGTGCCAGGCCAAAGCCAGGAACATCTTCTTGATCTCCCACATGGGTGGCAGGGCCCCCAGTACTTGGGCCATCTTCCACAGCTTTTCCCAGGCCATTAACAGAGAGCTGGATTAGAAGCTGAGCAGCTGGGACTCCAACCAGCACGCATATGAATGCCAGCATTGCAGGGGTGGCTTTATCTGCTAGCCCCACAAGTTTTCCTTATTTTTAAATTTTTACTTTTTCTTTTTCTAAAGCAAATACAGTCACCTCTCCTTATCCCATGGTTATACATTCTCTGATTTAACCAACTGAGGATAGAAAATATTCAGGCTGGCCCCATGGCTCAATAGGCTAATCCTCCGCCTTGCGGTGCCGGCACACCGGGTTCCAGTCCCGGTCGGGGTGCCGGATTCTATCCCAGTTGCCCCTCTTCCAGGCCAGCTCTCTGCTGTGGCCAAGGAGTGCAGTGGAGGATGGCCCAAGTGCTTGGGCCCTGCACCCCATGGGAGACCAGGATAAGCACCTGGCTCCTGCCTTCGGATCAGCGTGGTGCGCCGGCCACAGCACGCTGGCCGCGGCGGCCATTGGAGGGTGAACCAATGGCAAAGGAAGACCTTTCTCTCTGTCTCTCTCTCTCTCACTGTCCACTCTGCCTGTCAAAAAAAAGAGAGAGAGAGAGAGAGATCCCCCCACCACTGTTTCCTCCTCAGATGGCTGCAATGAGTTTCAGAGTGAAAAAAGCCTGCATCTGTACTGAACAAAAATACAGACTTTGTTTTCTTGTCATTGTTCCTTAACAATACAGTCTAACAACTTTTAAATCATACTAGGTAGTATAAGTAATCTAGAGATGAAGAGATGATGTTAAGTATATAGGAGTATGTGTACTAGTTATATGCAACTACTAGATCATTTTATTTAAGAAACTTGAGCATCCATGATTTCGGTATCCAGAGGGGTAGGAAGAGGGGCCTGGGTGTCCTGGATCTAGTCCCCCAAAGACATCAAAAGACAACTGTGAGTAGTTGTTTTTTTTTAAGATTTATTTTCTTTATTCGAAAGGCAGTTACAGAGAGGTAGACAGATTTGGAGAGAGAGTTCTTGCATCTGCTGGTTCACTCCCCAAATCACTGCAACAGCCAGAGCTGGGCCAGTCCGAAGCCAAGAGCTTCATCTGGATCTCCATGTGGGTGCAGGGGCCTAAGGACCTGGGCCATCTTCTGCTGCTCTCCCAGGCCATTAGCAGGGAGCTGAATCGGAAGTGGAGCAACTGGGACTCAAATCAGTGCCCATATGGGATGCTGGCACTGCAGAAGGCAGCTTAACCAACTGTGCCACAGCACTGCCACCCTCCCCCAAGAGTTATCTTTTAATGGGTGCTATCGGGAGATATTATAAAGATACGCTGTACTTAATTCATAACATTAAAACAAGATTTTTAAGTCCACAGAAAAGGTACTCCCTTGGAAAGAAATAGTCCTATAATTTCTCATGGTAATAAGTTGATGTCTAACACTTTATGTATTATTTATATAACCTATTTTAATGTAGAGGTCACTAGTTTAAAAAACTATATAAAAGTAAAATTGACATCTTATGATTTGATTATCATTTATAGCCCTTGTGTACATTCCTATGGAACGCTAGTCTTTCTACTCTGTATTTATTGAACACCATTTTTAATTGCGCATTAAGCTTCTAATTATAAAATAAATTAAAAGTGTGCTGTCACAAAAATTCAAAGCAGAAATGAGGAAAGAGTGAGGGGCCATATCATTATGTCCTTAGACTTGTAGCAAATGCATCAAATCTGTTCTCTTTATATTAAACATTTTAAAACAACAAAAACACCAGGAGCTAGCATTTGGTTTACGGTTAGCACACTCACATCCCACATTGGAGCACTTGGGTTTGAAGCCTGGCTCTGGCTCCTCATTCCAGTTTCCTGCTAACGGGGAGCCTAGGAGGCAGTAGTGATAACTCAAGTAATTGAATTCCTGTCACTCACATGGAAGACCTGGAGTAGTTCCTGGCTGCCAGCTTCAACCTGGCCAGCATTAAGCCAATGGGAACTCTCTTTCTGTTTCTCTCTTTATAGCTCTTTTTCTCAACAAAGTTTTGAAATAATTAAAAAGAATAAATCCTAAGAAAAATTTGGGTTTCAAAGCAAAGGCCTAGTTAATGCTATTCTTTATATTGGATTCAAGCCACTGTCTTTCCCCAAAAACCACAATAAGAACTGTTTTCAGCACTTTAATCTTTTTTTCACCCTTAATATTATTTATCAGGTTTTAATTATATACATGCCATGAAGCATGGAACTAAATCTCAAATCTTGCTGCAGTTTTGCCATACACAACTGTTTTTCTACTATAGAGAGCCATTTGGCAAATTACTTACTGGCTTGAACTAGTTTAAAAAATAAATCCCAGATAGGATCTCCAGTTTGCTATTTGTTTGGGGGAAATAACATGATGAATAGTGGGTTCTAAAGACAAAAGGGAAACTGTGTCCTCTCTCAGCTTAGGGCAAGGAAGGATGCCAAGCAATATGGCACCAGAAAAAGGTGTGCAGAGGCTGCTGGAGTAAGAAGAGAACTTTGATAAAAGCCAATTTTCTTTCTTGATTTCCCAACACAATCATGTGTAAACATTTGCTGCAGGAGAAAAAAAAAAATGGAACTTCATGACAAACAGCTTGAGGTTAACAGGCAGAATTATTGTTTTTCATATTAAACTCATGTGATATAGCAAGCTGAAATGTTCTGAAGTTCTTGAATGAGCTCCAAGGCCCAATGGAGCCAGATGTGAAGGGGAAGCAGCTGTTTACTGGCTGGTATAGAAACGCAAATATTAATGTTTCCAACAGTCAGATCTGAGCAGTTGATAGGTTATTAAACCTGCAGGCATTTTGGTCTTTTCTATAGAAAGTAGGTCAAAACAGCAGAAAATGTGACTGTGACCAAATTAAACTTAAGTTATGTATGACTGTTTTTATTACATCTGTGGATGCCAGTGTCTGTGCATGTGTAAACACACACATGGAAACAATCCAAAAACAATATCCAGAACAAATAAATGCAAAAATGTTTAATTATCATTATAAATGTAAACTATTAACTAAGGAAAAAGTCTTAACTCATGGTACAGATAACTTATAACCATCTTAACTTTTTGAGTTTTATATTCTAGTATCCTAGGGGGAAAAGAACAATGTAAATGAGTGGTCAAACTCAAACAGTGCTGGTATTTCTTTTATAAGCAGCAGATAATACTGAATACTCTTCTCATTTTAACTGAATGCATTAATGGCTTAAAAAATTGCTACCCTCAGAAATTTGCTGTGTGTGTTTTGACTTAATTGAGAATCAGACTCTATATCCTGGTGTTGAAGCATGATTGGATTCTACAAAGGTGCCGTGTGGAAGGCCATATCTAAAGGAGTCTGATGTCTCTCCAAGGTTGCCTGACCCCCCTTACTGATGTAGAAATGCCCAGTGACTGTGGTAAGTTCTTATGAGACTATGATGTACATAATCCTTAAAAACAGAACATTCAAGAATTCGTAATTTCTTATGTTCAGAGGCAGAGCTCATATAAAGCACAATTCCCTCCATAGTGGATGTACACCTCAGCGCATCTCCCAGGACCTCATAATTGGTAGGATCTACAGAGAGCAGGTCAGTGGAAAACAGAAGAGCCAAGGACACCAACTCTCTCTCACACTGGATTGTTATGCTGGGACAACTGGGCATTTTCAAGATCGTTAAAGTCTACAATAAAAATAGTCTTCCAGGGGAGGGTATTTGGCATAGCAGAAGGTGATGGCTAAGTGGTTGGGTCCCTCCCACCCACATGGGAGACCTGGATAGAGTTCTTGGGTTCCAGCTTCAGTCTAACCCATCCCTGGCTGTAGCAGGAATGGGCCAGTAGAGGGGAGTTTTGTCTGTTATGTCTGTCTTTCTCCAAAACAAGTATTTTGTAAACTGTTCTTGCGTTCCCACTAGCATCCCTTTTTTTAAGATTATTTACTTGGAAGGCAGAGTGGTGGAAAAAGAGAGAGACAGACAGACAGACTCTTTGATCTGCTGGTTCACTCCTGAAATGGATCCAATGGCCATGGCTGGTCCAGACCCAAGCCAAGAGCACAGAGCTCCATCTGGGTCTCCCAAGTGGGTGGCAGGGGCCCATGCACTTGGGCCATTTGCTGTTGCTTTCTTAGGCTCACTAGCATGGAGCTGGATCAGAAGTGGAACAGATGGGACTCAAACTGGTACTCTGATATGGGATGTGTGCATCACAGATGGTTGCTTAAACTGCTGTGCCACAATACTGGGCCCTTCCACCTCCAATATTTTAGAAAAATTTTTTTATTAATATAAAGATTCCAAGTAGTTCATAGACACAATTCTAATATAGTGGTATGTCCTTCCTTCTCTCCCTCCTCCTTCAACGTTTGCTGTAACATTTTTAATTCACTTTAAAATCATAGGATTAATATTCTGCTAAATAAATAAGGTCAACAAATAAAGAGATCAAATTAAAAGTTCAACAGGCACATAGACAACAGCTACAAACAAAATCAAGTTCTAAGATGCAAATTCCCCTCGTATATATTAAAGCTTTTTTTTTTTTAACTCTCTATATTAGCTACCACAAATCAGAGAAGCCATGTGATATTTGTCTTTTGGGTCTGACTATTTCACTAAGCCTAATGGTCTCCAATTGCATCTATTTTGTTGCAAACAACAGGATTTCAATTTTTTATGCCTGAGTAGTATTCCATCATGTACATATACCACAACTTCTTTACCTAGTCATCAGCTGATGGGCATCTGGGTTGATTCCTTATCTTAGCTATTATGAATTGCGATGCTATATACATGGTATTATAACTAACCCTATCATATCCTGACTTCATTTCTGGGGCATGTATTTTTAGATTTCTGTGGAATCTCTGCACTCATATAATCTCATATAATGGTTGTACCAGTTTATATTCCCACAGTGTATTAGGGTAATTTTTTCTTCACATCCTCACCAGCCTTTCTCATTTTTTGATTTTTTGTTGATAGCCATTCTAATTGCCCCATCCCTTATGCAACTTTTTTTTTAGGAATTTTTTCAAATTCACCTGATTTAAATTTTTTTTTTTTTTTTGACAGGCAGAGTGGACAGTGAGAGAGAGAGAGAGACAGAGAGAAAGGTCTTCCTTTGTCGTTGGTTCACCCTCCAATGGCCGCCACGGTAGCGCGCTGCAGCTGGCACACCGCGCTGATCCGATGGCAGGAGCCAGGTGCTTCTCCTGGTCTCCCATGGGGTGCAGGGCCCAAGCACTTGGGCCATCCTCCACTGCACTCCCTGGCCACAGCAGAGAGCTGGCCTGGAAGAGGGGCAACCGGGACAGGATCGGTGCCCCGACCGGGACTAGAACCTGGTGTGCCGGCGCCGCAAGGCGGAGGATTAGCCTAGTGAGCCGCGGCGCCGGCCTGATTTAAAATTTTTAATGGGGTTCATGTTCATGTTATGATCCAATAAGTTGAGCCACAATCTGCTATGCCAGCATCCCATACTGAAGCACTGGTTTGAGCACCAGCTGTTCTACTTCCAATCCAGGTCCCTGCTAATGTGCCTGGGAAAGCAGCAGAGGATGGCCCGAGTGCTTGGTACCCTGTACCCACATGGGAGACGTAAATGGAGTTTCTGACTCCTGGCTTTGAACTGGCAAAGCCCAGCCCAAGCTGCAGCCACTTGGGGAGTAAACTAGCAGATGGAAGATTTCTCTCTCTCTCCCTTCTCTGTTATTCTACCTTTCAAGTAAAGTAATAAATCTCCAAACACAACTTTTTACTTATTTGCCTTATTTATTTAAAAGCCAGGGACAGAGATCTCTCCCATCTACTAGTTCACTCCCCAAATATCTGCAATGGCCAGTGCTGGGCCAGGCAAAAGACAGATGATAGGACTGCAAGCTAGGCTTCCCACAAGCATGACAGGGACTCAGCTACTTAACTCATCACCTGCTGCTTCCCAGGGTATGTATCAGCAGAAAACTGGAATCAGGCATGGAGACAGTCACTTGCATAAGTGGCCCCTTAACTGCTGTGCCAGATGCTTACTACTCTTACCTAACATTCGTAAATATTGTCACGTAGTAGATTTGTCTCATGAGAACTGCTGTTTAGTGTAAATCCAAAGAACTACCCTGGTACAACATCTGTCAAAATATCCAAGTACTTCCTTTTTATACCAGAGACAATTAAGATAGCTGTAGATAATTCACCCAAAGGCAGCACCTTAGAAAAAGACATACTTGTCCTGAATTTGTATTAAAAATAAAATTCACAATTAAGATGAAGTAAATACCTTTAATTTCTCTTCTGACCATATCTGAATAGCTCCTGATTTTACTGCTAATGTATCTGGAAAGTCTTCATTACAAAATGAAACAGAATGACATGTCACTTAATTATTCACTAAGTTCTAATTCTTCTTCTAGATTAAGCTATTAACCTGATTTCATCCTTATATATTAACAGTGATTTATCTTCTGCACTCTCACCTTTACTGGCCACAGACAAGCTGCAGAAGAGGGCCAATTTCAACAGTGGATACATTACACTAAAAAGAATATTCACTCAAGTGGAAAGGGGTTGAAGGCTTTCCAAAGAAAATATTCTCCTTGAGTAACAGTAACTGATGTGCTTAAATCCCACATGAGATAATTAATACAATGTTCAAATGATTAAGATAGATTCTACACTCTGGTTCCAGGCATACCACTAAAAGCAAAGGACAAAATGAGAATACCAACTCATTCTCAAGAGAAATCATCCACTCTGTGGGAAGCAAGGGGCAAAAGAAACCTGATATATGCTTTCCCAGCTCAACGAGGAATGCAAGAGACTGTAGAGCAAGTATGTCGAAGGCAAACACATGGGGTAAAGAAACATAATCCAGTGCAACACAGGATCATTCATCTGACAAAGAGGTTAGGAAGGCTAAATGCCACACGTAACAAGCATTTTTCTCTATTCAAGCTTTTTTTGAATTTTAATGTGCTTATTGTTTTAGACAATCATTTTCTGGTAGCATCCTTGTAAGAATTAACTTTAGTAAAAATAATGTCCTTTGTCTAAAGGACACATTTAAAACCAGAGATCTTAAAAAGTACTTAAAAGACTAAATAGTAATTCTTGGGGCTGGCTTTGTGGCATAGCAGGTAAAGGTGTCCTGGCTGCTCCACTTCCAACTGGGCTCTCTGCTAATGGTCTGGGAAAAGCAGTGGAGGGTAATCTGAATTCTTGGGCCCCTGCCACCTATGTGGGAGACCTGGATAAAGCTCCTGGCTTCGGGTTGGCTGCTGCAGCCATCTGGAGAGTGAACCAGCTGATGGAAGATCAGTCTCTCCTCCTTTTTCTTTCTTCCTCTCCTTTCTCTCTGTAACTCTTTCAAAATAAATATGTAAATCTTCTTAAAAAATTCCAAGTATTCATTCAAGCTGCCAGTAATAAGCAATAACATTACCTACTATTATCATGATTAGAAATTACTTTCACACGGAGATTTATCCTGAAGCAGGGGTCACAGCTGTCTCCATAAACACAACATGTATTGTGAGTCGCTCTTTTGTATTATTTATTGCTTCTAATTCACAGACTTTCTCTTATGATTTCGGGTGGATATTTGCTCGAATGTGAATTTTTTTCTCTATTCTATAGGGAACACTCAACTATGAATCTAGAGCCCACCAGCCCTAGTCTCAATTCTTCCATTTATCAGCTGTGTGAGTTATAGGAAGAAATTCAACCTCTCTGATCCTCGACAGTTGCCTCTGAAGCAGGAAAGACACAGCCAACACTGCATGCCTACACAGGAAATAAGTCAATGCTTGTATAACTCAATTGCAAGGGCTTGACAGCACTATGGATAAAGGATTAAGAAGTTGAAGAGAAAAAGAAGGCAAGCGAAGAAGAAAGATGAGAGAAACAAAAGGGAAGCAGAGAAAGAAAAAACAAAGGAAGAAACCAGAAAAAATGACATGAAGACTATTGGCACAATTAAAATATACATGAGCTATACATCTGTGCTTTTAAGTTTCCTGAAATAGAAGACATTCTATATATACTCATGAGGGTTATTTTAGACACCTTATATAATACTTTTGGCTTGAGATTTTTGGAAAAGTTGTCACTCCTGAAGAATCAAGAAGTGCTCAAATTCCTTAATTTTTACCTAAACTCAACAGACAGCATATGCTCTACCTGTCATACAAGGGCCTGATTTCAGGCCCAATGGAAAAAGATTGGGATTCACAAAATGTAAAACATATGACCAATGACTCAAACAGGCCAAATACCTACTGCAAGTATATCTAATGATTACCCAGTCTTAGTAGTAATCATGAATAGTTAGAGTCAACATGTTCATTTCATATCAGTTACTAAAGCAGAACTGGGAAACTTGCTAAAAACATGTCAGAGAGATGCATCTTCTTGAATTAATTTGCACCCACATCTAGGGAACACAGCATCTGTTCAAGAGATGAAAGAGTAGTCTGGAATCTGATGATGGCAAAGCCTGAACAGGAATCAACTTCTTCTCACCTTTCCTTAAAGGTTTTCAAAGAATTATTTTATGGGCTTTTCCTATTTCTCCTTGCCCATCCACCCTGTACATCAGAAAACATTTGTTCATGGAATGATACATTTTCAAGTGGTTTTCTTTTGAATTGGTTAAAAATACGAGGTGAGGATAGGTCTCCATCATCAATAACAAAGCAAATATTTTCAGATGATAATAATTATTAAACATCAAATTATCTAGGTTGTAATTTCTGCAACATGACACTTCTTCATAAAGTCCATAGACAATACATACTATGAAAAACCGAAGTGTGGATTTCAAACCATTTTTGCACCAAAATGCACTTTTGTATAATTATTTTTTTAATTATTATTATTTGGGGGGGGCAAAGGGACTGTTGTTTCCTCAAAGCCTGAATACATGAAAATATCAAGTAGGAAGAGATTAATAACCAAGCCAGATTAAACAAGGACTCTGACACTATTTCCCAAGGGGGAAAAAAAGCAGGATACCACATAAAACTACTCTATTTTAAAACACACATGAAACATTAGGGATCTTTCCTCTAATTTAATATAAGCAGAAAAATTCCCCAACTCCAATTTCCCAACTACCACCAAGAAGGAAGAAAAGTTTGTTGGTTGTTGCAAGAAAGAGATTTTTAAACAGAAGTCTCTGTGACAAAACACACAAGTCCAAGTCCAAGTCTAGACTGAGAGCATCCATGAGAATCATCTATGGAATTTGATTCTTGGGCACCATCATCAGGCATTATTCATTCAGCAGACATAGGACTCACCCAGGAATTTGCAGTTCTCATAAACACCCTGGGTAAATTCACTCGAAGGGAGCTCAGAAATACTGTTGCTATACTGTAGGAGCATAAAACACTACCTTGATAGTCCAAAATACGGTACAATGCAGCAATTGGTTCCAAGACCCACATGGACACCAAAATCTACAGGTGCTTAAGTCTTTCCATAAAAAGCACAGTAGTTCACATAACCTATACACATCCTCCTTTATGCTTTAAATAATCTTTAGATTACTTAATAATACCTGAAACAATGTTTGTAAATAGTTGCTAGACTATTTACATATTGTTTAGGGACCACTGGCAAGAAAGAAGTCTGTACAGTAAGTACAGATGCAAACTGTGTTTGGTTGAATCTGCGAATGTGCAGCCCATTGATTCAGAGGGTGAAATGTACAGATGGAAATGTGCTGAAGGAAGAGTCTGTGTACTGGGCTTAATCAGAACATCCTTCTTTCCCAAGCCCCAAAGATCAAGCCCATCGACAGAGCCACATGCCTGGCTGGCTTACCGAGGCAGCGGTACGGAATCACTATATGGCCGTGGGTCTTGCACTGCTTACGGCTCCGTTTGCACCAATTCTGGATGCTCACTGGTTGGTTGGCTTCCACCACATTGGTGATCTGAAGTTCAGGGTAGACCTAGAAGAGCACACAAAAAGAATAAATTGTTTGAAGGCCAAGCTAACATCTTCAGGCACCAGATGTGCTTCCATCATTCTTATAATACATTGCTATCCCCTAACAGTCAAGCTTGCTGAATTTCTGACCAAGCTAAATAACATCGGTGCAAAGAAAATGACACAAGTGAAAGCATTTGGTCATCCCATTGAAAACATTAAGGAAACTTACCTTGCACCCATCCAGGATTCAAAATTTTTTTCCAGAAGAGATAAAATAACAAGAGGGAAGAAGAGGAATTCTTAAAACATTGGTGATTTTTATGCAAAATAAACACATGTGGGGATGCTATTCTATAATGCTCTAAAGTAAATATTATACTACTTACACAGAGGAATTCTTGTGTAAGGATTCTTGAATTCACCTTACTGCTATTTCACTAATTAGAAAAATATTTTACTATAGATTATATGACAAATAGCAAACTTTCTTAAAAAAAAAAGTTACTCTCTTTACTCAAATTTAATTTTTCAAAACATTACTAAGGCTGTCATTGAGATAAATATTTGCAGAAGGAGGTGGGGGTTTTAGCTCAATGAGTTAAGCTATTGCTTAGGGATGCTAACATCCCATACTGGAGTGTTTGGGCTAGAGTCTAACCTCTGCTTCCAATCCAGCTTCCTGCTAATGCTCCTGGGAGGAAGCAGAAGATGGCCCAAGTATGTGGGTTCCTGCCACATATAGGGGAGATCTGGATGAAGTTTCAATCTCCTGGTTTTGGCCTGGCTCAGCCCCAACTGCTCTGGGCATTTGGGGAGTGAACCAAAGGATGGACATTATCTCTCTGCCTTTCAAATCTTTTTTTTAAGAACTGCATTTATGAACTGTCTTCCTTTAATAACTATAACCTTTTGTTTTGATTACTAAGAATCATGATGGTTGCTGAGAACTTGGAATGAAATATGAAGCTTAATCAATGAAAATACATTTGTGAAATATCAAATCACTTTTATAATATTAAAGAGTAGAGATCAAAGAGACATATAAATACAAAAATGTGTGTCGAAGATGAGCTTTCCCTTGCCTAAATATTGTATTCCACTACGTTTTGCTGTGTTATTAGATAAGAAACAATGGAAAGAAAAAACTGAGGAGATAACAAGGGAAAGGTCATAACAACAAGCCATAAAATCTCAAGTGAGAACATGAAGGGAGTTATATACAGTTAAAGGGGTACAGATTAATGGAGTTAGTCCTGAGTGGGCTAAAGGATTTTTGGCATGGAGGTACCCGCAGATAGTGAGGTGGTAAGAACAGTAGTTGGAGAGTCAAGAGAAGTAAAATTAAGATTTCTGAGGCACTGCAGTTATTGACAATTGCAAGGAGTATAATATGACCATCGCCATCGTGAGGAACGGCTCTTGAAGAATGAGGAAGGCAACATCATCGTTGGAGGAATGAGTATTGCGGAACTGAGAAACTGGAATATGGAAATATCATTATATCTTAAGAATCCTAAAAGTAGCACTGTATTAGATGACAGAAAGTCAGAAGCTGAATCTTCAAAGGTTCAGGTTGAACAACACTGGAATGGAAAGGGGTCTGCAGACGAACCGCAGGAGAGTGGTGATGGAGTCGGAGACATGACTTTCCGCTAGGACGGGATGTCTGGGGGAAGGAGGAGTGGTTTGACAGTGAACATGAGAAAGAAGGGGCACATCCATCCCCACCTCGAGGCACAGGCAAAGAGGACTCTGAGGACATTCACCTGGGCAGGCACCAAGGGAAGCAGTGCCCCTGGGCGAGAATCAGGTTTCAGAGGAGAAGGATGTCCATGGTGTGTGTTACAACTATGAGTGACATTCAGAGGACTCCATGTGATTCTGTCTTTATTTAAAATATTGGGGCCAGAGCTGTGGCACAGCAGGTCAAGCCATTGCTTGAGATACCCACATCCCACATCCGAGTGCCAGTTCGAGTCCTGCTGGCTGTTTCCAATCCAGCTTCCTGCTAATAAGTCTGAGAAGGCAGCTGAAAATGATGACCCAAGTATTTGGGTCCCTCCCACCCACTGGGAGACTCAAATGGAGTTGCAGTTTCCTGGTTTTAGCCTGGCCCAGTCTTGGCTATTGCAGGCATTTGGGGAGTAAACCAGCAGATGTAAAATTTCTTCCTCTGTCATCCTCTCTCCCTCCCTCCCTTCGTCCCACTCCGTCTTTCAAATAAATATACCTTTAAACAAAACCCAGTATTTCATTCATCATGGATTTTTGCACTGTCTTTGTTTTTTAAGAAGACTGCATTATAATTTTATTTTGATTTTTTAATGCCTCACTCATTTCACCTTAGTCTCAGTCCCCAAAATCTCAATTAGAAAATAAGGTACTGAGAATGGGTAAATAAACTATGGGGGTACACATACAAAATGGAATATTATTCCGTGCAAACAAAATGAGCTCTCAAGCCATGAAAAGGCATGGAAAAAACTTAAATGCATATTGTTATGTGAAAAGGCTACATACTGTATATAACTCCCACTATAACATTCTGGAAAAAGTCCATCTATAGAAACAACAAAAAGATCAGTGGTTGCTGGCGGGTGGCCAGGGAAGGTGAAAAGGTATGGAACAGAGGATTTTCAGGGCAAACTACCATGTATGATTCTAGGTGGTGCATACATGGCATTTCCATGTGTCCAGACACAAAGAACACCCAAAGTGAGCCCTAATGTTAACTATGGCCTTTAGGTGAGGGTAACTCAATGGAGGTTCATCCATCATAACAAACATTCTCCCTCTGGTGTGAGATGCTGATGAAGGCTGAGACCATGAGTGTATGGGGGCAGAGGTAGATGCAATTCTTTGTGCCTGCCTCTTGATTTTGTAAAGAATCTAAAACCATTCTTTAAAAAAACTACTCAAAAAAATAAAAATTAAAGCATCAATCAGTAAAGTAGTATGAGATAAATTCAATGGTGGATATGCTAGGAGAATACAAAAAGCAAACAAACAAACAAAAAAGAGTATTGAATCAGAATCCTGGAGGTGGGTATTGAGAAAAATTCTTCAAAACACTGCCAGAAACCTAGCTCCAAGGGATGTACCTGCGTTCTCTTTTACTTTATTCTTAAGCCTTCTAACACCTCAATATTCCAGGTCACAGATAACACTCTACTTGAAAACGCCACTAAAACGTTAATATCCCCATGTCTTTTTCCATGTACAATGAGAGGCAAAGTGGCTCTTTGTGCAGAAATATAATTCTCCCACCACTTCTCCTTGTTTACTGTATCACAAAAGTACCGCACGCACTTGCAAGTCATAAACTCTGACACTAGGAAGCCAGCCCTGAGGGACACCAGTTTCTGTGCACTGCAGTGTGAGTTACTCATTTCCTAAAGGGGCTCAACTGCCATTCCCAGAAATACTACCCGGCGAGACTCTCCCCAGAGTTGTCAGTTTCTACAAGCTCTGTAGCAACAGCAGTCACTCCACCTCATGTTGCCTTCTTCTCCACTTAAAACCGACAAATGTTTGTGGGGTGTGGATTGAGCACTAGAAAAGGATCTCTCTTTTACATTGGTCGTGCAATGCCATCAGATCCCTAGGGCATTATTTAATGCAACAGAATAAAAATTTCTAGGTTGACAATTTCTAAGCTGGTAGAATTACAGACAAATTAAAACTCAACAAGATGGAGATTCTCCCTCAAGATGACTGGCGCTTCAAACAGTGCTCACAAACACAGACTACCTCTTGTTCCCACCGCGACAATGAGGACAAGTGTTATTTTCTCTGCATCCACTTCTCTCTCCATCTACACTGCTGATGACAATTATTAAGATGCAGACGGATGAGGAGATAACACTGGAAGGACATCAAACCCACATGCAGTTTGCTAACTACCTAGCCATTAAAATGGAAGCAATAACTTCAACCTAATTCACTCACTTTTATTCGGAGATAAGCAGTTATTCATTTGGATGTGCCAAAGATAGTGTGATTTGGTCCTCCTAAAACCAGGAGGTTTACTTAAAGGCACAGGGGCATCAAAGATCAAGGTAACAAAATTGGAAGCACAGCACGACCCAGTTAGATAAAATGATTACCACATGCACAAGCAACCTCAGAAAGCAAAAACAAAGAACATTATGAAACACACTAAAGTTCTACCAAAAATTCCAAATACTATATACCTAGTTGTTTTTTTTTTTTTTTAAATTAAGTAGCTCTGGTATATGTCCAGAGAAAAATGAGCATTATCCTACTGAAAAAATAGCACAACTTATAGTTTTGCTCAAGAATAAAAATTAAAATAATTAGATGTACAAATGACCTAATGGTTAGATAATTCTGTGACTTTTCACCATAATTAGTTACAAGCATGAGCTCAATGTTTAATATTTCCCCCAATCTTTATAGGAAATAAAAATGCCAGAGTTTTTTAGGCTATTTAATTTGTATGCATTTGCTAACACAAACAACACATGAATTGTTAATAAGCATTGCTAATACATTGCAAATACATTAGCAAATCCTTATTCTCCTAATCCCTTCTTTGCTAAATGTTTCTTATGTAAAACCCAATTATGAGTTAACTTTCTTGGTTATTAAAAGGGAACTTTAGACAACTACAGCTATATTAATACACGCTTAAAATAAGGCAGATGCAAAGCTAGCCTGTGTCAGCTACTAAAAATTAGACTGTCCTCAATTCCCACACATCTTCCTCAATTTCGGTGACTCAGGGCAGTTGTAAAAATACATACACTGTGTTCCAAGCATACTCTTACCTAAGATCCCTTACACCAGCAAGCTCATTAGGCACCCTTTGTCCTCACAATGACAAAGCCTCCTCCAGTCACAGTGAAATATAATGTCAGTGCCTCCCTCTCTCCCACTTAGGGAATGCTTTATGGCATTTATCACAGCAGGCCTCACATCTGTGCTCAGGACATATCTGTACCACCTTCCCAGCGGAAAGGCACTTTCCTGAAAGGCAGGAAACAACCTGGCACAAGGCAGCCTCCCTATGGCATCCACATGCATTATCTTTGGTTTTAAGGCTACCAGGAGGCTGCCAACCCCCTACGCCTCTTTGTGGTACTCCACTTCTCAGCTCTCTAAAGAACTCATTAGTGACCATATATTAATTCTGTAGCTCCAGCCTTATATCTGATTAGAGCCAGAGGGGGGGGGGGGGGACCCTCTGTAAATTACATTCTTTAAGAGCTTAAATTTAAATTTTTTTAAAAAAGATTTACTTATTTACTTGAAAGGCAGAATTACAGAGAGGGAGTGACACAGAGAAGTCTTCCAACTGCTGGTCCACTCCCCAGATGGCTGCAGTGGCCAGGGCTGGGCCAGAAAGAAGCCAAGAGCTTCTTCTGGGTCTCCCATATAGGTGCAGAGGCCCAAGGATCTAAGACATATTCTACTGTTTTCCCAGGCGCACTAACAGGGAACTGGATTAGAAGTGGATTAGAAGTGGAGACTCGAACCAGCAAGCATATGGGAGCTGGAACTGCAGGCAGTGGCTTAACAGGCCACGCCACAGGACTGGCCCCAAGCTTAATTATTTTTATTCATTTGAGATGCAGACAGAAAGTGAGTCAGAGAAAGAGAGGGAAAGCTCCCATACTCTGGTTCACTCCCCAAATGCCCACAATGGCCAGGGCTGGGCCTGGCCAAGGCTGCAAACCAAGAGATCAATCCAATTCTCCCATATAGAGAGCAGGGACCCAGTTACTTGAGTCATCACCATTGCCTCCCAGGGTCTGCATTAGCAGGAAGTTGGAGTCAGGAGCAGAGCCAGGTATCAGGTATTGACCCCAGGCACATGAGACATGGGCTTCCCAACCAACTTCTTAACAGCCAGGCTAAGTGACCAGCCCCATCACCCCCAAGAGTTTTGAATTAACACACACGGGCTCTCACTCAACCAGAAGGACTGGGAGCTAGAATAAGTCAGAGCCAGAGATGGCATAAGTCAAAACCCTCAGGTGAACTGGCAAAAGGCATCTGGAGGAAGCAGTTGGTTGGAGGAGGAAAATGGGAAGATGTACAGAGACAGAGCCAAGGGAGAGTCAGCGACAGAAGACAGAGGGTCACACAGGATCACCTGAGCTCTAACTCCCATGAGTCTTGGCGCGTGCATTCTAAGAAATTCCCCGCTCCACACAATAGCTCCCCCCTTTACACAAGCTACTTACAGCAGCCTTCATGCTCCTTCCAGTGGGACACAGTCCAAGAATAAGGACCAGCTCAAATGCTGGTTCACTAATACCCATTGCATGATCCCTTCAATCTCTGCACCCAGACCATCTCATACCCAACACTGTACCGGGTCGGGTCTTCTTCTCTGTCATACCTCATGATGTGATTACTTTCTCCATCCTACTACACCTGTTGTGCTTCCTGCCCTATCACCATATACTCTCCTTAAAGGCAGGGACAGTGTGATTCATTTTTTTGTGTTCTCTCAATAGTGGCCAACATCATGAGAGCACAGTTAAATATCTGATAGTTATTGAATTTCTGCTTAAGGACAGAACCCATTCATCAGAGAGAAATCCAGTTTATATTAACCTCCCACTGGGTAAATAAGGCGTTGTAATAGTTATTGGATTATGAGCTTTTAAGAAAAAATAAGTGTGCCAATGTCTTCTAATATTGTTCTTCAAAGTGGATAGGGCAACTTAAGCAAACCATAGCTTCTTATCTAACCCGAAGAAATTCCAAATACTCACAGCCAGGAAAGAGGTAGAAAAGAAACAAACTTAACTCTGTTTTGGGGGTAGCCTAAGTGTTTTTGTCCACTGCAGAAATACTTTAAAACTACTAGAACACTTTTGTTGTATATGAAAAAAAGAAAAAGAAAGAAATCTGAAGTCTCTATTTCTTTCACTCTCTCTCTCCAAACTGAAAATATATTAATCTCACACAAGATGACATTTAAGTTGCTAAAAATGCAAAGATATTGATGATATTTAAGAAAGCCAAGAACATGTACTTATATACCTATATATATACACACACACAAAGAAATATAAAAATATTTCTTTATAACATATGTTGTTAGAAATCTATAAGAACTTTCGTTTATTTTCACATCCAAGGCAAATAAGGGAACCCCAGAAGTCCCTTTTGCAAACAGGTTTCCTAGGGCAGCTAATTAGTGATAAAAGTCCTGTTTATACACAACTGAATTCTACATGACCAATGATAGTTGGAACACAAAAATCTATAAAATGCTAAAAACAAAATTAATAGAGTAAATGGGAACTACTACTAATAACTACTATTAATAACTACTAGAATAATAGTAGAGCTATTATTCTATAACTATAAATAATAATATAATAATATTATTCTAAATAATAACTACTAGAATAACTAGTAGAATAACTACTACTAATCTAAAAATAACTTGCCTATTGTTCAGTCATTTCATTTATTAAGTTAATTTTTAACCAAGTTCTCTTTGAAAAAATGCTAGAAATTATAGTGTTAGTAAAACAATGTTTTAAATATACAAAAGTCAGGGGCAGGCATTTGGCCCAGTGGTTCAGAAAGAAAGTTGACATGTCAGTGCCCCATATCAGAGAGGCTAGGTCCAGCTCCTGACTCTAGCTTCCTGCTAATTAAGGATCTGGGAGTCAGCAGTGACAGCTCTTCTGCAATCCACGGAGGAGACAAAGCTTGAGTTCTTCCATCTCATCTTCAGCATCTCCCAGCCCTGTACTTGGAAGCATTTGGAGAGTGAATTAGTGGATGTGAATGCTTACTGTCACTCTCCTTCTCTCATGCCTCTCAAATAAATAAATATTTTTGTTAAAAAGTCAGTAACATGGTGCCAGGACATCTTGATTTATAGGTCAGTAAAAGGGACAGCAACAAAATGGACACAGTGTCCAGAATTGACGCACACAGAGTAGTTAAGATAACGAATTTGCAGGGCCAGTGCAGTGGCACAGTAAGGTAATTCTTCCCCTGCAGCGCTGGCATCCCCTATGGGCACCGATTCTAGTCCTGGCTGCTCCTCTTCCAATCCAGCTCTCTGCTATGGCCTGGGAAAGCAGTAGAGGATGGCCCAAGTGCTTGGGCCCCTGCACCCATGTGGGAGAGCAGGAAGAAGCACCTGGCTGGCTCCCGGCTCCTGAGCGGCACAGCTCCTGTTGTTGCAGCCATTTGGAGAGTGAACCAAGGAACCCAAGACCTTTCTCTCTGTCTCTCTCTCTCTCACTGTATGTAACTCTACCTCTCAAATAAATAAATAAAATCTTAAAATAAAAAAGATAATGAATTTGTATTCCAATGTGGGCATCTGCCATAGCAGTTAAGACACAACCTGGGATACCTGTGTCCCACATCAGAGCAGCAGGGTTCAAGTCCCTGCTCCACTCCTGATTCCAGCTTCCTGCTAACATACACCCTGGTTCAAGCACTTGGGTCCGTGTCACCTACTTGGGAGACTCAGTTTGAGCCCTCGACTTCAACCTAGCCCAGCCATAGCTGTTGTGGCATTGAGGAATGAATCATTCAAATAAATAAGGGTTTTGCACTCTATACTTACCCAAAGACAAGTGTAGCCAGATTTGAAAATTGTTAAAGCTGAACGATCAGCACCTGGTGAGCGCCTTTTACTATTTTTATCTTTCGCTTGAAATTTTGAACTTAGAAATAGTTTTTTAAAAATCTAGTCCACATAAACAGTCACATTTTAAAATTTATATTGAATGCTAAGTGATCTTAGCTAGCATATATGACTATACACAAGAAACAAAAAAATCAAAACTTCTATTGATATGGGCAGGCAGACAGGATTATTAATTAAATTAATTGAACTACAGACCACAACCCCTCCCTGCCCCCTTTCATGATCTCACACCCATATCTGTATAAGACCACCTGTTGATTAGATTACACAACCACTCCCCTTTTGGAAGGGGATAAAAGATGTGGACTGGGCTGGGCCCCTCCCTTGCTGTCCTGCATCTCCAGGGCCTTTGGCCTTCCTGCTGCCCCTCTCTCTGCTTTGTTGGCTGCCTGCTACTTGTAGCTACTCCTAAAGACACACTTTGCTCTGTTCTGGTCTGTGCATTTCTCCCACATGGCTCCCGGCAGGCTCTCTCCCTGGTATGGACTCAGCTTTTGATTCTAGACTCCTTTCTCCCTTAAATAAAGCCCTCACTTTCCTGTGTATTTCTCTCACTAAATAAATGCTAAAATTTAACCATGTCACCTGTTTTATTCCTGAATTTATTTTGTTTATTTATATTTATTTGTTTTATTCAGAATTCTTATCTGAATAGAAGTCAAGGACCCTCAAGACACCAATATTAAAATAATTAATAAAGGTAACCCATATCACCATGACAAAATGTTACAGAGCCAGCCTAATCATGGGATATTTTCATCTTCCAAAAGCTTTTATATACAATTCCTTTTTCAAAGAAAAACAAAAATGAGGAGAACAGGAAAAACAAATACTAATGGAGGGTTTATTAACTGCCAGCCATCACAGTAAATGTTTGAAGGGTAGCCTGTCACATAAGCCTCTATGAATCAGTAACTGCTCTAGTTTTCCGAAGGGCAAGCTACAACAGACTAAACACTAAAGTGTACAATAAAGTTTTTTCAATGTGTATTTATTTATTTTAATTTTTATTTGAAAAGCAGGGGGCAATGTTCCATTCACTGCTTCAATCCCCAAATGCCTGCCAATAGTCAGGGTGAGGCCAGGCCAAAGCCAAGAGCCTGGAATAAAAACCAGCTCCAGGGGAGAGCTGCAGGGACTTGAGCCATCACCTGCTGCCTCCCAGGGTGTGCATTAACAAAAAGCTGGAATCAGAAGCAGACCTGGAACTTCAATGACTTGAGACTTGGTCATATAAACAAGACAAAGTGTGTCCTAGACATGATATTTCTGTCTCTGGATGTAAATAACATACTTTGAATTTTTCTGGAATATTAAGGAAAAAAAAATCACATGTTGAACTGCTTTCAACATACGTTGTTTTAATAATAAGTGACCCCAAAAACAGAATATCTGATTTAATTGAGACAGAGAACTGGAAACTAAAGGTGCCTCTGCATGCAAGTTAATGAGGTGCTGAGAAGTCACAGGCAGCTGATGCAACACTGATGCAATACTGGAGTCTCAGCAGCCACTGTGTTCACAAGCATGGCCTTCTGTGAAAGCCAAGAAGGTGAAATGCTGCAGGCCCTTAGCATAGCTCCCTACAACGTGGCCCAATCCTGCTTCCGACACTGTACTGTTATACCCACATGTTCATACTCAGCAGTGGAAAATACTGTGAAGGACTTGCTTGATTGACATGTCATTCCAATTCCAAAGTGCTGAATGTGTGTGTGAAAAACAGGGGTGGGGTGGGAGGAGGGTGGGAGACAGACACTAAAGCCAACAGGGCAGGACACAAATGTGAAAATGCAAACAGCTATGCACACGCGTAGCTTAGATTCTTTATTCTCTTTCAATTTATAGCTAATTATTTTTTTGTCTTATTTTCATCTACTTGAAAAGCACAGTGAAGATTTGGGTAGTTTCTTACTTCTTTAAGATATCTAAAATGGCTTCATCATGTTTTGCCCCTACCTAAATCCTATGGTTTGCGCAAGGAATCCTAATTTTCATACAGACCACTCACTAATTAATGCATAAAATCTATCTATATTCATACATGAGTAGCTCAATACTCTATTCAAAAACGGTTTCACTTAAATATAAATTTCTGAATCTTTCAAATGCCAAAACCATAATGTATCTGTGCCTGTAATTTGTAGATCAATTTCAGTTCTGCAAAGGTGGAGGATGCACAGTGCAAAATTATATCCAAGAATGTACCACAGCTTCTACCATAGCACAGTGCACACAGCAACCTCTCAAAGCTGGTTGGTTAAAAGATCACATCCATTGTTGGCTTTTTTTTTTTTTTAATGGCTTTTTTTTTTTTTTTAATTTAAACTTCAAATTATTGTAGACCAAAAACAAAAAGGTGGAGATTCCCAATTCTTGTCTGGGAATACCACGTTCAGCTACACATTCCAGCGTAGAAGCTAGGAAACAGAAGTGGTTTTGTTCCACTCATTTAACAGGCAGTTTTTGTTTTGTTCAGGCTCTGGTAAGCTTTGTTTGCTGATCCCATTAACCTACAGACAAAACAACCTTTCACTTACTAGAGCAAAAAGGTTAAAGAAATAGAAAATACACAGATAACTGTGGAAAGGAAACCAGGTAGAAAAAGAGAGAGTATACCCAGAATCTAATAAGATTATAAACAAACCCACATTCACCTAACTTTTCCAGTTGAAATCCCTGCCAGCACTTGACGCTCACTTGGTTCAAAGTTCTCCCCAGAGATCTGCTCCCCAGTATAGGTACCTGAGTCTTCAGCAGGTTCAGGAAATTTCTACCTGGCAGAGGGTGCTCTGCTTTTAAGGATACAAAGGGTAGGCAGAGGAGGAACAATGCTGGGGTCTTTAAGAAGTTCACAGAAAATGCAGATCATGAAAAAAGTATGCATGGATTTTAGAATCTTTTGTAACAAAGTAAATTTTCAATTTTATTTTCCCATGAACTTTTTAAAGTACCTTCATACAATGCCACGTTTAATTGTCAATATTTAACTTTTACAACACTTACCTGTGTGTTCCTATCAGGGAGTGAGGAAATGGTCTGCATTCCTGGATTGCTAAAGTGCCCAGAGCAATGATTTCCTTATAGCAGCAGGAGATCCTGCAGAGAGTGAGGAGGAGGGGCATCCTGATCTTTCAGGTCCCCTTCCTTGGGGATATTCTGTGATTTCAATTCGCTCCTTTCCTCCAATTTGACCTACCGTTGGAAACAAGCTAATTTTTCTAAAAATGTCTTGACCAGAAAAAAACTTGTGCTTAAAACTCTCCCAAGGAGACTTGTGGCACAGTGGCTTAAAGCTCCGGCCTGCAACTCAGGCATCCCATATGGGCACCTGTTCGAGTACTGGCTGCTCTACTTCCAATCCAGCTCCCTGCTAATGTGCCTGGGAAAGCAGCAGAGGCTGGCCAAGTCCTTGGCCCCAGCTCCCACAGAGAGACCAGGAAGAAGCTCCTGGCTTTGATTTAGATTGGCCCAGCTCTGTGGTCATTTGGGGAGTAACCAGAGAATAGAAGACCCCTCTCTCTCTCTCTCTCTGTCTTTCAAATAAATAAAATAAATCCTTAAAAAATAAATAAATAAAACCCTCCCAAAGCTCCCATTAATCTCTTGGTTTAGATCCCAAAGCCCTAGATTCACAATGAAGACAGCTTTACAGCTTCATTCCACTCTGTCAGTTTCCTAAACTCTCCTCTCAGTTGTATTTAACTGGATGTTTGCAAACTCCTTATGGACCAAGAACTCAGCAACATCCAACATAAAATCCTGTTCTTAACATTGCCCAATAAATACTGGCTAAATTTGCCTTTTTAAATTTAGGAACAAATAAACTTCTTGAGATGTAGGGCTAGAGTATATTTTTTTCTTCATATATCTCAAAGCCTTTTTAAATATTTTTTAAAAATGATTTCATGCAAAAGAAAAAGAAAATATAACAATTTCTAATTTATGTTGCTCAGCTATAGGATATGTTTCAAAGGGAATATTATCCTTGTTTTGGTCTATTTATATGAAGAAATTCCATAGGCCAAAGTTTGGGTACTACAACAATTCATTAAGGCAAGTGGCTCCTTCATGCTGTTGAATAATGAATAATTTACATAATTATATTTGAGTTGTTTTCATGATGTCAGCAGTTTTTGCCTCCAGTATAGAGCAGAGAAAAGGCTTTTGTCCTTTTTTAAAATCAATGGACCACAGAGAAAAATCATAAGAGTGTCCATTGTGGACACCTATTATTGCACACAAGCTTCTCAGTAGCTTCAAGCAGTAAACAAATAATAGTTTAGGGATTTGGTTTGCTTCATGCATTCAGGAAGTGCACTTACTGATCCCCCAGAATATTAAACTGAATTTTTAAAACCATACTATGTACTTATCATTCTGCTACTACTGAGTATCTATCATGGCACTTAGATCTTATCGGGGTTAAAAATAAATGAACTAATGGCCAACATTCCCCCAACTCTTGCCTAAAAATCTCTTTATAGAGTTCTATCAATGGAAAGAAAAAGGTCTCTACAAAAGGAGGCCTCAGACCACATTTTTTGAGAGGCTCTCTGAAGGCTAAGATGGATTCAGAGCTCCTGTCCAAGCTGCTCTAGTACTCAGGCCAACAACAGGCCACCCACAAGCACTAACTGCTGACTGACATGCTCTGGGTCAGAGCCACGTGTGGGATCCCGTGCACGGGAAGGCACGCTCTCCAGAACTGTTAACTCTTAGCAACACCGTGGTGCTTGCGGCGCTTTTGCCTGCAGGAGCCACAGTATATCCTTGTCTTGGTCAGCATGGGTTGCTGCAACAATAATACCACAGACTGGGTGGCTGACACAACAGAAACACATTTGGTCACAGTTAAGTCAAGCAGCCAGCATGGCTGGGCTCTGGTGGAGGCTCAGCTCCACCATGCTGCTGTGTCCTCACATGACCTCTTTGTGGGAACAGGGAGAAAGGCAGCAAGGCCTCTGGTGTGGGCATTCTCATGAGAGCATGAATCCCATCATGAGAGCCCCACTTCCATGACCTCATGAAACACTCATCACCTCCGAGAGGTCCCATCTCCCAGTATCAGCACATTGGGGGTTACAGTTTCACCACAGGCATTTGGGCATGGTAGTGACAAACCTTCATTCCCTAGCAGTCATTAATATACAAGCTTGGTGGTAAAAATGGCATCTTAATTGTTAAAATGATCATATTAAGTATTAAAGTGAACATACAGATAGGATTAAGTGTTAAAGTGATCATATAAACAGGATCAAGTGTCTGGTAATAATAACAGATAGAATTAAAAAGGAGAGAATGTTCCAGAATGGGAAGCATTCCACACAGCAGACTCATAGAAGGACAATCGCTTTAAGTAACACTCTGACTTCAAAATCAGCCCTTAAGACTTCCTGGTCTGGCTGAAAAGCCTGTGAGAACATTTCAGGCACAAAAAGCCAAGACACTGTGGCAAAAAATGTGCTACATGAAGGATCTCTGTGAGTGAGACCCCAGTGAAAGAAGTGGCCAACAGAGAAGGATGTACTTTTCTTTCATGGGAGGAAAGAACTTCCACTTTGCTTATGGCCTTATCCAAATACTGATAGAATTTGTGGACTCAAAAGTCTTCCATAGCCTAGGCAGCTCATGTCAAGTGTCTCTGCGGTCACTGACATCATACATAAGAGTGTTAATTGTTAAATTAACAACAGGAGTCACAATGCACGAACTCCTCATGCAGGACCTCTACTCAATGAGTTGTATTGAGAGTTAATTGTGATACTTGTTCTCAAATAGTTTGTGTGTGTGTGTGTGCAAATTGTTGAAATCTTTACTTAGTATAGAGTTGTTTTTTTATGTACAAAGTTAATTGAAAATGAATTTTTTTTTTATTTGACAGATAGAGTTAGCGAGAGAGAGAGACAGAGAGAAAGGTCTTCCTTCCGTTGGTTCACCCCCCCAAATAGCTACTACGGCTGGAACTACGCAGATCTGAAGCCAGGAGCCAGGTACTTCCTCATGGTCTCCCATGTGGGTGCAGGGCCCAAGCACTTGGACCATCCTCCACTGCCTTCCCGGGCCACAGCAGAGAGCTGGACTGGAAAAGGAGCAACTGGTACTAGAATCAGCGCCCATATGGGATGCTGGCGCTGCAGGTGGAGGATTAACCAAGTGAGCCATGGAGCTGGCCCAAAAATGAATCTTAATGGAGAATGGGACTGGGAAGGGGAGAGGAAGGAGAGGTGGGGTGGGACTGTGGGTGGGGGGGCAAGTATGGTGGGAAGAATAACTAAAGTTGTACTTATGAAATTTGTATTCCTTAAAAAAATTTAAAAATATTTTAAAAAACAAAAGCAAAAAAAAAGAGTAATTATTGAAAAAATCAAATGGTAGCAACATGCCTACTCCAAAATAAAGGACAAACTATGAAAACTAAAAAAAAAAAAAATACTTGATGAAGAAATTAAAACAAAGAAACCCACCAGTGTTGCCCATATAAAGCAAAAAGAAAGATGCAAAAGAAGGCAAGTGTGTCATGCTTTAACCCTGGCTTCCTTCCACACCCTTCCCCATGGTACAAGGTCTCGAGGACACACAGTGTGAAACGTGTCTGGTGATCAGGCTGCAGAGCAGTTGGCTGCCTGGCCCTGCTTGCACTGGGTCTCACTCCCCCACTGCATTCCTGTGTCCAGAAAAGGAAGCTGGGGGTCTCTCTGCTCCTGCTCGTGCCTCATCACACATTCTGTGCTGCTCCTCACAGACCGACCCTTGCCAGGGGCTGCTGAGGGGGTGAGGAACTCAGAGAGAATTATAGGTACTGGGGGAGCCCGCCTTGCCTGGCTTCAAAACAGCTCTCTCCTCTTTTCAGGCTGAGACTTTGAGGCAGGTGCCACCTCGCCAGAAGTGCTGTTCTTACAGAATGCCTGCCCCTCCCCCTCTCCTGCACTGCACCCAATGCCAGGCAAACCCTCTCCAGAGGTCTACACCTCAGACATCTTCAGAAGAGCCAAGTCCCCTCCAGGCAGCCCTGAGCACTCAGGTCCTTCCTGCCTGTTCTCTCTCCCCAGCAGGGTGACCTTGAGTTTCCCAGATTGTGAGCTGCCTCTCTTCCCCACAAAAGTGGGCTCACTGTGAGTGACCTTGGGCAAGTTCCCAAAACTCCTTGAACCTCAGTCTCCCCACACTGAAAAGTGGGGTTGTCTCTCCGCAACAGCAGCATGGCGGTCACTTCCCTTCCTACTCATCTTCCCCAAACGCAGCACTGGGACACCTCATGCCTGCGTGTCTAGGAGAGCCCATCTGAGCCCAGAACCTTCTCCTGCAGAACACCTCGCTCAGCCAGCAGCTGCTGAGGGCTAGGGTCTCAGGCTGTGGAGGTGGCAATGCTCTCTTTTCTACACTGGTGTCATAAAGAAAAGTCTCGTAACAGAGCAGAAATGCAGTCAGCCCAAGGCTCCCAGCTCTGTGTGTGCCCTCCTGGAAGAGTGTGAAACTTGGCCAGTGGAGCCCTGCTCAGCATCCTCCTCCTCCCTCTGGGTTGCCTTCCATGCACAATTTTCATCTTTCCCCTCCTTTTCAAAGCAATAATCTCAGGATCTGCAAAGCCCCATCAGACACACTGACCCCTACCCAGGTCAGCCCACATGTCTGATCACATTTCTTGAGAAGCAAATGACAGGAGGTTGCTCCCACTAGAAGTCACACTCGCAAAGAAGTCTTATCAGAAAGAAAATAAAATAAAATGACCAAAGGCATAAAAAAGTTTGTATAGACATACTTTTGGGAGATGGGTGGAAGAGCAAGACTGAATGATGATTGAGTAAATGTAAAACTATCATGATTGGGAAAGAGGAGGGCATGTACAGGCACCAAAGAAATGGAAGGACTTTGGATAATGTACATAGGTTAGGCAAAAACTCAATTTAAACCATAAATTTTAACCTATCTTCTCAATGGAACTTCAATAGGCTTGTAACAAGGAAAAAACATAAAAAGATCAATTTTCACTTTTCCTCCTTAATCTTGCTCTAGACCAAAGATAGGACTGAAGAAATCAGGAGGGCAAAAGTGACACTAGTAACAGCAAAAAAAAAAAAAAAAAAAAAAAAACAAACAAACAAAAAAAACCAGCAACAGCAACAACAACAAAAAACCTCAGTGGCAGGGAATGCAAATGCCCTTGCAGCCATTTGGGGAGTGAACCAGCAGATTAAGGATCTCTCTCTCTCTCTGTAATATGAGACTATACAAATGCAGACTAGAGAGTTTACTATCAAAATTGAACACTTTACACTAAGCTGAGCACATACATACAATGCAAAGCAATCCTTAGAAAAAAATAACTTAACAAATGAGTTCAACTAGATAGTGAAAGGTCAAAGTCAGGTCACAGACACTGGCGTAAGGGGGATTGTTTCTGCCCAGTCCTGTGACCTCAGACACCAAAAGCTGCCTCTCAGACTCAGCCACCTGTCTCTAAACACCCGTGTTTTGATCATGAGTAGGGCAACGGGAGCAAATAAAGAGAAAAATCACACAGGGAAAAAAAAATCATTAAATGAGTAACCCTGTTAATGGTAATTAAAAGTTATGGTTTCTGTGTATTTTTTTAAAAAAAGAAATGATTTTGCTCAATACCAGGTATCATAATATAGTAGATAATCATCTTCACAGTGTGAGCAAAATACTGACTGGCAACCTAAAATTCTACACCCAATTAAGCCGCTGTTCCATAACAACTCATGAACAGGAAAGCCATCCAACAAAGAGAAATCATTTAGTTACAGGAATTGAGTTGTTTTCATGAAAGAACTGGCTATCAACAGTGAACCCAGATAAAGACAGGACCTACTACTAGGGGACTCATAGCCATAGAAGACAATAAGACTGTAAAACTTTGAAAATGTAATGTAATTTAAAAATCCATGAGAAGAGGAGGTAGAAAAATAAGAGTTGTCATTTTCCTTTTTTTTTTTTTTTTTTTTTTTTTTTGACAGGCAGAGTGGATAGTGAGAGAGAGACAGAGAGAAAGGTCTTCCTTTTTGCCATTGGTTCACCCTCCAATGGCCGCTGCAGCCGGCGCATCGTGCTGATCCGAAGCCAGGAGCCAGGTGCTTCTCCTGGTCTCCCATGCGGGTGCAGGGCCCAAGGACTTGGGCCATCCTCCACTGCCTTCCTGGGCCATAGCAGAGAGCCGGCCTGGAAGAGGGGCAACCGGGACAGAATCCGACACCCCAACCGGGACTAGAACCCGGTGTGCCGGCGAAGCAAGGCGGAGGATTAGCCTGTTAGCACCGGCCTCCTTTTTGTTCTTAGCAATGAATCAATTGATGCTAGTGAACATAAACACGGAGCTAAAAACAGAATAGCAAAAGAAACACTTTCTATCAACATGCACCTAAATTCAAGTCAAAAGAAAAACTACTCATTATTTCTAGTTTTAAAGAAAGCTATCAGGAATAGCCACAATGTAGAAAGTAGTGGAAATTTGGAAAATTGGAATATCAATAAGGAAATTTGGGAAATTGGAATATCAATAAGGATAATTCTAGATAGTTCAATATACAACACTGGATAGAAAATATCTTTGTTTATAGTTTTGGGGAATCTCTCTTCACTCATACACACATTCTCCCCAAAGCCAGCTAAGGTCTTGATGCCCTGTGAATTCTCCCAGCTGCCACCACTCCCCTCCCGAACCTGTAACCCTTTTCCACTCCACACCTGCTGTGCGGCACTGTAGTCCTTGCTCCACTTTGCCCCATCCCAAAAGCCATTCTTCTCTGATTATAGCCTCTGTCCCCCTGTTACCTGGGCTGTCAAACAGACCACACATTCCCACAGCCAAGGTAAGCTCGCCCAGCTGCTGAGTCGATGTGAATGAATATAGTGAGAGGGCCAAGGGTGGATGTCAGGTTGGGACCGCACACTCGCAAAACTGCTAGAAAATGACCCAATCAGACTATTTCCCCGTTTCAGAAAAGGAGATGTCTCCCTCCTTTCCAGGACTCACTACAACACTGCTCCCTGGATCTCCCTCACTGCTAAGTCTTACAGAAGTCCTCACTCTTACAGATATCTTCCCTTGCCAGTTTAGCTTATGCTGTTCCAATCAAAAAACAAACAGCAAAAAACACTGAAACTCTCACCCAAAGCCTTTCCCTTTGCCTTCATTTGCCCCCAAGCTCTTGGCTTCTAGGTCTCTCCTCAGAGTCCACACTGTCTTCACCACCCATTCATGTCATTCTTTCCACAATCTATTGCCTTTTCACTTCTCCCCATGCTATTCCACTGAGATTGCTCTAAATCTAAAGAATGTTGTCACCTAAAAATGTCCAAGACTTAGACATAGGCCAAACAGATTTCTGCATCTCCTAGCAGTGAAAGGCAGGTGTTGGGGATTATCTGATTCTAAAAGGCATGTTTTTCTCGGGCTGCTTTTACAACTCTGCACAGAGAGACACGGTAGACACCTGATGGTGATTCCAGGGATGCCTGCCCCATGAAAACAGTTGGCATTATTCCTGATAATTCCTGTTCCTAGTCATGCAATTGCAGTGTGCTGGGGAAAGAATTTAAATCTAAGTCAAACTGGATCAGATTTAACATTTTACAGATTATTTCATCAATAAGTGAAGCCAGTAAAATCTCCGACATGTGGTCATTCTGCAAGAGACATGATTTTACCTTGTCAAACACACGTTGAGTCTGCATCACACTTGTACTCTCATCACTACCCTTGTTTACTTAGAAGTTAACCAGGCCTGACTGGCAGCACACAACACCTCCCAGTTCTCCTATCTCCCTGGCCACTGCTCTTCTCCCTGTATAGTATTCATTCTCTTTGCTCCACTTAAATGTCTCAATTCCTCAGGGTTCTTCCCAAAAGTTCTTCCCCAGAAGTGACAGGGAGTGGGTAAAGTCACCACAAGCACTTCTCTGTTATGCTCCATAAAGGTTAGCTGCCATTAGTGTCATAACCTTCATCAATTTTTTATTGTGAAAATTACTATATTTTACAAGCCTTTCCTCCATCTTCAGTTCCCTTTTAAGAACAGATCCTGTTGTCCTATTCCTTAATACACCCTTGGGACCCATAGATTTATCTTTGAGGGAGGAAGAGTGAAACACTGGGCACCAGAAAGGTATTCACATGACCAGCTTATATTAAAATATTTGGGGGACAGGCATTTGGTGTGTGGTTAAGACACCACTTAGGGATACTTGTGTCCCATATCAGGGTCCTGTTTCACTTCTGATATCAGCCTCCTGCTACAACTCATCCTAGGGAGGTAGCATGTGATGGCTCAAGTCTTTGGGTCACCTGCCACCCTCATGGGAGGCCTGGAATGCATTCCTGACTTCATTCAGCACTCCAGCTCCAGCCTGGCTGAGCCCTGGCTACGGTGAGCCTTTGGGGAGTGCACCAGAGGAGAGGACGGGAGAGCTCTCTTTGTCTCATGCTCTCTTTCTATCTCTCTGCCTTTCAAGTAAAAAACAATGAATAAAAAACTTGTAAGTAAACTACCTTAATATGCAAAATAATATTAAAATATTTAAATTATATCTAAAATATTTTTAGTGCAAAACATTTTTAAAAGGCTAAAAACAAGACTTCCCTCTGGACTCTCAATCTCCAGTAAGTCCTGAGGATGGATCAAGGGAGATTCATCAATTCTACTTTCATCTCTCACTTGTCACGTCATGACATATAAGTCTGGATATAACCCAGAGACACGGGTGGCATAGATATCAGGGAACACGGCACTGTTCTATGGAGATATGAGGCCACTGGCTCACCCTTCCTAGCAGCAATGTGAAAAAGTAAAAAGAAACAGGTGAAGTCAGTCTTAATCACACAGAATTAAAATGTAACAGCATAATTACAATGTATTTAATAATACTAAAAATGGAACTATTTCAATATGAAATCCATATAAAATTATTGATGTTTTATGGGGGGTGGTTCTGGGCCCCCAGGACCTGTGAGACTCTTGTCTGGAAAATACAGGACAAGGACAACTCTTGGAGAGACTGCCAAAAGCTTTATTTCTCAGCATGCCTATTATAGTGCAAAGCAGCATAGCCAGCAGATCAAGGAAACAAGCAAAGTCCAAGGCCCTCGTGCTCACCAGTAGGGTCTGTCTCTAGGGGATTTATCAGTCAGGGCCCGGCCGCCTGGTCTTGCACCACAAACAGATGGAGGTCTGCTGCTACAGAGGTAAACGCCCTTGACAGTTCTTGGACTCAGAGCCTGACGCCAAGTCCTTCACTGGACCTTCTCCTGTGTGGAGTCAGTCCCTGGACATAATCTCATGCATATATGCTTGTTGATCTCTGAAATAATGCACTTAGCTTACAGCTACGACACACATCCATGTGGACCAGCCACGTTTCACGTGCTCTACGGCCACATGTGGCCCATGGATTGAGGCTCTAGCAAAGGAGCCCTGAGCGAACTGAGAAGCTTGGTACACGGTGACATAGTAAGAGAGTGACATTTGGAAATGCAATGCTACAGTCATGGCTCACACTTGTTTAAGAATTGGTGTGCACCACCCTAGAAGTACCTCTGTGAGCAGAGCCAGAGAGGACAACACCAGAATCCCCAGCCACCTGCAACCTGGCACAGTCTGGGACTGGGAAGAACTGCCCTGTGCTTAGCCCTGGGACAAACAACAGAATAAAACAAGCAGCAAAGCTCCCCAAGAATTAGTGGAATATCTAAATGGTGCAGGAAACAACAGATGCTCCCAGGGTCCAGCAGAGTAAAAACATCTGGTATGCATAAGAGAAACTATGGGAGGAAATCGTATATATACACACACACTCACCCCAAAATAGCCAAAGAGCAATATCATTATAGTTGAATTCTAGAGTTAAAAAAAAATCCTATAAGCATCAGAATGCATAACCTGCATGCATATGCAGAAAACCTGAAATGATACCAAACACACGGACACATGCACTTTGGCCAAATTCATAACTTACCTATAAAACTGTACTAGAGGAACTCGGCAGAATGTGAACATTATTTCTAAAATACATACTTCCTAAATGTCATTTTGGGCAAAAGTTTATTTATTATCAATCCCTATTTAATAAATATATGGACAAAATATTTTCTAAAAATATACATACAAGAACTTAAATATTAGGAAAGTCCACTTAAATATGATGGTCAAAAAGTCCCTTGATATATAATGTGCTTTTCTGTTTCTCAGAACATGAGTAAATAATTAAAGACTGCTCTTTGGGGATGGTGTTGTGGCACAGCAGGTAAAGCTGCCACCTGCTATGCTGGCATTCCATATGGGTGCTGATTCCAGTCCCAGCTGCTCCATTTCTGATCCAGCTCCCTGCTAATGGTCTAGGAAATGCAGAGGGAGATGGTCCAAATCCTTGAGCCCCTGCCACCTGTGTGGCAACCCCAGAATAAGCTCCTGGCTTCAACTGGGTGCAGCCCTGGCTGTTGCAGCCATCTGGGGATGGAACCGGCAGATGGAGGATCTCTCTGTCTCTCCCTCTCTCTCTGTAACTCTCTCAGATAAATAAGTAAAACCTTTTTTAAAAAGAAAGACTGCTTTTTATAAATAGAACACTCTAAAAAATTAAACATTTTAATAATAATAATTTTAAATACACAAATATCAATAACTCAATTTAAATTCTAGCCTAAAAAAATTCTGGGGTCAGGCATTGGGAAGACGGTGGCTGGGATGCCCACATCCCATATTGGAGTGTGCCCGAGTTTGAGTCCTGGCTCCATTCACCAGTCTAGCTTCCCACTAGTGAACACCCTGGAAGACAGCAGGTGATGGCTCAAGTACTCGGATCTCTGCCACCCTTGAGGCAGACACAGATTGAATTCTGGCTCTTGGCTTTAGCCAGGCTCAGCTCTGGAAGATGCAAGCATTTAGGGAATTAACCAGAGAATAGGAAATCTATCTGCCTTGCAAATAAATTAATAAGCAATTTTTAACACTTAGAATGTATAATCTGTATATGCAGAAAAGTGAAACAGGGAGGGCCGCCTTTGTGGTACAGTAGGTAAAGCCTCCACTGTTATGTACCCATCCAGTATCAGAGTGCTGTTCTGATTCCCAGCTACTCTACTTCTTATCCAGCTTCCTGCTAATGTGCCTGGGAAGGCAGAAGATGATGGCCCCAGGTACTTGGGTCACTTCTACCCACTTGTGAGACTTGGATGGAGTTATGGGATCCTGGCTTTAGGGAATAAACCAATAAATGGAAAAGAGTCAGTCTGTCTCTCTCTCTCTCTCTGCCTTTCAAATCAAATAAGTAAATCTTTAAAGGAAAAAAAAAAAAGATAAAAAATGTTACCTGGCTCCTGGTGTTTATACGGAAGAGACTAATTCCCTTAAACATCCTTAAAACACAACAGCCATATGTCCCAGATGAGGCAATTGTCGGGAGATGTGGGATAAAATGTCTGGGACTCCAGTAATTGTTAAATGAATTAATAAGATAGGAATGCCCTACAGGATAACAGGGACAACAATACGAAAAATTACACAATGCATGAAGATCTCTACAAATGAAGACGATATGATTTCCAGGAAAGTTAAACCAAAATAGCCAAGTTCAAAATGTTGCTTATGGTAAGATGCCTTTTGTAGAAGAGAAAGAAAGAAAATAAATGCTGGCTGACCATCCATAGTCCAAAAGTCCGAAATCAGAAATGCTCCCATACCCGCACTCTCTGAGGGCCCTCCTGACACAAGCCACTGGCCACAAACTGAGAGGACTTACTTCTTGGCAGTATTGCAGGATGCCCTCCTTGGTGCCAATGCAGGTTTTGGTACCTGATGGGTCTGGTTCCCACTTCCCATTCTGCACATTCATGTGCATGTTCAGTTTACCACAGTACATGGCGATCTGGGGTTCTGCCAGGAGGCCAGCATTGCCATCAGTGGGCACCTGAAAAAAATACATATTTTGGTTAGTTACAGAATCTCCAGGGTAGAGGTTAGGTCGAAGAACAGGAAATATGACAACAATATAAAAAACAAGTCTCTTGCTAATTCTTAAGTATGAATTAGCCCCACCTTCCTTGGGATTCACATCCTTGGGATCAAGTATTCTATAAGCTACTGAAATGTCCAACTACCCATGCAACAGGGCATTCTTTTCTATGGAAATAGAAGAAACAAACAATATTGAAAAGAATTTATTCACTGAAAAATACACATTTTCCCCCACAGAAAATTTTTGCAGCGCTTATAGGAAGGCTCTGACAGTGAAATAAAATGTTTTTCTGAAATAAATACAATCGCTGTGGAGGAAACCACACTCTCATATCAACCACCCATTGACTCACACAAAGCACAATGCCCATCCCCTCCTGATGGTCAGGCCTGGGAGTGACATCCTGTGCCACCTCTCAGCACCAAGAACAGGGTGTCAGTGTATATTATTAGTTAGCAAGTGACTGCATTATGATTTCTGTACAGAAAAATTCACTGTATAATTCACCACCCTGAAACAAAGCTGAATATGCTGACCATCCTACCTGGTTTTTCCCCAGAACATTCTCTGGTTACCACTGTCTCAGCTCTTAAATGTGTATTAAGGGTGCTGGTGTCCTATATTCCCAACCAGCAACAAAGTTGCATTCAGAGTCCAAAATGACACCTACTTGCAATGGGTCTTATCTAATGTTTGCAGGCAATACACCACTTCAAGAGAGTAACTTTGAAAGGGTGCCTTCTTGGGGCCAGTGCTGAAGTGTAGCAGGTAAAGCCGCCACCTGCAGTGTGGGCATCCCATATGGACACCAGTTCGAGTCCCAGCTGCTCTACTTCCAACCCACTCTCTGCTATGGCCTGGGAAAGCAGCAGAAGATGGCCCAAGTCCTTGGGCCTCTGCACTGCATGGGAGACCTGGAGGAAGCTCTTGGCTCCTGGCTTCAGATCAGCACAGCTCCGACCATTATGGCCAATTGGAAAGTGAACCAGCAGATGGAAGACCTCTCTCTCTCTCTGCGTCTCCTTCTATCTCTGTGTAACTCTTTCAAATAAATAAGTAAATCTTAAAAAAGGGTGCTTTCTGTATTTAACCCCTTCTGTGCATAAGTATTATCTTTATGTAAATATTTTTAGAAGGGGAAATGAAAGTTCTAAAGTATTTGTACCTTGTTTAACAGGTTCTAATATCTCAAGAAGAGAAAAAAATTCAGCGAGAGATAAAAAATAAATCTACAGGAATAAAAGTGTTATTTGATGCCAAGGAATCAAAAGACACATTAAGTGTAATCCCTCCCCCCCCCCCCCCCCCGGTTGAATTCCGTTGCTGTGGAAATGTGAGACGTTCATGCTAGGAAGAATAAACTTCCAACAGAAGCCATTCACACAGTCAAGAACTGGGTGATTTCATAGTTACTTGTATTATTCCAAAAATGGTTCACCAGAGGAAAAACACGAACAACATGCAAACTGCACTGAAAGAGTTCAGTTTAAGAAATGCAATTGTTTGCTGGCATTTCTTGCCACAATAATACAAATCAAACATATACATATGCCACAAATAATACAGATCAAACATCTGCCCTGTCAAGGCATCTTCACATGTATTTTGTCCATTTTGTAATGACAATTTATGTCCTTTAAACAAACAGTCCTTGCACTGAATGCAGCGATGAATGCAAAAGCTGCTAGCAAAACCTATAAAACCAAGGCCAGCACTGTGACGTAGTGGGTAAAGCTGCCACCTGCTGTGCCGACATCCCATATGGGCGCCAGTTCGAATCCCGGCTGCTCCACTTCCGATCTAGCTCTCTGCTAAGGCTTGGGAAAACAGCAGTATATGACCCAAGTGCTTGGGTCCCCGCACCCATGTGGGAGACCAGGAAGAAGCTTCTGGCTCCTGGCTTCGGATCGGCCCAGCTCCAGCCGTTGGGACCATCTAGGGAGTGAACCAGTGGATGGAAGACCTCTCTCTAACTCCGCCGTTCAAATAATAAATAATTCTTTAAAAAAAAAGAAACCTATAAAATCTTGTTTCGCAGTAGTTTTTTTCCTTCTGAATTTAACAAAATCCTGTCTCTCCATTGTTAAATGTTAATCATTCACTTCCAACAGCAGCTGGGGACAAAGGATTAACAGGAATCCCTGTATTTGTACATGTGAGCCCCATGCCACTCCCTACAACTTTGAAGAAACTGACAGTCCTATTCCCCACCAGATGCAAAGAGGAAGCCTGAGCAGAATACTATAAAATTTTAATTTCATCATTTCCCTGAGAATTTAAGAGTAAAGTCAATGCCTTGGTCTTAATCAGAGAAGTTTGGTAATCTTATCGAAATAAGTAGCAAGAATTCAAGAAAGTTAAAATTTTAAAGACAAATATGAAACTGGTATCTGTGACTAAGGCCCTGTCTTAGGTGCCACCCAGGGCCTTGACATGGTCAACTCACAATCTACTGCTGGAATTGCCAATTTATTCCCCCAAGGTACTTTATTCCCCAAGGTATTTTATCAAACTTCAAACTTATTCCTGTCACCAAGAGTTCTGGTTTTAGCTGTGTCTTGGTACCATGTCCCTAACTCAAAATCCAATGAACCTGTACCATAGATGGTAAATATTCTGTTGAATAGATCTTGTCCTCTTGAATTCAGATTTTCTCTGCACCTGTTTCTCTACCAGTTCACTGCAGTGTCCAAGACAACGTTCTAACTCTTCATCAACACCAACGCCCTAGATTCCCTTCCCTCCATCCAAGGGACACCTCATTGACAATCTCTTTCCCTGTGGCAGCCAACCTCCATCAAGACTCCCGTGAGCCTCACCTCCTGTATTCACCACCCTGGGCAGGCTCTCCCACAAGGTATCCTAGTTTTCTGTGCAGGAAACAGAGAAGAGCAGAAGTGATGATGTATGACTTCCAGAGCCAGGTCACAAAGGGGGATCAAGGTTCTTCATTGCTTTCTGGGATCCCTTCCACCTGCTGTGGCGTGAGGACACCCAAGCAGCCCCACGGAGTGGCACTAAGGTCCACTGTCAACAGCAGTGTGGTGTGAGGAAGCAGACTAGTCTCACTCGAGCCTTCAAGTGACTGCAGCCCTGGCTGACACCATGTCTACAACATCAAGAGAGACCTCGAGCCAGAACCACTCTAAGGACACTCCCAAACTCCTGACCCACAGAAACTGTGAGATGAAAACTGCTGTTTTACAAGTTTTAAAATTTGTTAATTTTTTATTTATTTGAAAGGCAGAGAGAGAGAGAGAAACGGAGAGAGAGAGAGTATGAATGAATGAATCAGACAGATCTCCCATTCACAGGTTCATTCCCCCTAATGCCCACAATAGCCATGGTTGGGTGAGGACAAAGCCAGGAGCTGGGAACGCAATCCACATCTCCCACTTAAGTGGCAGGTCTCAGCTACTTGACCCATCGCCTGCATTTGCCAGGATGCACACAAGCAGGAAGCGGGAATTAGAAACTGAGCTGGGATTTGAACTTCATGTCGGTTGCAAGGTCCCAATGCTTCTTAACCACTGTGTCAAATGCCTGCCCCAAATGTTGTCTAAAATATGAAATTTGAGTAATCTGTTACACAACCAAAAATACCTAAGACATCACCCCTTTTCTCCAGCTCATCACACACACAAATAGCCTTCCTCTACCGAAGAGAACAAACAATAAACACTCAGCACTTTCCCAACTGCTTCTTTAATGGTTTACATTCTTAACACTCAACTCAGACTTTCTCAAGGGTTACAAGCTACACTTCTTATCTGAGAAACCAAAAAGGCTTTTTCTTCAGTATCTGTCACTTTTCGGGCTTTTTGGCACACAGGAATTCTTCTTTGGAAGTCCCCCTTAACTGCTATTTCAATAGTTTATGCTAGTTCTCTTACTACTCTTGTTACCATAATCCTCTAATTTCACAGCACCATGCATTCTCTTCTTTCTTTACTGATCTTACCCTTCTAGTTCCTAACTGCAGAAGCACAACTCCAACTTAACAACACTAGGCACTGATATAGTTTCAGGACATAGCATTAAATTAGGCAAATTCCTTGCCCTGACAATAGGATAACTAATCAAAACAGCTCTTCCAAGACTGAGACTTTTACTGATAAAACCAAGACAGTTTAGCAAAATGGGACAACTGGTCACCCCATCAGATAAGTGTAACAAGTTAATGCCTCTTTATTTTTCATTTTATTTCTTCCCTTATTTTGTCTTCCTTTCCTCCTCTTGGCTTTGCAGTTATTCAAAGACCATCAGTTTGCATATGTGTGTGTATG
This sequence comes from Lepus europaeus, assembly GCF_033115175.1. NCBI lineage: Eukaryota > Metazoa > Chordata > Mammalia > Lagomorpha > Leporidae > Lepus > Lepus europaeus. The sequence continues at coordinate 19,924,826 of NC_084828.1, read as the reverse complement.
CTGGCTATTAAATGACTAATTTTTTCACATGTCTTCAAATAAAATGATTATGTACACCTTACACAAAAATCCACTCAAAATGGATTCAAGACCTAAATCTGTGACCCGATACCATCAAATTATTAGAGAACATTGGGGAAATCCTGCAGGACATTGGCATAGGCAAATAATTCTTGGAAAAGACCCCAGAGGCACAGGCAATCAAAGCCAAATTTGACAAATGGGATTACGGCAAATTGAGAAGCTTCTGTACTGTAAAACAAACACTCAGCAAAGTGAAGAGGCAACCAACAGAATGGGAGAAATTATTTGCAAACTATACAACTAATTAAGGATTAATAATCAGAATATATAAAGAGATCAAGAAATTCAACAACAAAACAACCCAGTCAAGAAATGGCAAAGGACTTAAACAGGTATTTTCAAAAGAAGAAATCCAAATAGCCAACAGACACATGAAAAGATGCTCAGGATCACTAGTCATCAGGAAAATGCAAATCAAAACAACAACCAGGTTTCACTTCATTCCCATTAGAATGGCTTTTATACAGAAATCAACAAACAAATGTGATGATGTGGTGGAAAAGCCACCCTTATCCACTGTTAGTGGGAATGTAAGCTGGTAAAGACACTGTAGAAGACAGTATGGAGAATATAGATCTAGCATATGATCCAGTCATCCCACTCCTGGGAATTTACCCAAGGGAAATGAAATCAGCATATGAGAGAGTTATCCATACTCTCATGTTTATTGCAGCTCAATTTACAACAGTTAAGGCATGGATGGAATCAGCCCAAATGCCAGTCAACTTAAGATGGGATAAAGAAATTATGGGACATGTACACTATGGAATACTACACAGGGGTAAAAAAGAAAAAAAAAGAAATCTGGTCATTTGCAACAAAATGGATGAATCTGGAAAACATCATACTTACTGAAATAAGCCAGTCTCAAAGGGGCAAATACCATATGTTCTCCCTAACATGTGATAACTAATAGAACACCTAAAAGGCAATCTATAGTAGTAAAATTAACACTCTGTGAGAAGCAATGTCTTTGAACAACCCTTGTCTCAACTGTTGAGGAACAGTTAATCATATATGTATAGTTAATTGAAAATAAATCTTAGTAAAAAATAACAGGGGGAATAGGAGAGGGAGAAGGAAAGGGGGTGGGAAAGTGGGTGGGAGAGTTGGTATGGTGGGAAGAATCACCACATGTTCCTAAAGTTGTAATTATAAAATGTATGAAGTTTATATTCCTTAAATAAAAGGTTTCTGGGAAAAAATGATTATGGCCCTGGAATTGCTTTATAATTCCTTCATTTTAAAGATTTATGTGCCGGCGCCGCAAGGTGGAGAATTAGCCTAGTGAGCCGCGGCGCCAGCCGAATTCTACCTGTTAAGTGACACATCCATCCTGAGTTAATTAAAACAAGATAAACAACACACAACATCTTTACCTGCATCAAATAACCCATTTAGGAAATAAAGCCTGCTTGCTAGGAGCAGCCAGTGATCCCTGGCATTCAGCCAGAATGAAAGCACCAACACCAGGCAATGTGGCCACACAGAAAACAATACCTGTGGTCCAACAGTCCATCAGGTTGGTCCAAGTCCCTCTAGATAGAAGGAAGCCTCCATTAAATGGCTCACTCTCATCCAGGGTCATAGTCAGGAACCATATATATGAATAGTCCTAAAACTGAAATGTTTGAGTCCTTTCTGCTGCCAGCAAAATTGCACGCTCTTAGGCCCAGTGCTATAGGGCAGTGGGTTAAGTCGTCACCTGCAACACTGGCATCCCATGGGGCCCCAGTGGAGTCCTAACTGCTCCACTTCGGATCCAGCTCCTGCTAATGGCCTGGTAAAGCAGCAGACAAGGATCCAAGTGATTGGGTCATACCTACTGGGAGACCTAGAAGAAGCTCCTGGCTCCTGGCCCAGCGTCAGCCATTAGGAGAGATCTCTGTGTCTCTCCCTCTCTCTCTCTAACTCTGCCTTTCAAATAAATAAATAAGTATTGTTTAAAAGCATGCTCCTTCAAAGTCATTCTAAAGATAGTTATCCCAAATTTTTTAAACATTTCTTTTAAAAGAAGCAAAATATAAATACCTCAATGGATGGAAAATATAACCAATTAAATACTTAAGTTTTTATTCCACTTATGTCTTAACAGTTTCTAAGGTGACTCAAGGCTACTTGGCAGAAATCTAACACCTAAAAGATTAGAACCCTGGTACATAACTGGTCACTCGTGGCTGACACATTTCTGAAGACTGAATATGAAGATAATTTTTGAATGGCTTCCCACTGACATCACAGAACCAGAGATGCTTTCCCATGGGAAAACACTGTTCAGTGACAATGAACAAAATAACTTGCTAAGACAAAGGAGGGTTCACACGTCGTTGCAAAAACAAGAGGCTGTTCATAGTACACTCTTAACTACAGAAATGTAAATATTACACCTAACCAGGATGCAAATCTTTTATATTTATGAAGTGCATGAAATTTGGTAACCTTAAATAAAAGGTTTCTAGGTTAAAATAAAAAAACAATCTTTTGCTGACAGAAACAAGTACTCTCGAGCGACAATCTAACAGTATTAAAATGAAATGGACTTTCCAGTGCAATTTAGCTAAGTCAGTAGAATGACTTCAAAAGGGCTTAAGGGAAAGCTAAAATAAACAAATACAAATGTACAGACCTAATCGGGACTAATTTGATACTTATACATCTGGCTGCAATTTACAGGGACCTGCAAAGCAGACTTCACGAACAAGTTCTCTTGCTGTCTTTCAAACTGGGTGTTCCCTTTCTCCAAAAAAGTTTCTCTCTTTATTATCATCAAGGAGATCAAAATTCCTTATGGAGCAGGCCTGGCAACATTCCTCCCCAGTCTCAACTACAAGGCAGAAGGGAACAAGGAGCTCTCTGTGTGGCTGGCTGAAAAGTCCTGCTTGGCAAGGAGCAGGCACAGCTCCACAGCTTAGCTGCGTCTGCGGGTTGATGTAATCTTGAAGGTCTCTGGCTAATGCAGATCACCTGGTTTCTGCGCTGGGGCTGACTTCTCAGTGGTCTGAACAGCCGGCCCCATAGAGCGAAAGGCTTGTATTTACTACTTTTCCTTAGGGTGCCATGTTTGTCTAATGTCTCTTTTGAAAGCACAGGATGGTGATACTATTTCTAGCACATCCGTGGTTTCCTCACATAAATGCAGTTTTCCCTTAACATGCACATAATTCAATTATACCCCACAAACATTTACACCACACATTACTTTTAAACTCAATGGTAAAAAACATTTCCATTTTCCATTTACAAATGTCCTCTACCATCACAATTCAGAAAATTTCAGAGTGAACCCTTTTCAAGGGAATAAATAAATCCCTTACTTAACCCTCAGCATAGTAAATTTTCATTATCTAAAGGAAAAGACTATCTGGTAAGGTTTCCCTTTAAATGCCAGAAGAATATCTTTAGCAGAACCAGCAACTGCACATTTTAGCACTAACTGGATTTGAAATCAGAATTGCAGAAGCGAGAGAAATCTGTAAAAACCATTCATCTGAACTCTAAGAAGGAAAAAGACGCCAGCAATCCAGCAAAGATGTATCCAAGGCCACAGTTACAGAGGCAGAAAAGAAGAGTTGGACCTGTTCCATCAAGGATTCTGTTGGCGTGGCCAGGCTAAATCTAGCAAATTAAAATGGAAAATTGCAATTTTCCAATGTGTTGCCCTGTGTATATGTATGTGCTTCTGTGATGAGAAAGAACAGAGAAGCCAGCCAAAGCCTACAGAAAAATGAAATGTGATTTCTGAAACTGTTCGCAGCTCCACTGTACCCACGCGGAGAGACATCACATCTGTTCACATCCACAATCTGCTGCACAGTGATTGTGGCCACTCACTTGACTGGCCACACAAGAGTGTTGAGAGAGCAAGAAGTTCCTTATGGAGAACTAACTTATATATTTCACTCCTGGAGACTTGACATTTGTTCTGGGGCCCTGTTGATCTTGCTTCAAATTACAAGTTATAAGTCCTTGATGCTATTTGCGGCCCCTGTTGTTAGCAAGCTTTTCTTTGCGCTCAAAGGATGGGTGTTCTCAAGCTCCTCCCATCTTACAACAAGCCGGGTAAATCACCCTTGCTGCTGGTGCTCAGGAGGAGACCAAAAGAACTCTTAATAGAAACCTTTGTTATCCAACACCCACAAAATTAATAACCAAGGTTTAAAACATATACTTGAGGCTTGCCCAAGAAAGTGATGTCCATTGGCAACTCTGAAATAAATGTATATAAAATGGAATTTAAGAAAAATAGAGCCTCAAACTACTAGCCTCAAAAATAGTTCACAACCCAATTAAATGTACATTTAGTTCTAACAAGTAAATGTTCTCTATTTTAACTGCATATACACACTTACGAACACAAAGACATACATGAAACCATACATCCAAGGGTACTTCAAAAGGTTCGTGAAAAATGGAATTAAAAGACAAGTATTTTGGTGCAAAATTTTAAAATCCACATAGTTCTTCCTTAGTACACATTTCCCATGAAGCTTTTTAAGAATGTGCACATACACGTATAATTGTGCCATTTGTTGAAATTTCACATTGGTAAGAATTCATCTCTGTTCAAGGTCATTTTTATGTAGAGATAGTTTTTGTCTTTAATTTTGTCCATAAAGTCTTACTGAAATCTTTCCAAAAACCATCAGAAGCACAGAGTATTAAGATATTTATACTGTTTTGACTCTCTCAGTACTGCTCTGTTTCATTGGCCTTGATCTTGGGGCGGTAAGAAAAGGATTAGGACAAAAAAACAAATCTAGCATCTATTTAGGCCTTAAATTGTTATGTCATCTGACTCTCAGAAGAACCGAGATGAGTCACTTCCTCATGGATTTATTATCAGAAACCTGCCAAGGAAACCAACCAAGGCTGTGACTGCAAACCCCTGCCTGGTTTTCACATGAGCCAGCTGGCATTCCTGATCCTAGGCCAAGCATATTTACTTTTATATCTTGAATATGGTTTTCAAATAATTTTCCTCCTTCAGAAGTGCTCTTTTGTAGGTCTTTGTTACCAGCTTCAATACACACACACACACACACATACACATATATAGAGATAAAGTAAAAGTAGAAGTGAATCTGCAGTTTAAAATATTTAGTCTGCATTTCGTAAATTTAAGTCAGTAGATATTAACTAATAACTTTTAGTAGACTTCCTCTTTAAGAAATATCCCCTAAAATGCAAGTATATAACCTTCTTGAAATTAGTTCTTTCCTTAAATCAGATGGAGCCAATCGAATCTGCAAACCAGAGGTCCAAAGACTCCAATACTGCAACTATTAATGTATGTTCATAAACTCTTTTTTTTTTTAATATTTTATTTATTTGAAAGACAGAGTTGCCGAGAGAGGTAAAGACAGAGAGAGAGGTATTCCATCTGCTGGTTCACTCCTCAGATGGCCACAACAGCTAGAGCTGAGCCAATCCTAAGCCAGGAGCTTCTTCCGGGTCTCCCACGTGGGTGCTTTCCCAGGCCATAGCAAAGAGCTGGATCGGAAGTGGAGCAGCAAGGACTAGAACTGGCGCCCATATGGGATGCCAGCACTTCAGGCCAGAGCTTTAACCCGCTGCGCCACAGTGCCGGCCCCCATCAATTCTTAATCTTACTCGATCTGCATTTTCTTAATTTTTTCAACCATAGACAAATACCTATATATATGGCTACTAAACTGCTACCTGTGTATTATGTAGTAGTGGTACTAGCATACACACACACACATGTGCACAGTTTAATAAATTTATTACAGGAAATATGAAATACAGGTATTTTGCTAAAATTTCACTGTAGAGTTATTAAAGTATATGTTACAATAGCTGGAGAACTCAGAAACTGGGCTCTTAAGAAATAACAGCTTGAATGGCATTCAGTGTAAAGAAATTTGATACTAAAAAATTTATTATTTTCCAGTATGACTGCCATTGGCTCTGACAGCTAAGATTGATTAGCATTCAGCACATAATACAACACAGAAAAAAATCAAAATCTATTAATCATATTGATTGTAGACATAAGAGATATTTTATCTGTTCATCTGTATAGGTTTGACTGTCTTTTATGAACTCCAGTCAAGTTCAACCAAGATCAGCTGACCTATGGACCTATGGGTCTAATGCAAGGTTAGTTTTAAGCCACTAAATTCTGGGGGTATGTTGTGACTTAGCAAGAGAAATGAGCAGAGGCATGTAAGATAGGTCTTCAAGAAGTTCATAGAAAATACATATTATGAAAAAACTATGCATGGATTTCAATTTTTGTTTACACCAAATTGAAATTTTCTTTTTTATTTACTTGAGAGGTAGGGTTAGAGAGAGAGGGAGAGACAGAGAGAAAGGTCTTCCATCTGTTGATTCATGTCCCAAATGGCCGCAACAGCTGTAGGTAGGACAATCTGAAGCCAGGAGAAAGGAGCTTCTGCTGGGTCTCCTACACAGGTGCAGAGGACCAAGCACCTGGGCCAACTTCTACTGTTTTTCCAGGCCACAGCAGAGAGCTGGAGCAGAAGAGAAGCAGCCAGGACACGAACTGGTGCCCACATGTGATGCTGGTGCGGCAGGCAGAGGCTTAGCCTACTATGTCACAGCATCAATCCCAATTTATCTTTTAATTCCACTCTTTACAAAGTTTTTGAAGTATCTTGCACATTTCAAAGGAATAAATAAAATGCTAACTGATAGAATCAGGATTCAACATTTCTTTCACAGAAGGTAGAAACCTTATCATTTTTTAAGTATATGCAAAATCCTGTATTCTGAAGTAATACGAGAAAGGAAAGATATGGTTGTAAAAGATGAAAAAAAAAAAAAAAAACAGCTAATGTACTCACAAACTTCACAAATGGAACCCAAGATAGGAAACCTTGCTAAATCAAATCTTTCTAGAATGATGTATTTATATGTTTAGATGGACATATATGTACCCCATGTTAAAAAAAAAAATTATGGTATATACATGATAGACTATCACTCAGCCATAAAAAAGAATGAAATTCTTTCACAACAAAACAGATGCAAATGGAGACTATTACGTCAATGAAATAAACCATTCTCAAAAAGATAAATATCCTAGTTTCCCTGATTTGTGGTTGCTAACATACAGAGTACAAAAAAAAGTAATGCATATGAGCGGAATTAACATTTTGAGATTTGATTATTATATATAGCCCTTGTCTGTACTCTTCAGAAAGAGTGTTTTTTTCTAACAGGCAGAGTTAGTGAGAGTGACAGTGACAGTGACAGTGAGAGAGAGAGAGAGAGAGAGAGAGAGAGAGAGTTCTTCCTTTTCCGTTGGTTTACCCCCCAAATGGCCGCTATGGCCGGCGCACCGCGCTGATCCGAAGCCAGGAGCCAGGTGCTTCCTCCTGGTCTCCCATGTGGGTGCAGGGCCCAAGCACTTGGGCCACCTCCACTGCACTCCCGGGCCACAGCAGAGAGCTGGACTGGAAGAAGAGCAACCGGGACTAGAACCTGATGTGCCGGCGCCGCAGGGCGGAGGATTAGCCAAGTGAGCTGCGTCGCCAGCCGAGAAAGAGTGGTTTTTCTACTTACTACTTATTGAATTCTTCATTTAGGGGAGGGTTAAGCTTGTGATTATAAGAAAATTGAAAGTTCTGTCATTGAAAAATTAAAAGAAAAATTAGAAGAGGAGGAGGGAGGGTGGGACTGAGGAAGAGAGGGAGGGTAGAGTGGGAACTATCATTATGCTCTTTTTTTTTTTAATTTATTTTTATTTTATTTTATTTTTTTTTTTATTTTTTTGACAGGCAGAGTGGACAGTAGAGAGAGACAGAGAGAAAGGTCTTCCTTTTGCCGTTGGTTCACCCTCCAGTGGCCGCCACGGTAGACGCGCTGCGGCCGGCGCACCGCGCTGTTCTGATGGCAGGAGCCAGGTGCTTCTCCTGGTCTCCCATGGGGTGCAGGGCCCAAGGACTTGGGCCATCCTCCACTGCACTCCCTGGCCACAGCAGAGAGCTGGCCTGGAAGAGGGGCAACCGGGACAGGATCGGTGCCCCGACCGGGACTAGAACCCGGTGTGCCGGCGCCGCAAGGCGGAGGATTAGCCTACTGAGCCACGACGCCGGCATCATTATGCTCTTAAAACTATATACATATAAGAAGCATGAAATCTGTTCCATTTTTATAAGTAATTTTAATTAAATAAAAAATAATTAAAGATTGCCTGGGAAGGCAAGAAAATTTTATCCCAATACTTTATAGAAAATAGGACAAGTTCATCTGAAAACAATGAAGGTGGAAGAAAGTCACCAGAGAGCACCTTCTGGTATGAGCAGCAGTAATGGATACAGAACCCTGGTTCGTTAAGAAACATCAACCATGGGCTGGTACCGTGGCTCAATAGGCTAATCCTCCGCCTTGCGGCGCTGGCACACCGGGTTCTAGTCCCGGTCAGGGCACCAGATTCTGTCCCGGTTGCCCCTCTTCTAGGCCAGCTCTCTGCTATGGCTTGGGAGTGCAGTGGGAGGATGGCCCAGGTCCTTGGGCCCTGCACCCCATGGGAGACCAGGAGAAGCACCTGGCTCCTGCCTTTGGATCAGCACGGTGCGCCAGCCACAGCGGCCATTGGAGGGTGAACCAACGGCAAAAGGAAGACCTTTCTCTCTGTCGCTCTCTCTCTCACTGTCCACTCTGCCTGTCAAAAAAAAAAAAAAAAGAAACATCAACCATCTAAATAAAAAGTGTATTGCTTGTTTCTATTACCACAATGAATGTGTAAGGTTGTGTAGTTTATTGAGCTCATGGTTTGGAGGCTCAAAGTGCAATGGTACAGCACAGGGCTACCTTTGGCAAGGAGCCCCCTGCCTGCATCACCTGATGGTAGATGGCATTAGGGTGGGAGGGGGAGAGATCTCATGGCAAGAAAGGAAACCAAAGAGAGAAAAGGGGCCAGTAAGGATGCCCCCAAAGGTGCCCCTCTAAGATCTACCTCTTAAAGGTTCCACCAGCCGGCGCCGCGGCTCACTAGGCTAATCCTCCGCCTTGCGGCGCCAGCACACCGGGTTCTAGTCCTGGTCGGGGCACCGGATTCTGTCCCGGTTGCCCCTCTTCCAGGCCAGCTCTCTGCTGTGGCCAGGGAGTGCAGTGGAGGATGGCCCAAGTGCTTGGGCCCTGCACCCCATGGGAGACCAGGAGAAGCACCTGGCTCCTGCCATCGGATCAGCACGGTGCGCCAACCGCGGCGGCCATTGGAGGGTGAACCAACAGCAAAAGGAAGACCTTTCTCTCTCTCTCTCTTTCACTGTCCACTCTGCCTGTCAAAAATAAAAAATAAATAAATAAAATTTAAAAATAAATAAATTAATTAATTAAAGGTTCCACCAACTCCCAACATAACACATTGAGAACTAAGCTCCCAATCCAGGAGCCCACTGAGGGACAAGCAAGCCAAACCATACCCTGTAGACAACCATCAATCATTGTTTCAAGAGGTACTGCTGAACTGGGTGGACAGTTACAAGAAGTGAACATTCTTCCAAGGTTTTTAAGCAGCGGAACCTTGTGCTCCAACAACATCTGTGTGAGACTCTCTCTCCCTTGGAACCTAGATTTCTACCCCACACAGACGGTAAGACACATGAACTACAACCCATCTACCACAGTTAACATCTGCTGTCTCACTTTGAATATTTTGCTAAATAATTCTTCAAAATGTTTATCTATTTACTGAGAGGCAGAGAAAGAAGGGGAGGGGAGAGGGGGAGGAGAAGAAGGGAGAGGAGGAGAAGGGGGAGGGAGGAAGGAGAGAGGAAGACAGAGAGGGGGAGGAGGAGGGAGAGGGAGAAACTCCCCCAATCACTAGTTTACTTCTTAAATGCCCCAGTGGTGAGAACTGGGCCAGGACCAAAGCAGGGAACACAATCCAGGAGCCCAGGTATTTGAATCATCACCACTGCCTCCCAGGATTTGCACTGGCTGGAAGCTGGAGTCATGAGTCAGAGTTGGGCATCAAATTCATGTACTCCACTGTGGAACACACTGATCTTAACAGCTAGCCTAGATAGATGCCCACCTCAGTTTTTGTGCTAAATAATTTGTGATCAGTAAGTTTGCTTGCCTGTAAATTTGCTTTCCTGTTGTCTTTTTATTGTCAACCTATGGCCTCTAACACCTCCCCCCATAAGTACATTTGCTCCCTTTTGTTACTATTCTTGAAAACTCTTCTCTCTTCCCTATTCTGGTGAGTAGCTCTACTGTTAATGTAGTAAACTTGTTGGCCAGTAGGGAAACCATTGACCATAAGGGTTTTTAGAATGTGGCTAGCAAAACTGAGTAACTGATTTTTCATGTTATTCAATGGAAATTAATATAAATTTAAGCACTAATTTCTGATGCATACTATTATCAAAAAATTCTTAAGCACAATTAAACACAATTTTTTCTAATGAAAATGAAGTGTTCCATTGAGATGTGTTTAAAATGAAAATATATGTCGGATTTCAAGATGAGAGGTCTCATTAATCACTCTTACATTAATGTATAGGAGGGAAATTGACATTTTGAGATTAGATGACTGCAGCCCTTGTCTCTACTGTGGAGGAACAGTGCCTTTTCTTCTTCTATTTGTTGAACTCTTTACTAAGTGTAGGGTTAATTTTCTGAGTATAAAGTAAACTGAGAGAAGATCATTGTAAAAATTGAGAGGATTACGAGAGGAAGGAGGAGGAGGATGGAAGTGTGGTTGGGAGGGAGGGTAGGGTAGAAAGTATTACTATGTTCTTAAATCTGTATACATGAAATGTATGAAATTTGTATATTTTTTATTTATTTGACAGGTATGCATATGCATATATATATATATATAGAGAGAGAGAGAGAGAGATCTTCCTTCCGTTGGTTCACCTCCCCCCCCAATGGCCGCCATGACCGGCACTGCGCCGATCCGAAGCTAGGAGCCAGGTGCTTCTTCCCAGTCTCCCATGTGGGTGCAGAGAGCTGGACTGGAAGAGGAGCAGCCGGGACTAGAACCTGGCACCCATATGGGATGCCAGTGCCACAGGAGGAGGATTAATGAAGTGAGCCACAGCGCTGGCCCCGAAATTTGTATATCTTAAATAAAATTTTAAAAAACTCTAACACTGATTACAATCTAAAACTCTATATTCTCTATATATATATGGGTTCAATAAAATTTGTTACTGGGGCGGATTTGTGGCACACTGGGTTAACTCACCCCCTGGGACGTCAGCATCCCATATGAGCACTAGTTTGAATCCCAGCTGCTCCACTTCCAACCCAGCTCCCTGCTAATGCAACTGGGGAAAGCAGCAGAAGATGGCATAAGTGCTTGGACCCCTGCCACCCATGTGGGAGACCTGGATGGAGTTCCAGACTCCTGGCTTCGGCCTGGCCTGGCCCTGGCCATTTGGGGGAGTGAACCAGTAAATGGAAGATCTCTCTCTGTAACTCTCCCTTCCAAACAAATACATAAATCTTAAAAAAATATGTTACTGGGGCTGGTGCTGTGGCGTAGCAGGTAAAGCCATCACTGACAGTGCCAGTATCCCATATGGGTGCTGGTTAGAGTTCTGCCTGCTCCATTTCCAGTCCAGCTCTCTGCTAAGGTGCCTGAAAAAGCAGTGGAAGATTGTCCAAGTGCTTGGGTCCTTGCATGCACGTGGGAGACCCAGATGAAGCTCCTGGCTCTGGATTGGCCCAGCTCTGGCCGTTACAGCCATTTGAAGAGTGAACCAGTGGATGGGAGAGTGACCTTTCTCTCTGCCTAACTCTGCCTTTCAAATAAATAAATTACTATTTAAAATATATACGTGTGTGTTACTAAACTTTTGACCTATTATTTTTTGAGAAGTGGCTACTAGAAAATTTTAAATTATCTAAGTGGCTTGTATTATATTTCTCTTAGATGGCACTGCCCTAAACTTGCCAAAAATAAACCTGTACAAAATATATAACATCATAAATTAAGTTCATGACAATATATTACATATTTTTTCTGTATTAATCTTACCGTATATACATCTACCATCTCCTTGTGGCCCTTGAGCTCTTGGAAAGTGAGGACTTTCATTACTTCAACTGGTAGTCAACTTCCATTACTTTAACTGGTATAGACCAGCACATGTATAGCCAGAAATACCCCAAGGATTTGATATTTAATGCATTACCCAAGGTAGGATCAGCTACACTGCATGAACCATGCTCTCTTGCACTCAGAGCCAATGATGTGGGTAGGGGTAAACAGAATGATACTCAAAACACAACACACAGATGTTTTTGGGGAGAAGACAATCTGTTGCCATCTTCAGATCTGAGCACTTGTAAGGCTTTAACTTTTTCTTTTGTTTTTTAGATCTCTGTGAATGATAAACCAGTTTGCTTGAATATAATTTTTTATAAATTGCATTTTGTTTTCTCTCAGTGTGTTCTTTATAAGGAAGTATTTCAAATCTGAAAATAGTCTAGCACTATTAAATATAGCAAGTTCTCACTCACATTTCACATGAGGCTGTGGGAATACAAAAATTTTATTCTAATTATTTCTCCAGAAAGAGACAAGTGAACCTTATCACCAAACACTCATGTGCCTATGATCACCACTGTCTATTAAGAAGCATGTGTTGAAATCCACTGCACCCAAGCAGTGTGGGTTCTTGCCACACAGAGCTCCAGCCCAGCCCTCTCTGGGAAGTAGGTATGTGTGCAGAGAAATGGGGTGGGGTGGAAATGCAGTTCTGGAATGCTGCGCAAAGCAGACTGAGAGTCCCACACTTGGACTGAGATCCTATCAGATTTCACCATGCAGGCACGGTTAGCATCAAGCAAATCCCCATGTGAAAGCCTCAGTAACTGGGTTTAGTGCACGGACCTAGTTATAGACATGAAATAGCTATGAGCTCTAGACAGACTTTACTTCCTCATCTTGGAACAGACTATCCCCACATAATTTCCAAGCCATTTCTCCTTTCTGGAAACTTAGGACACTGCCTTGATGTTGTGATGCCTCAGTTATCATCTATAACATGCCTTGATCTTTATCTTACATGCAATATGATACTCATCACTATCTAAGGACACAGCCCCAAAATGGACTTTCACTTTGTCAAGTAGTGCTTCACAACATTACAACGGATTTTCTAGAGCTCGTAGCTTATGCCAATACGACTCATGTACAAATAAGTGCAAATTTAAGTTTTATAGTCCATATCTTTTCCCTCTCCTTTCTTCTCATTTACTGTGATGCTGTCCCACTCATGATATAGAAGAGAGATGAAATAGAACCCCAACTGATCATTGTACTGAGAAGAAAACAAGAGGTCTTTGAAAAGCTGCTGGTGAGAAAAAATAATAGGAAAACAATCTTCTAGAAGAGGCAGCAGGTTTATCATTTAATTAGAACATGTAGAATATGGCCAGACTCACCCGTGTGCATCTCAGAAACACCCCTGCTATTTGAACATTTCCCTGCCCTTTGTCAATCCAGAAATTTACCCCAGCCTTGTTTTTTATGGCATCTATCAGCTCTCAGGCTTCAGGTCATTGCGAAACCAATGTGGATGGAAAGGCAATGAGGGGTAGCATGGGGAGAAATAGGTACTGAGGTTCCTAGTCTTGGGAGCAATGGGGGAGCTAGTACACATATCTGGGCCTGGCACACACATCCCACACTGTCCATATCATTTCATGTCTAACAATTTTTAGGAGCAAGATATCCCAAAACTATGAACTAGGTTGAAGACGCTTACAAAATGCTAATTATCCAGGTAGATTATCATATTATCCTCTGACATATTAAAATCTGAGAGCAGGGGTGGGTGTTTGCCTCAACATATAAGATGCCTGCATCACATATTACAGTGTCTGGGTTCAAGTCCCAGCTCCA